>NC_071392.1:93556467-93874336 GCF_022682495.2 Desmodus rotundus
CATCAATGTGTGGTTGCCTCTTGTGAGCCCCCTACTGGGGACCTGGCCCTCAACCCAGGCCTGTGCCCTGACTGGGAATTGAACTGGCGACCCTTTGGTTTGCAGGCGGGTGCTCAATCCACTGAGCCACACCAGCCAGGGCGCCTAGTTGACTATTCCTAATAATGACTGATTCCCTTTGCTTCTTTCCTTTATTAATATCTCGCCACCTACGCTACCATCACCACACACTCTGTCCACTCTGTGACCTCAGCTACCAGGGCCCAGCCACCAAATGTGCCCGTGTTTTCCTACGCTACTTTGTGGTTTTGCAACTTTTGCTTCTCCCCTTGCAGCAACCGGGTTGACTACGGGAGCCACGATTTCCCAGAATAGCACTGGGTTTTGTTTGGAACCCAGTCAGTGATTCTGAGTTTCCCAGCGTCCAGACCAGGAGGACAGATCCCATTTCTTATTGTTGGAAGGGTCTGCCCACTAACTTGATTACGTCCCTAACGTCGTGTCTCCTTTGGCTGGCCCTCCCCAGAGGCCCAAGCCCTCCAAGTCCTGTGCCCCGAGGGCTCAGTGTTCAGAGGACACTTGGCTGGTGGCCGGGGCAGCTGAGCCAAGGGCAGTTTCCAGGGTCCTGCTCTCCTTTGCCCCCTGCTGTGACCTTGGGACAGGTGCCAGGCACTGTGGTCAGTCCAGGTGAAGGGGAGCAGTGGCTCTTGTGAGGGACCAAATAAGGAAAGAGATCTGAGGACAGAGACGCTAAGCCGAGGGCCCCAGTGAAACAGTTTCTCAGGAAGAATTCCCGGGAGAGGCCGGCCCTAGCCCAGAGCCTGGGAGGCTCAGGTGGGGTCAGGGGCAGTGCTGCCTCTGGGCAAAGGAACCGGGGTTTTTGCTCCGGCAACCCCGGCAATGCCAGTGCTTGGCCTGGGGTAGAGATGGGTGTCTGTACTCCCGGGCAATCCTCTGGGTATCCAGCAACAAAGTCCCAGGAGCCGGGACAGGTGGGACCGGAGGGTCGGAAAGAGGAGTGTCGAGAGGAAACAACAGACCAAACACGCAGTCAGTCTGCAGAGCACCAGCAACACTCCGCCCCTGACTCAGACCCAGCTCCGCCCTCTCAGGAGCGGACTTTCAGAGCAATCGGTCCGGAATGTCCCAGCCTTCCAGAGGGGAGGGGAGCTGGCCTGAAATGACCCACTCTTTAAAAATGTATTTGTATTTTAATTTTTATTGAAGTTATTGGGATGACATTGGCTGATAAGATACTGTGGGTTTCAGGTGTACATTCCTATAGTACATCATCTGCGTGGTGTATTATGTGTTCGCCACCCCAAACGAACAATCCACTCTTAACTGTCTGGAAGAATCTTCCATGTTGTGCAGCCTCTCTGAGCACCCTTCCAGCTGCTAGATGGGAAGGACCCGATTTATCAATTACTTAGGAAAGCCGATTGGATCTTCAGATGTGCTCGCCCCATCTTGGTCTTTAACAGGCTGAGTTTCTATGTGGAATGTGCCTCGGCCCTTCCCGCTGGTGCGGCCCCGGGAAACCTGGAAACAGTGCCCTGCCCCGGGGTCCCCAACCAGAACCAGCTCCAGCCACACTGTCGGTTGGAAGAGCCGCCCAGGAGCCACAAAGGCGAACGCTGGGAGAAGGTTTCATTTTTAAATTTGCCTTTCTCACACATGGATGAAGAAAGAAAGACAACCAGCCGAGCTCTGGGGGAGGGTGATTTCCCCACTTATCCCTCCAGTACATCTCCCCCACTGCCCATCCAGCCCCCTCAGGTCCTTCAGTGGGGCTGTGGGGCATCGCCAGGTCTCCAGAAGTCCCGTGGGCTCACCCATGGGGGGGCCTTGTGGGTTCCCTCCCCCTCGACCTCTGGGTGGGGTTTTCACAGAGCCTGGCTTTTCTCTCACAGGGTTCCCTGACCTCCACATTGTTATTTTGACAGGATGGTTCTGGGGTGGGCTGGGGGGAGGGGGCGGGTGTCCTGCACATCCCTGACCTCCACCTGCAAGATGACAGCAGTCTCTGGACACTGGAGTCCTGTCGGGGCAAAGCCTCTCCGGTGGAGAAGGTTTTTCAGGTCCCCCACTTCTGTGGTCACAGCTTCTCCTCTGCCTGTAAACAACCTCTTCATTCAACCCTGTTTTCTGTATTGTTTGATTCTATTTTTAAATTTTATTTATGTCATTGAATATATTGGGGTGGCATTGGTGGGGTGGCATCATCTGTATTGTATTGTCTGGTCACCATCAACCCTGTTTCCTTATACTGGGACCTGACTCAATGCTCTTCTGCAGATGACAGCCAGCGGCTCTGGAGTGGTCTCGTCATATCCCATGGTGAAAACCCTGCTCCAGCCCCCGCTGGTGTGGGTCTGTGGATGGAGCGCCTGGTCCCCGGTTCGATTCCGAGTGGAGGCACATGCCTGGGTTGTGGGCCAGGTCCCCAGTGGGGGGCGCGAGAGAGGCAACCACACGTTGATGTTTTTCTCCCTGTCTTTCTCCTTCCCATCTCCTCTCTAAAAGTAAATAAAGAAAATCTTAAATTAAAAAAAAAACCAACCCCTGCTGTAGTTTGCAAATAAGTTGCTCCCCTTGCAGAAGGCCGTCTGCTGCAGCTGACCCTGCGTCGTCCTGGGCGCACCCTCCGCTGAGGCATCACCACGGCCTGAACGAGGGAATTGCGGTCAAGGACCCCGTAGGAAAAGAGCTCGTGACCAGCTAAGCTCTAGACACGGTAAGCCGACTTGAATGTATGTCCATTCGGGTTCTAAAATTATATTATTTTAAAAAATGTCGCCTTTCATTTTACCTTTTGAATGCGCCTACTAGAAAATTTTAAATGTCAAACGCGGCTCCCAGAGCAGACGCGCTCTACTGAAACGCACGGCTTCGTGGAGCGCGGGCGCGGAGGAACCACACGGAGTCAGAAGCGCGCGCGCGCGCGGAGAGCAGGGGCGCCAGCCGCCTCCCGCAGGAGCAGACCCGCCGCCGGGCGGCGTTTTCCGCGACTTGATCCGGCGCTCAGCTCCGAACCCCGAGCACCTGTGTCCCCGGCGAGGGCCCGGCACCGCCGGAGGGAGCGAAGCGGGGGTCCCGGTCCGAGTCCCGTCCCCGGGGAGCGGGGTGGGGGTCTCCGCAGGAGCGGCGTTTGGCCTGTGGGGGCGCGGCCAGCGCGAGGAGACTTTCCCTCGGGGCATTTGTCGAAACCAGACACAGACCACTTTTTAAAACTTCACAGCCACCTGAGACGACGGATGGGCGAGCAGCGGGCTGCTGGCCAGAGAAAGAAAAGGCGGCGACGAGACGCCCAGGGGCTGGGCGGAGCGCGGACGCCCGGGCGGACCTGCGGCGCCCCGTGCGCACCGGGACAGTGCGCATGCGCAGCGAGGCCGGGAGGCGCCCGGGGCACCCAGCGCCGCCGACCTCGAGCCCCCGGGCCGCGCGGGGTGCGTGCTGCAGCTCAGGGGTCCCTGCGCGAGCCGTCACCCAGGCCCGCAGAGGCGCGGGTTCCGGGAGGGTAAAGCAGTCGGTCCAGTCGCCACCTGACCACGGAGACGCCAGTGGCCTCGCATGACAAAGAAAGTAGATTGCATAGAATTAGTTTACAAAAGTCCCTAAGAAAGCATACCACAGCCACGACTGCTATAAAAAGCAGTAACAAAAGAACCCTGGAGAGGCCATACAGCTGATCCCCAGTGCTCTCATTTATGTTACTGAAAATGTCTGCTTTCAAGAAAAAATTACAAGAAATGCAAAGAAACAAGCACGCAAGGGCCATGCACAGAGAGAAAGCAATCAACTGAAACTCCCCAGGGAGCCCCCAAGATGGGCTTCCCGTCAGACCCTTTCAACCGGGCAGTCACTGGTGCCAAGAAACAAGAAAAACCGCGTTTAAAGAACCGAAGGAGAGTCTGCAGATGATGTCTCACCAAATAGAGAACAGCGATGAAGAGACTCCAGTTGTAAATAGGTTGTTGAAAACCCTCCAATGGAAACTCGGAAGTCAGACCATACGGTCACTGAAAAGCAAAGTCATAAACATCCCACATGAAAACCTCCTGACTTCTTGCTGCTTTGCCTCCCGCTCCACCAGTTAAAGTCCACTTATTGGGATATGTTCATTTTTTTTAAAGTCTTCACTTGATGATAGGTTTATTGATTGTAGGGGGAGAGGAAGGGAGAGAGAGAGAGAGAGAAAGATTGACGTGAGAATCAGTTGCCTCCTGTGCACACCCTGACCGAGGATTGAACCCACAACCTTTCAGTGTTGAGGACAGGGCTCCAACCACCTGAGCCACTGGGCCAGGGCCAGATACATTCACTTTTTAAGTGTTAACACTCTCATAAGATTTAACTGCCCATCAATCCTGCCTATTTGCCTGTGAGCCAGCTCCCTCTGACTGATGGCGCCCGGCTGCCCTGGCATGGGGTCTGGTCTTGGGGCGGGGGGGGGGGGGGGGGGGGGGGGGGCGGTGAGGGCGTTGGGTCAGCTCAGTTCCAGCCCTAACTGGCTGTGCCCTCAGGCCCCATGCGGCACAGAAAAGAGAGGCCCAGTGAAAACCTACAGCAACAGTAAACTGAGCAGCCGAGTGTGGAGGAAGCACAGAGAATAAGTCCCGGAGCAGATGGAGGAGCGAGTTTGACAGAAATGAGTTGTAATTAGAGCCTAAGAACTCAAAGTTGACTCTGTTCGTGTAAACAGAAGGAGAACAAACATTCATACTATGTCTTCTTAAACATAAAATTAAACAAATATTTAAAGTTCCCAGTTGGCTGTGCTATACATAGCCAGGGAAAGGGGGGCTGGGGTCAGAGATCCTGGAGGGATGGGGAGCATCTCAGGGGGCGGGCCTTCTCCTCCTCAACGCTCCCCCACCCCCTCAACCCCCCTGCCCAAAGCGTCTGAGCATAACAGAGGGAGACAGCGGCAAAGGCGAGCCCTGAGGACAGCTTAGGGGATCCTAACGGAGGAGCCTGAGGTCTAGCGTTGCCCCTGTTGCTAAAGGCAGCCTTGAGGTTGAATGTTCGGTCCTCCTCAGCCACCTGTTAGCTGTGGGAGCAGCCAAGCTACGCGATGGTTCTGGGCCTCTCTTTCCCCGTCTGGAGAATAGGAACGATAACACCTGCCTCCTAATGTTCTTATGAAAGAAGAACCGAAATGCTGAGTCACTTAAGAAGACCTTAGGCCAGACTCTGACATAAAATGCGAACTCATCTTGGCAGCCGTCCTCCCAGTGGGGAAGTGGCCTTTGCCTAGGTTCCATCTGGGTGCCGGAAATACGCAGAGCTGAAGCATGTGTCCCAAGAATTTCTCTTTTAAAATGTAAATACATTTAGGAGGTGCTAATATATCTAGATAGTTTTACTTAGCAATACCTTTGTATGTGTTAATTGCCAGAAATATGATCTCCAATTATTTAGCAAAAAGCCAAGCTCTGGAAAAATCGAAGGTCGGTACAGAAAGTGGTATGAGAGCCCATTCGACGGGCAGCAGGTTCTTAACACACAGGTTCTACATAAAATAGGGTGATGTCATAAAAATGCTGCATTTGGAGTTTCTTGCTGCCCCTCTAAGCAAAAATCTGTTCCTCAGCCGCAAAGCAAGTCCTCTGAGGACCCTGGAGGTCCTTCGGGGTCCTGTTTCCAGAACACAGTACAACTAACTCTTTCAGGCCAACTTCTGGCTCAGGCGGGGAGCCTGCTTTGTGGTTCACATGGCATTACGTGGTTGCTCCAGGTTTTGGGGTCAGCCTTGCGTGCTCTGCTCACTTGGCCTGATGCATCCTGAGGCAGTGAGCATTTCCAAGTGTGAAGGCATAAATGCAAGAGGAAGGGAAAATGTGGAGGGAAGAAAAATGTTTGTGGCTGGACTTCACAGCAACGGCCCTTTGCTTGCAGTTGCGGGTAGATTGTTGGCTACGTCGCTGGAATTTTCACTCGGAGGCTGGAAACAGAAGCGGCTGCATAAATGGTTCAGGACGAGAGTCAATACAGAATTATCTTTTAAAATAAACGCCAACCCTCAACCGGACTCTCTCTACAGACTTAGTGAAACCGTTCAATGTTCTCCCTGTATCTTTGTATTGCAATCACCACACCTTCTTACTCTGGGTGAAGGTCCCCAGTCACCTCGAAGCGGAAACTCCTCACTGTTGGAAACTCCCACGGAGTTGAAAACTTTCAATAAATACCTGTTAATTGAAGAAGTTTTACTCTATGACCGGTTTCTCTTTCTTTTTAATAAAACTATCCATGTCCCGGTGGTGAGATTTTGTCTGTTCCAGAAGGCCTGGGGAGGTTTCTCCGCAGCCGCCGAGGCTGCCTTTGTTCTCGGCACAGCTGGGGTCCCCGCACCGGGCGAGGTGGCGGCGTGGAGCCAGCCAGACCCTAGGCGGTCGGGTCGGGGCGCCTCCCGTCCCGGGCCAGCTCGGTCGCGGGTGTCCAGGACGGCCCCGCATCTGAGCGCCAGGCCCTGCGCTGCGCGGTCCCGCCACGTGCAGGCGGGGGCGCCTCTTGGGTGTCCGGTCACTGACCCCTCGTTCCGGGCGCTCCCCAAGGTTGGGTCCCGCTCGGCAATCCCGACCCCCATGCGACTCTCCCGTCCCGAGTCTTCGCTGATGTTCCCCCCTCCCCCGCTTTCTCCTTCTCTTTCCCTCTCTAAAAATTCACAAATAAAATCCTTAAAAAAACCGATCTGTGAACAGCGAAGAGCAACATTTTGCTTTGAGCAGGGTTTGGGCCAATGCTGGCTCGCTGTTGCCCCCGCGTGGCCGCTCTCCAGACTGCACCCGGGATTGGGTACCACCTTCACCGTCTACGACAGGGAACAAAGAGTAAGATTAAATGAGATTGGTCACTGGATCCCCGAGCTTCTAAAACCCATTGTATAGTTCGTGACACAACTGTATTCCAGTGCAGAGTCGATATTAACTGGCAACATTGCATATTGCTATTGATACATAATTTTAACTGAAATTACTAAATGCATTATTCCATCTTGTAGGCTCCCAGACTTCATGAAGTGCTCTAATGGGCCCCGGTTTTCTCCGTAGGTGGTACAGGCTGCTGCACTTCTCAAGGGGGAAACCGAGTCTAGGCAGCATGGAGGAGGCGCAGGGCAGCTGTGAGGAGCTGACCTTAGGGTTGGTCAGCCCCGCACCTGCCCGTTCAGCCACCCTGGGCTTGGCACCTCCAGGGCACAGGTGCTGAGTCACAGGGTCTCTGAGACAACACCTGGAAGTGGAAGGGGCACAAAGAGAGACACAGACACAAAAAGAATGTTTTCCAAGCTGTAAACTCAAATTAAGAAACCTTTTTCCCCGGGGCCCTGTGTCCAGTTGGTCGCAGCACCATTCCGAACCTCCCGGACTACGGGTTCAGCCCCTGGTCGGGGCACAGACAACCGCGGATGCCTCAGGAGGTGTGACAACAAAGCCTCGCTTCTCTCTCTCTCTCTCTCTCTCTCTCTCTCTCTCTCTCTCTCTCAAAACAGTAAATACTTTTTTAAGTGGATGTGATTATTTAAAACAAATCTTTTTTTGAGTCTATAGTGTTATTACTGTTTTTGTGAAGCATTAACCTTGATCTCCAAAGTAAATATTAGTACACAGTTTGTTCTGTACTATGATTGGAGTCTGCCTTTTGGGAAAGAAACTGCTCTTTTTTGGTAATTCCCCACACCGCCCGAACCCAGAGGTGATGGACGGAAACAGTCTCAAACACAGTCCGGCTGTTCATGTCATCTCCCTGTGAGCACCGGGGGTTCACTTGTCCAGGCCCAACATGAACTGTGCACCCACATTAAGTGGGTGTGAAAATGTAACAGGGTGCGGCCAAGAGGGGGCCCCAAATAGGGATTTGTAATGTGGTCCAGAACTCAAGGTATCCAGGAAATATTAGAAAAATATATATAGGATGTCCTCACCCCCACAAGCCTGAGCCCAGGGAAGGGACACACGGAGCAGGGCCATTCAGAGCTGTTTTGTGTAGCAACAGCTGTGCAGCTAACCCCTGGCACAGTCATTTAACATATCTATAACCTTTAACTGGTTTCATGGATATGTTAAATAGCTGTGACCATGCTTTGACCCAGGGAGACGGGAGTGACTTCCACCCAATATGTAACTGGGAAGCAACTCCCCCTGGTTACAGCACCTGTGTGAGAGCGTGGAGAGGATTGGCTCCATGCCATGGGGCCACACCTGCCCGGACTTACTGTGGCAGCCCAGTTAAAGCTGGAAGAATACGGGAATGCTGGCTGGTGTAACTGATTGTGGGAGGAGTCGGAAATGGGGCTGCAGAGGAAGACGGGCGCTGGGATTTAAACCCAGGCGCAGCAGCCATACCTGAGAGATGACCATGCGGTTTGGGGGGAGAAGGGAGAGTACCGCACGGTTTTGGGGAAGGAGGGAGAGAACCACGCTGCTTTGGCAGAGTGGGGACTCTGTGGCGGCAACACAGCTGATGGTGCCGGGAGCCTGAATCACGGACTTCTACTTCTTCTCCTGAGACACGGTACCCCGGACTGGGTAGAGGGAGAAGGAAGGACTGTGTGCATCTGTGGGTATTCCAGAGAACTTTAGTATTTTAATGAATACATTAAGTCATTACTCTAAGTCTGTATAACTTTTAAATAAATAGTTCATTTCCTTTTCACCAGTCTCTGGCATTGAGAGATGTCTTTCCTCTGGCGGCAGGCAAGGCAAACCTAGTAGGTTTGGGGGGGCACCCCCAGAGAGAGAAAAGCGGGGGTCCTTTCCCTAATAGTATATTGTCCACACCCCTGCCCCCGGTCTGTTTTGTAACAAAAACGCTGTGTTCTTGTTAGTTTAACTTTTGTATTAAAAAGCGTCAATCTTCAAGGGCTTTTCAATCCCCAAAGAGTATTAAAGTCGCTTTAAATAACACACAACAAACCACAAATAACCACAATAAAGAAACCATTCCCCCTTCTGTTTTCAGAGATTTCAGACTCGTTCTGAAGATTAGAATCGGCCTGTGGTCGAAGTCCGTGTTTCAAAGCTGCGCTTCAGCCGGAATGTTCCCTGCATACAACAGCCTGGCTCAGTCACCGCAGAACACTGTTCTCAGGGGTCCCCAGGCTGCGAAGTCCAAGGTCGAGAGGCCAGCATGGTGGGGGGGTTCCCAGCCTTCTTGTGTGTCTTCACGGGGCAGAAGGGCCAGCCACCCTGTGGGGAGCAGAAAAGGGGGGCCAGACCGTTCCTGGGGTACATGTCTCCAGTCCCAATTCAAGTGACCACTTCCTGTGGGACCACTTTTCTATGTTAATCTAGATTATATCACATTTATAGATAACTTTGGCCCATGGGTATACAGTGATACCCATTTTTTAACCCAAGAACAAGATGATATTTTTCATTTGTTAAAGTTTCTGTTATTGGGTCGCAATTTCCAATTTCATTCATACACATCCTGTCTGTTGTTGTTAAGTTTATTCCCAGTTTTTTTACCTGTTTTGTTGCTATTGAGTCTTTTTAAAAAATTGTATTTTTAATTTACTATTTCTGCATATTTATTTCTGCAGGTTATTTTCGCATCACTGCACTAAATTCTATTTGTGATACTTTTCCCTGGATTCTCATGAGTTACGAAGGTAAACATGCTCTCATGCGATAATGATCGTTAAATGGTTGTAGCTGTAGGTGACCTAGGAATAGTTAAAGCTTGAAAGAACACAGGAAGTGAGGTAATGTGAGGAGGTAGAAAAATTTTCTTGGTTAGTCATACATAGATTAACGACTCAATAAAATAGTAACATCTTTCTTAGCATTTTAAATGAGTTTAGGGCCTGGAAGCATGGTGTTCTAGAAATCAGAAGTATTTTGTTACAGGGAATGTGCCCCGGGGAGGTAATCTGAGGAACACAGAGTGTGGCAAATGTCCACATTTTCAAACAGGAAAACTTGAGATGGTGAAATGTGGAATCTAACAGAGTAAGAATCTTTGTTCTAAGTGACATTATGAATCAGTTAGTACAGTGATATATGAGCAATGGAAAGAAGAAGGGATCCTCAGACGAGTACTGTGTTTAATCACAGTGTGATTCAGTCTCCTAAGTGGACAGATCTTCCTTTGCCTCCCGATCTATTGCCTGGGACACGTCTCCCCGACATTTGCAAGATGGCTGGCCTTTTTTATTCTTTAAGTTTTAGCTTCCATGCTTCCTATTCCAAGAAAGGAAGCATTTCAGATGTAGGATGCAAAGGGACATGCTGATTGTATTTTAATGGACTCTTCAGGATACGGAGTAGGGTTTGTCATTCTCAGCACTATGGACCTTTTTGGCCACATAATTCATTCTCCTGGGGGATTGTCCTCTGCATTGTAGGTGCTTATTAGCATCCAGTACCTCTATTCACTGCCAACACCCTGGCTTCCCTTCCCCTCAGGACAATCTAAAATGACTCAGCACATTGCCTAAAGCCCCCTTGGGGACAAAAGTCACCTTTGGTTGAGAAATAGTTTGAAGCTTTTATCATTTTTGAAAGCAGAAAGATCTTGGTCTGGTATGCAGTAATTTTATTATTCTATGTAAATTATTTCCCACTCTGACTATGATTTATCTTGGAAAGGTATTTAGAAGTGTGTTTTAAAACATCTAAATATAGGGACTTTCTAGTTACCTTGAGACTGGTTTCCAGATCAATGGCAAAGAGAGCAATAGTTTGTGAGACATTTGTTGAAACCTGGTTTATAGCTAACTACAGTCATGTTTTAAAAAGCTCCAAGTGTGCCTGAAAAGCATTTTTAATTTACTTTGTTGCTGCTTACTTTAACAGTGAGAAAAATTTTTTCACAATTCTACCCCAAGAGTTAAAAAGAACTGCTATCATTTGATGTACATACACTTGCGGACATGTCGACGTGCACGTTTCCGTCTACTGTCTCTGGATTTAATTTACTATTTTAGGTTCTAAGTATGGGCACAAAACTTGTATATTTTCAGCCTTTATTTTTGATACTGTGCATTTAAGGGTGAAGATGTTTTCCATAAGTTTTGGTGTGCAGTATCTATCTCCATTCAGTTTATCTTGTCATTCAAATTGTGCTTTATTTTTGAGGTTGTTGAGGAGTGTACTCCCTAACTACCCAACGTAAGGGCTTTCCAGTCACACATTTTTAGTGAGTTCTAGCTTACCTGCAACGAGAGCACTTAGAGAAACACATTGTATATCATTTCAATGCTGCAGTGCTGGTTGAAACTGGCTTTGTATCAGCTTCGCCAAACGATAAAAAGTTTTGAGAAGATGGAATTATGAAGATGCCTGAAAGATTGCAGAATAGTGGGACAAAATAGTGAATACGTTGTTCAATGAAATTACTGGTGAAAACGAAAAACGTCTCTTTCATTGTGTCTTTACCTAAAAATGGAATGAACCTTTTGGCCAAATAGTAGTGTTCCAAGTGTGCATCTCTGCTGCCATCTCGTGGGCATTTTGGGAATAACATGTTAGTGGCAGGTGAGCAGGAAAAGTGGTTGAGTGTAGTAGAACATCAATGAATGTTGATTGCAATATTATTTAGACGTGTATTTAGTAACTTAAATATCAGGACTTACCAGTTACCTTTTGTTCCTGATTTCTATATTAACAGCAACGACAGAAAGAAACATACTGTCTATAATTTCAGTCCTTTGAAATTTGTTAAAACTCGCCTTAGCACAGGATGGTCCCTTTGAAAATGGTCCCAAGTGTGTGTCTCTGCTGCCATCTCATGTGTCAGGTGAGATGACAAATGTCATTGTCCCACCTGTGTGGCCGTGGCTCGCCTCCCTGTTTGTGCTTTGCGGTCACGTGCCCTCTGCTGGCTGCAGGCAGAGGAGGACGGTCGCTCTGCACTGGACAGGGACACTCAGTCCCCTGAACCCCTGTGTGCGATGCAAGGCCCTCCCGGCAACCGTTCGCTCTCTCAGGCCGTGTCTGCTGCTGTTGCCACAAGATTTAACAAGTTTAGCAAAGTAACCTATTCTCAACTGAATGATTACAGGCATGAAATTTGGAAGAGTTTATTAGTTTACCTTGGGTTGAGTAGTTTGTAGGAATGCCTACCAAAAAGTAACATTCTATGAATGCTGAACTTTTCATAAATTACCTGTCACCCATTTTACCTCTATAAGACCCTGTTTTCCCATCCTCCCAAATGTCCTTCATACCTGATGTCACCTCATTGTCTGGTCTTTATTTGTACCCATGCACATATGAAATGTTGAATATCCTGTATTGATCAGATTATGTTATTTTGATTATTATCCCACATGTGTTAGAGCCAACAAGGTTTGTGGAAAATAATCGCTTTTTAATCCCCCACAGTTTTGAAAAGCTGGCGGTGTGGAATGAACAGTGAGACAATGCTAACTCCTGAACCTGTTGCAACTGAGAGATCACGGACGTCTGCCCTGCAAGGTCAGCATCCTTTTTGTTCACTCTGTCTTTTGGCCTATCACTGCTTGGTTTGGTAAAATTTTGAAGTTTGCATTTGGAGAGACATGGGTTTCATCTCATTGGATGGCAGCGTTGTTTACAGTGGGAGGATCCGGTTCAGCTTCTGCCCGTGGCCTCTGGCAACCGGGGCCCAGTGTCTGGCCCCAACTCCAAATTCTGGCCATAGTGTCCTGGTTATAGATCTGCATCCTGTGTCCAGGGCCTGTGCTTCAGAGTCAAAATGCATTCAGTTTTGTGTCTGCGGTCTCGCACCTCTTAGGTTGTGGCTTTGTGTCCTGGGCTCGCATGTGAGGTCCACGTGCAGATGAAGCTTTTGGTTTGGTGTGTGGAGTCTGGCATTAAGGGTCCCATGTCAGTTCTTGGCATCTGGTGTTTGGGCCTTCAGACTTCACGGTCTGGCTCGGTTGAGGGCACATGGCTTTGGGTTTGGGGCTTTGGGCCTGGAGTGCCGGTTTTGTTTTGGGTCCGCTCCAGAGTCCAGGGTTCAGAGTCAAAGGTCTGGGTCCAGGATCCTGAGGTTGGCTCTGGTGACTGGTGTCTGTCAACAGACGATCACTGTGTTCAATGCAATGCCAAAATGAGTCCCCAAGTGAATGGAGTTGAGGCAGGTTAGTAAAAACGGTAGGAAAATTCCTTGGTAGTGGAATGGGAAAAGTGAGTTTGATAGCAGAGTAACAACAATGATTTACAGCCCGGTAATAAATATGAGGATCTTATCTTCCCTAACCAAGGATATTTGAGAGTAAATGGTTTACACATTGCAGACCAAGCAGGGGAAGACCCACCGCAGTCCCAGCCCTTCTCTGGTGACTTTTCTGAAGGAGAAACTCACCAGAGAAGGACCCTGCTCGCTCTGTGTGCTCGTTTTGTGGCATGAGCACATGAAAGGACAGCCCTGGAAGTCAGAGTATTCTGTGCAGATTGCTCTCCTAAGACCCCCTCTAAAGTCCTCAATGTTAGAAAACAGGTAAAACCCTAAAAAAAGGACCCAGCATGCACTGTTTGTTGAGCACACGTGCGCCTTCCCTTCTCTTCTTTGCTGCAGATCTTCGCTCTCTTTCTCCTTCTCTCCAAAGGTCCCCAGGAGACTCGCAGCCAGGGGAGCCGTGGGCAGCAGCAGCTCACTCCGGGCTCACCCCCTGATCCTGTCTCCAAGGGCCTTCTTTGTGTCTAACTTTTCCATTTCCCAAGAAGCAGTTCCGCCTATGCTCACTCTTGTTGCTGTGATCGTGCCTCTTCTTTCTGAAGCCCTTTCTCTGTTTCACTGTCCTCAGATTTAATGTCCAAACTCTCCAAGTTCCCTGGCTTTGTGTTGTGCAATTGTGCTGCAGGAAGTCAAGAGTCTACACACATGAGACCTTTCCAGGGCAAACCCCCTTTGGGTCCAGTCCCTTTCTGGTGACAGAATAACCAGATTTTGTTTATTCATTTATCTGTAGATGGACATTTAATACTCTCTACCTTTCAGTTCTTGTTAACAGTGCTGTTATGAATAGTCATGTATAAGTTTGTTATAGCATGTTTTCAACTTCTGAGCTATGTATTTTGGAGTAGAGTTACTGAATACAGTAGGATATTTTTTTTGAGGAAATGTCAAACCATTTTATACAAGGTCTTCAATATTTTACATTTATGAAAGAAATGGTCAATCGTTCTTATTTTTGTTTGTGGTCATAAAAATTTCCCAGTTTTGCTTTCCCATTATCGCCTTTGTAGTGCCTGGGAAGGGGGATGGTGCCGTGAAGTAGCCACTGAGCATCTCTGGTATATGTATATATTTTACCACTTCTACGAATGTCTTCTCATTAGAAGGGACTACTCGAGTTTTTTAAAAATATAGATGTCTGCCTGGGTGGTGCGGCTCCGTGGATTGAGCATCGTCCTGTGAACCAAAGGGGTCTCCGGTTCAATTCCCAGTCAGGGCACATGCCTGGGTTGCAGGCCAGGTCCCCACTAGGGGGCGCGTGAGAGGCAACCGCATGTTGGTGTTCCTCTCCCTCTCTTTCTCCTTCCCCCTCTCTAAAAGTAAATAAATAAAATGTTTAAAATAATACAGGGGTCTGTTCAGTGATGAGTCATGAAGTTCTCTGATATGGAAGAAAGAGTCTTATTGAAAGTGTAACGTACAACCTTTTTCTTCAATTCCGTGGGTGGTCTTCTTACTCTGAGAAAAGCATCTCCTGCTACCCGGAATTTTTCAATCAGGGGGACATCACATTTACTCACGTACTTTAACTGATTTTGGTTTCAAGAAGCGTGCCTTGATATGCCAGCAGCAGCCTCGTGCATCTCATGTCTAATGTGCGTCATCATTGCATCATTTGCTTGATTTAAAATAACTTTTTTTTTTTACAGAAACCTGCTTTATGTTTTTAGACATTAGGTGTTTAAGTTTCAAGGGTTTACAGGTTTAAATAGGAGGAAAGACTGTTCTCTGGAGTGTGATGTCCAGAGTCAGGCATCCGGAGGCAGGGACAGGCTTCGGACACCAGGTCTGGTGTCTGGTGCGTGGCATGGTTCGGGGTTAGGACTAGGGGTTGGGGTTGCGTTAGGGTTGGTAGCATGACTTGTCTTTAACCTCATTCAAAACCATCGTGTTAGATCGTATCGTGACAGGTGTCCTATCAGCATGTGATAAAAATCTCACCACAAGTGGTGAATGTATGGTTGGCCATTTTCACAGTGAAGACGCGTGAACATAAGCAACATTTTCGGTCCCTTTCGCTTTGTCATTTCAAGAAAGGTACAAGCACAAATGGAAGGCATGGAAAGATCTGTGGTGTGTGTGGAGAAGATGCTGTGACTGACGGAACGTGTCAGAAGTGGATTGTGAAGTTTCACGGTGGAGATTTGTCCCAGGGGTAGGCAGACCAGGTGCAGTGGAGAGCCCTCAACAGCAGGCGTTCACTGAGGACAGATCACTTCACGGCAGGCGGGAGACAGGCATCATGTTCAAAGTATCCTAATCAGGCTTCGAAAAGCATTTGCACCAGCTTGGTTACATTAATCACATGGATGTTTGGGCTCCACAGGAGTTAAGCCAAATGGAGGGGGACGCTTCTAGACCAGATTTCCACAAGTGGTTCTCCACTGAAACGTGAGGAAAACGTTCCATTTCCAAGAAGACTGTGTGTGTGGGGGGGGGGGAGGATGAATCTTTGCTATTTGAGAATCATATGGAATGGGAGAGATGGTGGGCAAAGGAAGGAACCACCTGCCCCTCCAAAGGGTGGTCTTCATCCATAGGAGGTGATGATGCCCTTACGGTGAATTCGGGAGGGAGTCCTGCAGTGGGAGCTCATTTCAGAAAGCCAGCAGGTTACTGGCAACGCGTATTGCTTCCCGTCATACTAACTGCAAGCTCCGCCCGAAGGAAAGAGTCTGGAATTTGTCAGCAGAAGATGCGGAAGGTTAGGATTAGGTGAGAGAGCACATTTCTCTTTGGTGACCAGGGAAAACGCTTCCAGCCTGGCTGTGCAGTCCCGATTCCTCCATAGTACTCAGAGACCCTGCTCCTTCCCATGGCCATTTAGTTCATGTCTCTGAATTTTTCTTTATGGAGAGAAATTTCCATTCCCTGGAAGACTGCGTCAGACACCTGGAAGAGTTCTCTTCTCCGAAAGAGAACCATGTTTTGGGACGGTGGAATGGTGAAATCGCATGAAGGTGGCAGAGGGCAGTGGAATTAAATGGTGAGGACAGTTTGCCGTTATGTTTTGGGGGGACAATGAAAAGAGTGCCCATCATCGCATCTCAAGGTGGAAAGCCAAGGAATCTTTCCACCGGGCCATTGGGAAGATTTCCTTTCCATCTGTCGGTCTCTGCTGACTTCTTGTGGCCGTTTTGAGGAATGACACCTTAGTGCACGTCCTCAGGAAAAGTGGGTATTGTGTGTCATCTAGGAATGTGGAATGCAATGTTATTTAGATGTGCATTTCATCACTTTTAAAAATAAGGACTTTTCAGTAACCTTTTGTTACTGATTTCTAGATTGACTGCAGTTAGTGCCAGCAATATGCTTTACATAATTTCAATTTTCTGAAGTTTGTTGAAACTTGCTTTACAGTACAATATGATCCCTGAAAAATGTTCCCAGTGCGCCTCTCTTCTGCCATCTGGTGTTCACCTTGGGAAAACACCTTGATGCAGACCAGGAGCAAACGTTGCCTATAGTGAGTGGATCCTCCCTAAGGACCCGATGCTCTTGCCGCCCTTACCTTGCCCTGGCCACCCTGGCTGGCAGCTTCGCCCTTCATGCTGCCTCAGCAAGGCCCGTTCTCTTCCATGAGAACGGATCACCAGTAAACCGTGCTTGCTCACTAATAGACTGGCTGATCTGTAATTCTTTACTGCATTGGCAAGAAGAACCAAGTTTCTTCCATATACCGAAAGGTTCTAGTTCAAGCTCTAGTCAGGGCACGTGCCTAGTTTGTGGGTTCGGTCCCCAGTGGGGACACGTGCAAGAGGCAACCCTTCGGTATTTCTCTCTCACATCGATGTTTCTCTCCCTCTCTCTCTCCCTCCCTTCCCTTCTCTCTGAAATCAATAAGCATGTCCTCAGGTGAGGATTAAAAGGTTTTTTGACAAGCCCAGCAGTAGCAGTCTAACAAGCCCAGTAGTAGCAGTCTCCCAGTTCAAAAGAAACTGGCTCCTGTCCTCCTCCCTCCCGATCTCTGGGACTGGACGAGTGTGATGCTGGAAGTGCAGGAGCCCCTGGCTACCAGGTGGACAAAACACAGGCCCAGGAAGATGGAGCGGAAGGACAGCCGAAGCTGGGGGCCTGGTGCTGCTGCCGGGCTGCCTGGCAGCCGGGCCTCTGGGCCTGGACCGTGTGCTGGAGCCACCGGCCAGTCGTGCTCTTGAACCGTCTCGCTGACGTTTCCGGGCCTGTGGCTGCAGGCGTCTCTGCCTCGTAGGTTTGAGACCATGCAGGTAAAATGCGCAGCACATGCTGCTCAGTAACCTGGAAAGGATGATTCTTCTTGGTCAGCCAAGGCCCTGAGCAGAGACCTGAGGACTTGGCTGGTCTGGCTGCTGTCGGGACAAGCACCTGCCACAGGGAGGCCCATGCGTCACGGTGGCTGGAGGGTCACAGGAAGGATGCCTGTGCCCGTCCCCAACACCACTGTGCTGGGAATGTGTGGTAGGAGTCAGAGCCCCTCGCCTGACCCCAGAGCAACCGCATCCGGACTTTGTCGTGGACTCTGCCCGCTGCCCTTGTCTCCCCGTTCGAGTCACTGCCCAGGCCAGAGACGGCTGCCCTTGCCCTGGGACAGAGGGTCAGTCGGTGTGTCCCAGCGAGGCCCAGAGGGTTCTAAGGAGCCACCTGGCTGAGGACCACGGGCCTGGGTGACGTTGTGGCTCAACACAGTTCATGAGAACACATTTCACAGGATGTGCGCTGGCCTCTGCTGGACGCGGGCAGCCTGGAGATGGGGGAGGGTGGCTGTTGCTGTCAGTGAGCGTTGAGTCTAGCCGTCACTGCAGAACTTAACTCGTCGCCTTGGAGGCCGTCACCTTGAACCACCAGGCTGTACACGGGCACGCTCTGCAGACAGACAAGTGGTGGGGATCAGAGGCAGGTTTGGCTCGTCCCCCCAGTGCCACCGAGAGCAGATGAGGAGCCCCGAGACACCCACCTAGAAGGACCATCCTCTCCATTACACGACCAGCTTCGGGGCAAGGGCAGATTTCAGGCTGCAGTCGCTCTGGGAGCCTCCACTTCGAAACAAGGATGGTGGCTGCCAGCCACTGGCAGGTGGGCGGGAGGGGAGTGTAAACACTGGGTAAACACCCAGGTCCCAGCACAAGGTGGTCTGAGACCATGTGAACCTGTGCAAGCAAGGCTGACACAAAAGCTTAGCTTTGACAGCCGCACACCATTTTCCCAACACAGATCAGCCTGGTTGTGTGAAGGAGTGGCTGCACAAGGGCGGGGCTGCCAGCATGTGGATTTGGGGGACACCTTGGAGGCTGGCAGCTACACTAGGAATGTGGTTTGCTGCTGAAGGGGAGGGGGAACAGACCTCTCTCTACTCATCTGGGATCGCTAAGCCTTCTGGGAGAGCTCCAGGGTCTGTCCTGGTCTGGGGTCATGGTGACCATCACCTGGCAGTCTGTGGTCCCCTCCCCACTGTATGTCAGTGCGGCCCCTCTCCCATGCCCATGCTGAAAGCCACAGAATATTGAGTTTATGGTGTTCTCTCTGGGCTGCGGTGGTGGGGGGAGAAACAGGGAAGGGAAACAAAACCCAAGACACACACCTTCCTTTAAAAAAGCCTAAAAAAGAAAATAATAGTGGTACTACTGAAATCCACAGTTTATGTAGACACTCTTCACAAGGCTGGCACTGGGAGGACAGAAAGGTCATCGTCCCAGGTCATGGGTGTGTGTGTCCCCCTTTGGTGAACCCATCCCAGCGGGAACAGGGTGGGTCATGCTTAGGTCTCCCTCACGCCGGAGGGTGTGATGGGGTCCTCACCGATTGTTCGCCATCTCTCTGTATTGAACTCAGCTCTGGTTCTAAGAAAAGTGTGGCCTCTGGGAGCTGTCAGCACCCTCGCTGTGCTTATACAGATAGAGACGTTTACCCTGTTCTCACCCCGAGTCTTGCTGGACTCCCAGCCACTGGGTCCACAGGAATTTTGTGCTCTTGGGCCATTGTGGACATCACCTGGGGATGGGTGGCCAGGAATGACCAACATTGTGCATGTCCATTATCCCATCAGTGTTTACTTCACAAGAGTTTAAAGATTTGCAATAAGTACTAATTTCGAGATGGTGTCAGTGGTGCGTGAAGCCCTGTGGGGCCCGGGTACGAGGAAAGTGCATCACAGAAGCTGCCGTGTTGTGGGCTTCATGAACACCATGCGCAGGTGGGGCGCACCTGCCACAGGAGAAACTCGGTTCTTCTTGCCAAAGCAGTAAAGGATCACTGATCAGCAAGTATACTAGCGGGCAAGCAGGGTTTATTCGTGATACGCTCTCATGGAACAGGACAGGTCTTGCTGAGGTGGGGGTGAAAGGCAAGAGCACCAGGTCCTTCGTCCTAAGGACTCATGTATTTGGTGGGATGAGGGCAAAGAAATCACATATTGACAGGTAAAAGCGGTGCCAGCTTCCACAGGGGCTGTGCCCACCCAAACGTAGGTATGTGTGCGCGGGGTCTGTTAGCCTGAATCCTTATCTCGCTTCAGACCCCAGTTGGTCATCTTGTAAAGCAGATACATGAGAGTTAAAGTTGAGGCAGTTACCCAGTTACCTAAGGGCTCCTTCTGTACGCACTGGGGACCCTCTCATAAAGCAGGTTGTGGCCAGAGGAAAGCTATTTGCCAAGTTTATTTTCTGGGTCCTTTCCTTGAGCGCTGTGGACCCCCTCCCATCTTCTAGGCCTTGGGATGAATAGTTTGAAAGCGTTTCCCAGATAGTGGAAACGATACCTAGAATCTCAACATGTTAGCATGGTGTTTCTTGTGCTGCTGGAACATCTGGCAATAGAACTGGACCAGGCTCAGGACTGCTGAGTTAGTGGGAGGGACATGCTCTTCCCAGTGTCAGTCCTCAGCAAGGGGTGGGCAAGGGTCTTGCTTCACAGGTCACTCTCAGTAGAACCTGCCTGTGTTGAGGAGGCTCTGAGGGTGCGCGGGCTCAGTGGGAGGGTGGTGACCTGGTGGGAAGCGCATGCCCCACCTCAGGGCCGCTGAGTCTATGTGGGGAAAGCAGTGGGGTCTGCTCAAAGTCTGAATTTGGCTACAGACCCCTACCCTGTCCTTATCTTCCTTTGTCCAGCACTAAAGACTCAGGACCCATTGGTACTGAAGGCTGTTTAGCAGGACTTTTGATCTCAGCGATCCTCTGTGCTGACTCAACTTTGAATGTCAAACCGAAAGGCTGCAGTTCCCATTTCCATTGTACAGACTAGGAAGCAGGCAGAGAGGAGTTGAGAATCTTGCCTTACATCACGCAGCTGGCAGAGACAGAGCTGAGACTCACACCCACTACAGACTGACGTGGAATCTGTATGCTGTGCACCAGGAAATGCTGACCCTGAAGGGGCAGCAAGGAGAGTGAGGAAGACCAGGTGCCCAGACTGAGCCAGGCTCAGTCCGTGCACAAGCATACGTCCCTCCCTGCCATTCACCTCTGAGGCCCAGAGGTTGTAGGAAACCAGAAGAGCCAAGAGAAGCCAAGGGAGAAGGGTGGGGAGCCTATTAGGAGAAAAGGCCCCACTGCCCAGGAATCCGCGGAATTCCCTTCCCTGATGAGTCAAATCCCTCTCTGGGCAGTAACCAAAGTAGATTGACTAAAGACTTATGCATTTGTAGGAGTTGAATTTCTGTGGCTGAGAGAATTAGTTCTTTGTGGTTCTTCTGGAACTCTGCTTTCAGTGATGGAGGGTGTGTGTGGAATGAGGGATGTGGGCTTCATATTTGTATGGGGACAAAACTTCTTAGAATAGGACGTCAAAAGACCATGGAGAATGGTGCTGACATCCCCGTATCACTATGGAACTGTTTGTCCATCTCGTCTCTTGTAATGAAACTGGAGGGTTTGTTTAACCAGTTACTTCTGTACTAATTTCAGTCTTGGGGAGAGGAGGGGGCCCTAGACTTCTATGGCTGTTGATATGCCACTTAATCCTAATGACTCACTCAGTCCACCTGCAAACATAGGGCTTCTCTGGAATGTGTCCTCTAGTGTCTGATGAGAACTGACTTCCAGGTAAAGCCTCATCCGCACTCCCTGCAAACATAAGGCTTCTCCCCTGAGTGTGTCCTCTGGTGTGTGATGAGATATGACTTGCGTGTAAAGCCTCGCCCACACTCCCTGCAAACATAGGGCTTCTCCCCTGAGTGTGTCCTCTGGTGTGTGATGAGATATGACTTGCGTGTAAAGCCTCGCCCACACTCCCTGCAAACATCGGGCTTCTCCCCTGAGTGTGTCCTCTGGTGTGTGATGAGATATGACTTGCGTGTAAAGCCTCGCCCACACTCCCTGCAAACATGGGGCTTCTCCCCTGAGTGTATCCTCTGATGTTTGATGAGATGTGACTTGCAGGTAAAGCCTTGCCCGCACTCCCTGCAAACATAGGGCTTCTCCCCTGAGTGTGTCCTCTGGTGTGTGATGAGATTTGGCTTGCATGTAAAGCCTCGCCCACACTCCCTGCAAACATTGGGCTTCTCCCCTGAGTGTGTCTTCTGGCTTCTAATGAGATGTGACCCATTATTGAAGCTTTGCAAACACCCTCCATGCTCGATCGTTACAGTTCTTGACATTACTACTTTCACAAACAACTTGCCTGTGTCCTCTGGTCTCTCTTTCTGGCCTCTGCGGGGCTCTTCCTCCATCACTCTCTCATGCTCGCTGGAGCTCCTCATTCGTTCTTTGGAAGGTTGGAAAAGGGGTCTTGAGATTCTCCTCTGACTGATCCTTTGAAGCAAAGGTTTGGACCTTTCTTTGACTCCTTGACCTTCAGCTTTATCTTTCCAGCTGTGTGTACTAGTTTGTTGCTGCTGCTGCTGATTCTGATCCTCTGGGCAGGGTTCCTCTGCTTGGAGGTGTTTTCTTGCAGATGTTCCCAGGAGACTCTGAGAGGGGTGGCTGCGTTTCACGTGTTGGCTGAGGAACTTCTGACTGGAGAAGGCCAGAGCGCAGGAGGGACACGGGTGCACCTCTGGCTGTGGTTCCGCTGAAAGAGAAAGGTTTGGTCAGGGCAGATGTTGACAAGAATGCCTGGGCCGCACGACTTGGCTGCTGGTGAGACCTGCCCCGTGAGTCTTTCTTACTGTGGTGACAACACAAGCTCCGTCTCCCACAAAGTGTCCACTCGCAGCCTATTTTCCTTTTTATTTTTATGCAGTGCACCTTCTTCAGAAATCCAGAAAGCCCACATCAAGGGTCTGTTCTAATATTGCCCAGACTAGGGGCTTTCAAGGAGCACGAGAGGCCATTTCACTCCCCGTGCGGATGGGACTACAGTGACCTTTCCCTTCTATAGGTATCTTCTAAGTCGTGTTAAAGAGCAAACCACAGGCCCCAACTAGGAATTGCTTCTCTGCTTTCCCAAACAGTAAAATAAAATGTCCTCCCTGACCTTGCTTGTGTGGCTCAGTGGATTGAGTGCCAGCCTGAGAAGCAGAGTCGCAAGTTTGATTCCCAGTCAGGGCACATGCCTAGGTTGTGGGCCAGGTCCCCAGTAGGGGGCGTGGGAGAGGCAACCACACATTGATGTTTCCCTCTCTTTCTCCCTCTTCCCCTCTAAAAATAAATAAATAAAATCTTAAAAAGAAAAGTCCTTCCTCAAGCCTCACACCAGACATTCATGCTTCATTTCATTCAGTGTTAGCTCATTTAAAATACACTGAGAAGTCCTGTTTCAAAATATTTCTCCAACCACACTTCTTCCATGCCCGACTCCTGTTCCTCTCTGGCCAACCGCCATGCTCTCTCACTTGGAGATGAAGCAATCTCTGAGGGGATTCCCCACAGGAGTTTATTTCCTAAAAATTAACAAAGCACAATCAGAACAGAGAACACAGCACTCTGCAGCTGACTGCACGCTTTCACTCAGGGGAGTCCCCAGTGTCTCAACTCGGATCATTGGCGCTGCATTTCCGGGCTGCGGAGCATCTGTCTGATCTCCGTTCTTACCCTCTGTGCTGAGACGAGACCCGAGTGACCCTCAGCCAATTCAACATCTCACCTCTTTTCTTCCCTGCACTAGCTGCTCCCTCTGCCTGGGACCCCTTGCCCGCAGGTGTTGTTGTAAATGTTATCTCCCGAGAGAGCCCTAGCCGGACCACCAGCCACACCGCCCCTCCCCTCACACTGATCCCTAGGCTCTCGTCCTGGACTAGTTTTCTCCAAAGCACTAACCACTGTGCAGTGTTATGCACACGCATGCACCTGTGCCTGGGCTTCCCTCCTCCACCGTCAGCCCCTCCAGAGCAGTGATTCTCGTCCTCATGTTAATCTGTACTTCCTGGTCCCAGGACCCTGTGCGCTGGAGTGGGATCTCACCTGACGATTCACTGAAATGACGGACGAATGTGCCCTGCCTGAAGGGTGTGGCTCGGTGGACTGGGTGTTGTCCCACAAACTGAAAGGCTACAAGTTCAATTCCCAGTCCGGACAAATGCCAGGGTTGTGAGCCAGTTGGTGGTGTGTGAGAGACCACCGATTAATGTTCCCCTTGCACGTTGATGTTTTTCTCCGTCCTTTCCACTCTCTGTAAAAATAAATCATTTTTTAAAAAAGATTTTATTTATTTATTTCAGAGAGGGGAAGGGAGGTGAAAAGAGAGGGAGAGAAACATCAATGTGTGGTTGCCTCTCCCGCGCCCCTACTGGGGACCTGGCCCGAAACCCAGGCGTGTGCTGGTGACCCTTTGGTTCGCAGTCCAGCACTCAACCCACTGAGCAACACCAGCCAGGGCAATCTTTAAAAAATAATGAACACCTATAAAAAAGGATTTATTTAGAAGTATGGAGGAAAATTAATAAGAAACAGCTATAAAGGTGTCAGAAAAACTGCTTTGGTGAGAGCTGGTTAGTGCTTGAAAACTTTTTTTTCTTTTTTTTGCCTCTCAGCCTTTTAGCCCTGTATGCATTTGTGTATTTTGGGCATGAAATATTTTAAAAAGAAAAAATATAAACATTTTGCCTAAGAGTCAAAGGCATATGAATGAACTGTGAATTTCTGAAGCATCTCATTTGAAACTTCACTGACTTTAGAGTGGATTTTACTCTACTTAGGAGTTGGATCATGAATATTTCTATGGAGAATTCTCTTTTCTTCCTGTTTTGAAGAACAGTGGTGCCCACCTCTCGCGGCTGCGAGCTCTCTCTTCCACTTGCTGCCCCACTTGCTGCCCAGCTCCTGGCCATACTCGTCCCCGCACCAGACCAGCAGCTCACAGCCCGGCCTGACAACCTGGCAGGTTCGGTAGAAAATCTGCCCGTGGTATTGAAAGGCCACCAGGTTCTGCTCTTCATCATCCCGGGCACAGTTCACATACTTGGGATTGAGGCAGATGAAGGGAAAGAAAAGCACAGCAATGCATTCCCACTACCTGAAAAGCCCTTCCCGGACCACCTGCCACACCGCACCGTCCCCTCCAGCGAAGCAAAGTCCATGTCCAGCTCCTCACTGACTCTTGGCGACCCTCAGGCTCTGGTGTTGCTCACTGCCCCTACTGCTCCCGGGGACCTTCTGTTCAGCGTCTGAGCATCTGTCAGCGTGTCATGTGAACTCCTACCTCCAAGTCCTGCTCACAGTGCTAATGCTGCCTAATACCATTTTCTAAAACCCAGGTCTAGACTTAACCTCCACCCTGACTGGCCATAATATCCAGTGATCTCTGGCTTCTCCAAACTCTAAATCAAGTTGTCTCACACCACAGAACCTGGTGCTTGATCTAGAGCCTGCTTCTAAATTAGCTCACTAATTATTCAGTACTCAGCCCATGTCTGTTTTCTCTTGAGAGACCTTTCTCCAACCCCCCTACACTTTATTTAGGGTACCATTCACTTGCCTCCCCAAGGCTACCGTAGAAAATTGGAGGTCTTTTTGTCTTAGTAGAATAAAACAGAACAATAGTAGTTGGTTCCCATTCTGTTATCCCTGATAAGAGAGAGCCCCTCTCAGGAAAGGGGCCCGTGACCACTCCTCTGCAGGCCTCAGAGCCCAGCTCTAGTTAGAAGTGAGGCTGGAACGGTTTGCTGCCCTCCCAGGTTTGGGCCATCCTTGGTTTGTGCTATCTTGACACTGTGCACTTCTTGGAAATTATAGTTAAATGTTTCTAGAAGCAATTGTTTTATGTCTGTCTCAAGAAGTCCTCCATAAGGACATGGGTTGTGTGATCTGTTTAAGAAATGTATTCCTTCATCTACACTGGAACATAGTAAGTGCTTAATTAATGCTCATTTGATAAATTAAAGTATAATCCAGTGTCCCTGGTGAATCTAGGCTGTTCAAGGTCCTTTCCAGTGCCCAGACTGTGTCTAGCAGAGAGCTTTACATTTTGAGGACATATGCAATACTTTTTTCCTGAATGTCCCCTGAAATGAAAGAACACTGTATGGAGAAAAAGAGGAAAAAGGATTAAGGGAGACCGCTGAGCGAGGCATGATGAGAGGGAAAGATATAAGGGATTGTTGGGGATGAGTCCCCTCTGGCACCCAGAGACCCGTTGACCTCACCTCATCCAGTTGGCCCAGGATTTTTCCTTTCCATCCACATACTCATAGCAGTTTCTCCCCTTGGTGATCTGTGTTTCAGAAGAGAAGTTAAAGAACTTTTATTTTTCTCGCGGGGCGGTAATAGTCAGAAGAATTATTTTACTCTATTGTCACCAAAGCTCTTTCAGCCCGCATGGGGATTCCACTGCCAGCTGTGACCACACGATATTTTCCTTACTCATCATGTACACATCCGAGTCTGTCTGACCAATCAGAGCAGGAGCCCCACAAGGGAGGAGCCACTCCTTTGTGTCTGCACCACTTTGCTCCCACTTACGCTCTGATCCTTAAACAGGAGCTCTGTGTTCACGTGAAGTCCCGTCAGTGCACACAGCTAACCATGTTGTCCCTCCATGTCTAGCATGTAGGAGTGAGGTCCCTCCAGGCCTCAGAAGGAATGTGGGAAGCCAGAGGACAGTGGAAGAGGTAAATACTTCTCACCAGCCAGGAGTATCTGCTCTTGGCTGCCTCTTCATCTTCTGTGATGTGTCCTTCATAAGGGCCAAAGTGCAGACCCACTGGCAAATCAGCTGCCTCATTCCATACTCCAAGCCCAGCCTCAGGGATGCCCGATGGCTTGATTCTCAACCCAGGGGGCAGGGTGAGGGCCGAGCAGTTGGGATGCCCCTTGTCCGCTGCACTGTCCTTTACAAATGTAGGGGGCCCATGCACAGCACAGCTGTCGATGAAGAAGTTCTGACACTTCTCACAATCTGGAGGCGAGAGCAACAGGGGTTAGGGAAGGTACAGCGCATGTTCCTGGACACAGAGCTTCAGAGGGCGTCCGGCACTGACATCACTGAGACTCAATGCTGTACTCCAGGTCACTAGAGGAAGGGAATGATTTGGGGACCAAAGGACTGGATGAAATTACTGTATCGTAACATGCTTCTCAGTGAGTCACTTACAGAGGCAGTCATCATCCTGGGGCTCACTGACCTCTTGGTACACACGGCCCTTTCTTTCTCGTAGGCTGTACATCTTCACATCAATCTCCTTTCTCCTGAGTGCTGAGTTGAAGAAGGCCAGGTGACCGAGGTTGGTGGGGTCTGGAGTGTTGGTTCCCACTTTGTCAATTAACACAATCTCCTCCCACCAAATTATTACCCGTCCTTTTGCATACTCTGGTATTTTACTATTAACTATTGGTTCAGAAGACTAAGACTCCACACTAAGTACAGATGACTGATTCAGTTTTAGTTTCTAGATCTTCCCATTACCAGGTGTAACTTGCCAACCTGTAATCATTCATAAAGTATTCATGGAGTGCACATTATGCGTTAGGCCTCGAGTAAAGGCCTGAGCACACACCACCAACGAAGTGTGGTTGCTATTATCACAGATGGATTTGTCGGACAACTTGCATGTGCCACTTGTTTTAAATGTAATTTAATGTTTTCAAACAATATATGAGCAATGTCTCCCTATCTTCACTTTACACATTAGCATTTGGGAGCTCAGAGAATTTACAGGATTTGCCCACAGCTCCAGTGCTAACTTCAGCCTCAGCTTAGCCCAGCTTAAATCCAGGTCCATCCAAAGTCCGTCCCACAGACCCAGGCCATAGTTATCAGCCCTTCTGTAGGACTTAGAGGAACTAACGTTCCAAATTATGTTCTCTCACCCGACTGTCGTCTAGTGTGCTGTCCAAAGGCACACACTTCTCCAGGAGGGGACGCTGGATTCTGGGCCTGCTCTGAGTCGCTTGCAGTCATCAAATTTGCTGTTCCTGACAATTCCTTCAAACTGTATTCATTGCTTAATGGCACCCTGGATGTTGCCTTCAGTATGAGAATCACATATTACAAAGGTAACATGTATTTAATTTTTTAAGGCTTATGATACATTTTACATGCACATCTTTAAAACTTCAACCCTTGAAAATACGTAGGGAGTACAAACATTAGAGAGGATAGGGCCAATGTGAGTAGTGAATCCAAGATTAGAACCCATGCCTTATGGTTCTTTTCTTGCAACTGTCTCTGTAATATTGAGAGTGAATGATATTTGGAAGAGAACAAAGAAATAGTTGGCAGAAACATATCTCGACAGTAAATAAAATGGTGATAAAATTTGCAATACCTTAGGAAGAATATTTGTGCTTAGTTGGTTCCCCCCAATTCTGTTTCAATAAGGCTGCATCAGTAGCTAGTTGTCTTCAGCCGCATGATCTATAACATGCTAACTTTCAACGTTATAGTGAACGTGCAATTAAATAATGCTCACCAAAGTGTTCTGTGAATTGTGTAATACAGTGTGAATGTGAGGTTACAGTCCTGCTATCAGTTTACCCCTCAGCTCTCTCCATGTTTCAAATCTCACAGAAATTATCTTCAGCGTTCATTGATCATCTTCTAGTTTAATTTGTAATTGTGAATTCATTCATTCAGCAAACATTCAGGGGCCCTCAGGGGCCCTGACCTGGGCCTGTGACCTCTGAGAAGATTTGGGTATAGACCAGCCTCTCAAAGAGCTCACAGCGCAGAGGTAGGCAGGCTGAAGAAATGATTCTAAACAGGATGAGAGTGGCCTCATTGGAACTCAGAGAAAGAAGCTGTTACATCACCTTACAGGAAGCGGCATTTGAAATCAGTTCCAGACAGACGAGTTTCTGTCGAAGAGTGTGTAACCTATATGAAGTCCTTAAGTCATTTTATTATTTGTTGTTTCCCAATCATCAAACCTGAAGTTCCTCAGGGATGGGAGATGCTCTTTGATTAAAGTGGGAGGCTGTGATCCTGGACATTTTGCATTCTTCTTCATCTGGGACCATCCACTGTGCAAACTGCCTATACACTGCATGCCTTCCTCAGTCAGAGGGTCTCAGTGCACCTCTCACTTCAGCACAGCAGAAAAGATGGTTTCACTTCGGCTGAAACCATCAGTCAGATGAATGATGTAATGACATATCGATAAAACAATGTAAACTTTAGAAAAGTATGACAGTTTATTTTTCTAATTTTTAAAAAAGATTTTATTTTCTTTAGAGAGGGGAAGCGAGGGAGAAAGAGAGGGAGAGAAACATCGATGTGAGAGAGAAACATTGATCACTTGCCTCTCGCATGCACCCCAACCGGGAACCTGGCCCACAACCCAGGCACGCACCCTGACCAGGCATCAAACCGGCGATCTTTCGCTTTGCAAGAAGACACCCAACTGGTCATGCTGGCCAGGGCAAAACCATGAAAGTTGTAACGAGTGTGTAAGTGGGTTAGAGAAGACACTATGGGTTAGACTGCACCACCCCTGATACTGTGATCTTAGACATACAGTCAAACATTTCTGTATCTCTGAAAGCTCACTTTCCTCATCGTAAATGGTGATAGTTATAGTGTGCACCTCATCAGGTTGTTGTAATGTTTAAGTGAATTTATTCACGCAGAATTCTTAAAGTCTGAAACATTGTGAGAATGAAACAACTGGCAGTTACTATTGTTGCTGTGTTGTTAACTGTTAAGATGATGATGAGCCCTGGCTGGTGTGGCTCAGTGGATTGAGCGTTGCCTGCAGACTGAAAGGTCACCAGTTCCATTCCAGGTCAGGGCACACGCCTGGGTTGTGGACCGGGTCCCCCAGCTGGGGGCGTGCGAGAAGCAACTTATTCATGTTTCTCTCCCTCTCTTTCTCCCTCCATTCCCCTCTCTCTAAACAAATCAATAAATAAAATCTTTAAAAAAGATAATAATATCGGACAATGTGTTGAAGAGACCAGGAAAGGAAGGCAGAAGTTCCCAGGATACTTTCTCCATTTTCCTACTCTTACCTGCATTCCTATCTATGAGGAAAATTTTCTAGTCAACAGGATTTGGGAAATACTCACCTTCTGGTGTTTACTCCGTTCCCTTCTGAAGGCCACCCAAGAAGATTTCACTGAAAGATGATGAGAAATCAGTGTTTTGGTTGGTAAATGTTTCCAAAATCTGGAGATTCTTATTAAGGACACAGAATTCTGAACGAGAATAGTCCAAGAACAATCCAAGGGTGATTGGAAAAGGTTTTCTGAGGTATCCTAAGGCCTATGCTTCTATTGGGGCCGTCAACTAATTTCATTAGAATGATAAAAAAAAAAAATAGACAAAGTGTCATCCACACTTCATCCTATGTTCATACAGCATCTATTACATTTATTAAAAAATAAATTGGCCTCTCCTGACAAAAATGTAGTAAAAGCGACTGCACAGAAACTCCCTGTCTTTAACATAACCCTTTCTCCGTCCTGCTTTCTTCATTCAAACTGGCCTTGTCCGGGCTAACGGCACAACGGCCACCTCACGTCCTTTCTCTGGTCCCCTCCCACCTGGGCACATACTGGCCGTCCGCACCCTTCCTTAATCATTAGACTCTGGTCAGCACCAACAGTCTGCTGACCACAGAAGCAGAATTCCAGTCAAGTGAAAGATCGGACCTTGACTTCAGCTGTGTTTCAACCCCAGACCCATGAAAGTGGACTGACCCTACCAAGCGAACACTCGTGATACTGGACAGAATGGCCCCATGGCCGACATCAGGAAACGATACAGTGATCAACCCCTCCCTACCCTGGGCCTCCCCCAAACTGCCGTTATCACCATGGTTAATACCGTGTCCGTCTGTCCCCATGCAGGCCACCAGGCAGCCGGGTGTTGGAACACTCCTCACCGGCCAGACCTGCCTCCCTCTCTTGCGATGACAACTATTCTGAATTAGTTATTTCTTATTCACTTGTATGTTCTTATACACTTACTGCTTATTACTGTATCTATAAAAACATATGATTATGTTGCACTTGAAAGTTTACACGAATAGCCCCTTACTGTGCGACGCACTGTTCGGCATCTTTGCTTGTTCGCTGGACAAGCGAACCTGTTCCCTGGTTAAGTCCTGAGATGCAGCCTGACCTAAACAGGTCCGTGTCAGCAGGGCGGCTCCGGTTCCTCCTGCCCCTCACCTTGCCGCCTTGGAGTCCACTCTTCATCAGAGTCCTCAGGGTCCTCCTCCTGGAGCGCGGCGGCCGGCCTGCGGTGACACATGAAAGCTGGTCGCGGGGCCCTGAGACCTGGAAAGAGACAAGACCTTTGTCCTGAAAGCAAAGAGCTTGGAGGAGGAACGAGCCCCAGGAAGCCCGTGTGACTGGCTCCGACGGGATGGGAGAGTCTACGACGAGTTACTGTGGGCGCTGCACTGTCAGGGCCAGCCGGCCGTGCTCTGCCGGGGTGGAGCAAATCCCCCCTACGGCGTTCCTACGTGAGGGAGGGGGCCGCCCGAGCTGGAGCCGGCCCAGCAGCCCATCAGGTCACTAGGCTCCTCCGCCCGGCGCCTGCGCACTACCTAGGCGGAGGAGCACGTCGAAGTTCCACTTCAGGTTCCGGTACCGGCCTTTCTCCCAGCCTCCCATCGCCGCCCACTCCTCCCCGGGGAAGTAGAGGGAAACGTCTTTCCAAGCGTCTTCGGCCTGGGGAGGAGAGTGGACGCACCAGTAACTCAGTGACGCGCGCGAGAATGCGCGCAGCAGGCCTGCCCTGCCCCGGTGCAGGGAGCCGGCGGGGCCGCGGTGGTCCTTGTGCCGCAAGCACCGAGCCCGAGTCTCTCTCGGTCGTGTCCCGGGTCCCCGAGCGGCTGTTCCTCCCGGCTGCGTCCCGGGGGCCCGCCCGCACTCTGCGCCTTCCCCCGCTTCCCTGACCCGGCCCCGCCACACGGAGCCCCATCTCTCCCACCAGCGCCCTGCACACGCGCCGCGAGGGTCACCCCGAGGGCCGGGCGTCTGCGGAGCCCTGCCCCCCGCTTCCCGCCGACCCCACAGCTCACCTGAGGCTTCCGCCCCATCCGCCCCACTACTCCCGCAGGGCGCTCCTTTGGGCCCCCGTCGGGGTTCATGGCGTCCCAGCCCCGAGTCCGAGGCGCCTGTGGAAGCAGAAGGCGCTGAGAGGGCCGAGCGCCTTTCCCGCGTTGGCAGGGCGCCGGGAGAGGGGGCGCCCTCGTTCCCCCTTCCCCCCCGCGCGCCCCCTCAGCGCAGGCTCCGGGGCCGCAGCGCCAGGAAACGCGCTCTTCTCAGGGGAGGGCTCGGAGTCGCACCGGGTTCTGCAGACACCGGCATGCGACGCAGGCGCGGCCTCCATCGGACCGCCGTCTCTCCGGCGGAGACGCGGGCCTGCGTGCTCCTGGCTGCGGACACTAGGAGCGCCTCGGGGAGGGGGCGGGACCTGAGGCCGAGAGGCTTCAGGCGCTCTCCACTGTCGAGTTAGTTTCCAGGACGACGGCATTCAGGGTCTCTGAATTAGGGAGATTTGGTTTTTCCGGGCGAGCGGCTGTTAGGGTGCCCGACCTGAGGGGAACTGGGGTTTTCAGGCTGTCGGGGGTCCGGAGATGGGTCCTCCGGGTTGGTGGACGCGGGCCCCTCGATGCTGAAGGGATCTGCGGCCCCGCAGGATGAGGGCATCTGGGGTCTCTTAGGCTGGACTTTGAAGGTCTCGGGCTAAGGGTCCCACATGGCAAGGTTCCCGCTTACGGGTCAGTCTCCCGGGACCCCTGCCGCGCTGCCCACCTAGGCGAAGAGTCTTCTCCGAGCTCCCCGGCTTCCCGCCCTCTGGAGGTGTGAGGGCGCGGGGGTGGGGCGAGGTTCCTGCATGGACAGCCACGTGGGAGCAAGCCGCCAATCAGTGCTGCGATCCCAGGGCCCTGCCCGCCAATGGAGTCTTAAGAAGCTGAGAGGGCAGGGGGCGGAGCCAGTCTGTTATTCCAGGGTTCGAGACTGGCGGGAGGAAGACCCGCCCCACCCCGCGGGTATTGGCTGCTCTGAGCCGGGCTAGCGCCCGTCACGCAGCCTGCAGGGAGAGTACTGTGGCTTGGCGGTTTCCATGGCTTGTTTTCCTGTGGCTGGCGAGGGACCCACCCTGCAGGAGCTGGGAGCCCCGAGCCGGGTGGACGTGGCCCTCCTGCCGCCTGACAAAGTGTCTTTGCTCCATCAGACTGTAGTCGGGATCCCCAACTGTCGTCTAGGCCCTTCCGTGTCCTCCCTTTTCAAACCCACTTTCAGCCAGAGCTGCTTAACCAGTGAGGACATGGTCAAGACTGCATTGCATTCTGGGAAACTGTTACATCAGTAAATTCTGACCACCCAATTGGTGGACACAAAGCAAGTTCCAGAGGGTTCAAAGATTTAAACACATCAAATGACACAATAAGTACACTGGAAAACACACTGGGAGAATTTCACGTCTCACAGAAGTGGCGTTATGAGTAATAGGTATGTTTAAGTAACTCAGGTCTAAAAACATTTCAGAAATAGCAAGACAAGATAAAACTAAAGAAGACAATAAATTTTAAAAAATACTGAGAAAACTACAAGTATTTTGCATAAAAATAAGATACCAAATTTGAGGGGCGGTCCACAGAGCAGGGGCAGTGTTAACTGCTGCTGGCTTTCACGGGTTAAAATGGGAAGAGCGTCTCTGGTCCTTACCTCATTTCGAGCACATAAATATATCTTGATTTCCATGGATTGCAAATAAGCCAACTAACTAATTATTACTGTGAAATTGCATAAAGGGAAACCTCACTAAAGTGGAGTTGGGATCAGTGGGGGTGCTGTCACATAGCACCACCCAGGGTCCATTACAGGAAAAATTGTCCGTCACAGGCCCCAACATGAAGATGTACCTATATGTGCTCCCAGGAGAAACCGACTCCCCAGCAACTCAGCCAGAGAGAAACCATGGTCACCTTGAACTGACGCTTTTCTCCTCCGCACTTTCGTTTGAAATGACCCCTCTCAAGTTCCTCCTTTGTCCCTATAAGTAACATACCTCTCCTTTAATTGTGGAGCTTGCCTATGGTTTTTGTACAGCTTGATTGTCCTAAATCGCAATTTTTACTGTTTCCGAATAAACCCCTTATCTGCTGGTAAAATGACTGACTGCTATAGTTTTGAGGTCAACACAGTTTGGTGGCCCGTATGAGGATCCGGAGGACTCCTGGAATCCCTGAGGCTGATGAGCAAGCAGGTGCAGGGACCTTGCTCTGAAAGGCTGGGGGAAGGGTCCTTTGGTGCAGACTCTCCGGTGATCATTTCGAGAATAGCCATCCAGAAACAGCATCCTCATGCCCTCTGACCCAGAAATTTCACTTTTCAAAATTTCCCCTGGTAGCCCTGGCCTGGTAGCTGAGTTGGTTAGTGTCCTGCCTATGTGCCAAGGTGGTCAGTTCATTCTCCAGTCAGGGCACATACAAGAAGCAGCCAATGAATGAATACATAAGCAGAACAACTCTCTCTCTCTCTCAAATTAATAAATGAAATTAAAAGAAAAGCATAAAAAATTCCCCCTATTTTGCTTCCCTGTGTATGAAATGAAGTATGTTTAATATATTTTATCCAACACATATAATAACATAATTTTAGTATATATCTTACTAAATAGTAATATATCTTACATATTTTAACAAATTCAATAGAAGAGAATTTGTTATGTTATGGTTTCTAACACTGTGAAATATTATAGAACATTAAAAATGGGTGAGGATATATAACATTTCATTCAAGAAACAATCTGGTAAGGTGGTTCTAATAGAATTTAACAGAGAATAATTTTCTAAGTAATGTTGTGATGTGAGAACAGTATCCTGCAAAAAGAATCGTGTTTAAAAAAAACCCAGGCAGAAGACACGTGCTGAAAGGAGACACAGGGGTCAGGGTCTGGGCAACGTGCAGGGGAAACTTGCTTTTCCTTCATGTCATTTGGAATGCTGTGTCATTTCTTTTCTCCTTTACTTAGAATAAACCTACCTATACATATTTTTGTAGATAAAAGAAAGGATGAGAAGTAGTTGGTTGTATATGTATGCACTTAACAATGGCTCAACAAAAACTCTGCCCACCCTCATTACACCCAGTGGCCCCTGCCGCCTTCCGTATCGGAATAGCGCCCTGACCACCCCAAGTGTCCGATTTGCATCCAGAGCTCTATTCCAGCAGGAACACTTCCATAGTGCAAAATGTACTGTGTCACGCAGTTACTGTTTGTTGGAGAGATGAAAACCATTTATTATCAAAAGAATGAACTTTATATTTAAGTACTGGATCCAAGGTCATTTATAGAAATGCTATTAAGAATATTACAAGCCCTGAATAGTGTGGTTCAGCTTCTGTGTCTGGCATCTGGCAACTAGGATTCATTGTCCAGCTCCAGCTCTGGAGTCTGGCTGTGGGGTCTTGGTTACGGATCTGGGTCCTGTGTCTGAGGTCTGTGGCCTGGGTTTGAATCTATTGGGCTATGGGTTTCGGATCTGAGGTCTCTTTGGGTGTGGCTTTGGGGTCTCTGGGTGTGTGTGGGGGGTCCACGTGCATTTCTGTAAATTTATAGTCGTTGGCTCCAAGTCAATGCCAAGAGGAGTCCTAAGGTTGAGGTGTGGTGACGATGGAAACTTTAATGCAAATACCTCAATTTTAATACAGAATGGCTGTGAGCACAGAAGGGTTGTTAAGAAGCTCAGCGTTGTCACAGGTGAATTATGAAGCAGCACACTGTGTATCGACTCAACAGTGCTGCTTCTTAGTTACGTAGCATCAGGGCTGTGAGGAGGCCCTGAAGTGAGGCAGCCCCAGGGCAAACTCCCTCTCCTGCTGTGCTGCTCAGGGCTTCTCTGCTCACCTAGACCTTTCATTTCCTCTTTGCTCGACTGTATTTGCACTTGAAGAAGTGAAAATTGGAAAAGGAGCCCCTCTGAGATCAGGCTGGGCAAGCACAGAAAAGGCCTCTGGTGTTGTCACCACAACAGACTAGATTATAATTATTGTAAAATTATGCCATGTTTTCCTCTACATCGTTTTAAGCCCAAACTGAGGTAGCCTGTTTTTGTTGTGGTTGCCGCTTACTTAAATTATATAGAAGAATAAAAATAGTTGAAAATCCTACCCAAATAGGTAATAACTGCTATTATATTAAGTAAATGCGCTTCTAAACAAGGGTGTGTGTGTGGGGTGGGATGGGCAGAGGAGGGAAAGGGGAAAATTGGGGAGCTGTAATAGAATAACAGTAAAAAATTATTCAATAGGAAAGTATATGTCCGTCCAGACATCACCACTTGCACATTTGCCTTCTTCCACTTTCTCCGGATTTAATTCATTCCAGGTTTGTAATTTGATGCAAAATTAGTGCATTTTCAGGCTTTTTACCTAATGTGTGGATTTATCAATACATTTTTTCCAGAGTGTTTTTTATGTACTATTTTTATTATCATTCGGTTCAAGTTACTTTTTAACTGCAATCATAATTTAATTTGCGGGTTATTTAGAAGTGTATTTTATAATTTTTAAATATAAGGACTTTCTAGTTATCTTTTATTACTGGTTGCTAGATTAGCTGCAATGAGAGCAAGAAACACACTTTATATAATTTCATTCTTTTTATATATTTTTTTGAAACTTGCTCTATAGTACGTGGTCAATGTCAAAAAAAAAAAAATTCCAAGCATGGTTCTCTGCTGCCATCTCTTGTTCATTTTGGGAATAACACCTTAGTGCCAGTCAACAAGAGAAGTGGTTGATTCTGGTGGAATGTCAATGACTGTTGATGGCAATGGTATTTAGAAATGTATTTAAAAATGTCTAAATGTATGGACTGCCCAGTTTCCTTGTGACTGGTTTCCAGATAATGGCAAAGGAAGCAATAAACGTGTTTTAGGTGCCATTTGTTGGACTTGCTGTATACTGTAAGAGTTAGGTTTTTAGATGTTCCAAGTGTGCTTGAAAATCATTTGTAATTTGCTTTGTTTGTTGCAGTTCCTGAAACAATGAAGAAAGTAAAATCTATCTAAAATAAATTTTAACCCAAAAGGCTAAAAAAAACAAACAAACCTGCTATCATTTTATAAGTAAAAACCAAACGGTTTGGCCAAGCCACTAATAGGTATCCCAAGTGTGCATCTCTGCTGCCATCTCGTGGGTATTTTGGGAATAACATCTTAGTGCAGGTCAGCAGGAAAAGTGGTTGATTATAGTGGAGTATCACTGACTGTTGATATTTTTTTAAGACTGTTTCAAGGTATAAGTCTCAGGTCCCAATGTAAGTGACCAGTTCCTTGGGACCACTTTTTATGAGCACATCATCTAGACCAGACACTGGAATTGGGAATGCACCATGAGTCTTTTCTTTGATTATATCTTTAAATTACTCTGTGTATACAAAGATATTTATTTCTGCATGTTATTTACCACACAATTTACTAAGTTGTATTATTTATAGTAACTTTAAGTTGATATTCATGCGTTGTCAAGGGTAAATAAGATATCACGCAATAATAAAATTACGTTAGTTTAGCTGTATAAAACATGAAAAAATACTTAAAGCCTAAAATAAAATGTGAAGACATGAAAAGTAAAAATGTGTTAGTTATAAGTTCATTAATAATTAAGTAAAATAGTAACATGAATCTTAGCATTATAAATGAGTTCAGGACCTGGAACAATGGTGTTCTAGAAATCAGAAGTATTTTGTAAGTAAAATTGTGCCCCCTGTAGGTTATCTGAGGAACTCACAATGTGGCAAATGTCCACATTTTCAAAATGGAGAACGTTTGGTGGTGAATTCTGGAATCTAAAAGAGTAAGATTACAGATTCTAGTTATTTTAAGAAACAATTATTGAAGAGTTACTTATGGGCAATGAAAAGAGACAGTGAGCCTCAGTGCTGTGGTTTATCACATGTAGTTCAATCTCTCAAGGCGTCATATCTTCCTTGGCTTCTGATCTTTTGCCGGTGTCTTCTTAGCCAAGGACATTCCTCCCCAGTCTTTGCAAGATGACTGGCATTTTTATTATTTTGTTGTTGTTCTTTAGCTCTCAGCCTCCAGGCTGCCTGTCCAGAGACAGGCGTGATTTCAGATCCAGGGTGAAAAGTCACATGCTGTTTGTATTCTAATGGACTCTTCATCCTGCTCCATACAGAGGAGGGTTTCTCATGGCTACGGATAGTTCTTTCTCCTGGGAGATTTTTCTCTGATTGTAGGTGCTTATTAGCAGTCCTTCCCTCTGTTCAGTGCATGCCAGTGACTCCCACCTTAACCCCACCCTACGGACAGTCTGAAAGGTGTCCACACAATGTGGTTTACCCCAGACTTTACAGAGTGTAAGCCGCTCGGTCCAAGATTGCTGCCTCGGGGCAGGGTGGGGCAGTTTGAACCAAAGCAAGACTCTTACCAGCCCCAGGCAGGGCACAGCCCTGATTCCCCCGGGGAGAACCCCTCTGTGAGCGTGGGCCCCAGCCGCCCGGGCCCGCTCCACCAGGCCCAGAACCGTGGCCTACCTCCCGCCACGGCCCCTGGTCCCCAAGTCGTCCCTGCGCACTCTGTCTCTGCGGGGCTGGGAGAGCTGCGCGGAAGTGTGGCCCAGGGGAAAACATGCGGACCTCTGCGTGTCAGGGAGGGCTTCCGTTTCCCGGGACACGAGCCCAGGGACCCTGTGAACCTGGCCTGATTTGTCAAGGGTGGGGCCCGTTGCCCCCAAGGAGGCTTGTGGGGGGGGGGGCGTGCCTGCGCAGGCGCGGCCCCGCGTCTGGGCCCAAAACTAACTAGCCGCGGCTCGGACAAAAGCCATCTCCTGGGGGCCTCCCCCCTGTTCTTCCATCCGTAAAGGGGTACCCCTTTACGGATGGAAGAACAGGGGGATCTTCGCGGTGCTGGTGACTGGACGAAGGGGTCTGAGGGTTTGCCGCCACGTAGGATCTCTACTCGCACCCCGGCCCCATGTGTCTGAGCCCACTGGAGGCACAGGGACACTTATCACGGGATGCAGGTGTCCTGCGGGGGTCAAGGGATGGCGTGGGCACTCCGCAGGCGATAGAGGGCACCGGGGCCGCGAGAGGGCCCCCGGGAAAATCCCCAGCCCGGGCCCCCTTCGCTCCAGAGGCTTCCCCAGGCTCCTGCCCTGGAGCCTGGTCCTGCTCAACAGGGCTGGGTTCGCCACAGGTGAATGCCTTCACGGCGAAGGGGGTTGGAGCGCTGGGGGAGCGAGGTCGCACCTGTCACAGTCCCTTCTCGAGTAGTTTAGGACAGATTTTAGAAAGTGGAAGCCGATCGGTGCGTGTTTGCCACCTCGGGGCAGGGTGGGGCAGTTTGAGCCAAAGCAAGACTCTGAGCAGCCCAGGCGGGGCGCAGGCCTGAGTCCCGCACCCCCCCCCCCCCCCCGGGAGAACACTTCCGTGGTCAGGGGCTGCCACCCGCCCAGGCCCTCTCCACCTGGCGTAGAACCGTGGCTGGCCCCAGCACTGACCCCAGGCCCCATGTCCTCCCTGGGCACTCTGCCTCTGCGGGGGCGGGAGAACTGCTGGGAAGGGTGGCCATGGGAAAATGCACAAAAAACAGAAAAGAAAAAAAAACCTCCTGGAACTAGTACATTTAGCAATGTCACAGGACATAAGGACAACACAGAAAAAAATCATTAATGTTTCTATGTACTAGTAAAGACTAACTGAAAAAACAAATTTAAAAACATAGTAACATTTACAATCACTCCCCAAAAGAGAAAATACATAGTTATAAATCTAACAAAACATGTTAGGATCTAATGCTAAAAACTACAAAACACTGATGAAACAGTAATCAAGTTAGACCTAAATAAATGAACAGACATACAGTGTTCATGTTTTGGGTTCACTACCAGGATGAGAGCCACCATCTTAAAGGATAATAGCTATAATGTTTTTAATCACAAAAAATAGGCTGCTCTTACACTTTGGAAATAAAGTGGAATGGGAGAGAACCTGACTTTAGCTTTATTTTGTGAGAACACTTACTTGGGGGACAAAGCCTCCTCACAGCTCTGGTTTTATTTCTCTTACCTTAGTTATTTGAACTGCATCATCCATCCCCACTCACTGGAATTCCATAAATACTTCTTTTTTTAGTTTTGCCACCTGCAACTAAAGGAAAAAAACCATTTAGAAAGGTGAAACAACCCTATTTAAACCTGTGGATTTGTTTCCAGGGAGAGGAATACCCTCTAAGGAGATGTTTCCTAGAGCTGTGTTTAACATCCAGGAGCCACGGAACAAATCTCCATCTTCAATTAAATAGTTTTTAGATCACCAAACAGCTCATGAGAGCTGGGTGTGGTGAGAAATTAGGTCTTGCCAGTGCGGCAAGACGGAGCACTCCTCCCTTCTTCCAAAACTTGGACTACCATATTTTGTTGTGTATAATGTGCATTTTGACCAAATTTTTGAAGGAACAATAAGGATGTGCATTACATGTGTGCAGTAACTAAAATACCTTCTTCCTGTTCTTGTGTTTTGTAATTATTTGTTACATAACATTTCTCGTACCATAATATGTTCAAAAACTAATGCTAAAATTCCTTTATAAAACAAAAGACAAGTATCTAAATATAAATAAATAAATAATTGAATTAAAAAATTAAAACGACATAGTTTTTCCTAAAAGTTTGGGCCAAAAACATGGGTGTGCATTATACCCGGCAAAATAAGGTATTCCACTGCAAGGTTTTTTTGCCCTGAAGCTAGTTTTAATTGTCTTACAAATCACAGGACAGCCCTTACATAGCAAAGAATAATCCTCAAATACCAAGGTTGAAAACCCGTACTAATCAAAGACCCACCTTCAGGTCCAAGCTCTGTAAGTCATAAGTTAAGTGACCTAGGCCAAATGTATTAACCTCCTTAAGCCTCAGTTCTTTCTCTTGGAAAAAGAATAGAGCCTGAATTAAAAGTTCTCTTCCATTCTAATTCTTACGGTACCAAAATAATAAAATTATACTGAAATAATACCTAACCTTTAAGTATACACAATGGACCAGACATACTGTTTTATGTGTTCTACCTCATTTAACCCTGAAAATAGCCCTGTAAGGCAGATGTTGTCATTCTCTTCATTATTTGAATGAATAACCTGATACAAGAAGGCTTGTTTAGGGTCACAAAGTGGTCAACAGTAGAGCCAGGACCTGAGCCCGGCCAATCTGATTCTGGAGCCCTCATTCTTATCATTACCTCCCCCTCTTTCTGGACCTGTGGACAGAGGATTAAAAACCACATCCCTAAATTCACAGCCCACTAAACACCATAAGAGACTTTGGGTCAGAAAAGGGAGACAAGACACATTTTTGAAGTACAAATTAGCCAAGATTAGGAAAACAAGATCCAACGCTGTTAAGGATCTAATGCCACAGGTCGCTCATATTCTGCACTGACACTGTAGAAGACGATCCCTTTCAACAGAAAGGGTCTTCTGAACGTTCACACACTTGAATTTATTTTACTTCTGGGAATCTAGTCAAGAAAAAGAATCCTAAATACAATTAAAAAACTTCATACAAAGACATTTATTGACTGCCCAATGACTGGGTCATGTAGTGGTCCAAGGCCCTAGCACTTCCGTCCGGTGAGGTACTCCACCGTTGGGCCATCTGGGCTGGCGGAGACGGCCAGGTGTGCACTGCTGTCTGGTGGCTTCCCATCCCCAATCCTACCCTTTCCCTTTTTTCTCACAGTCATTACTCCCCAGTGTCAACAAAAGAAGTTGGGAGAAAACAAAGCAGGAAAATCTCTAGGACTGGATAAAAAGTAAAATGGAGAGATACGTACTTCCTTCACATTGGTGGGTACAGGACAGTTAACATTTGCCATTCACCATGGTAAATAAGAGATCGTATGTAGACAAGACAATGAAGAGTTTCATGGTCTTGTGCCAGGTGGTGCCTCTGAGGAGTCTGGAAAAGTACTCTGATGTTTCAAAGGTAAGTTATACTGGATGCATAAGAAAAATGAATAGGACTCACTTAAGGTAAAAGACTGACCTTTGTTAAGGAAGCTACAGGCCAGGGACATGACTATGCACTATGACCCTCCTAGTGAGGAATCTATGATTAGACCATCCTGTGTGGTTACTTGCATTCACTGAGCTTGTAAGGCCTGCACATGGCCCCCACTGAGCTTGCCAGGTCTGTAGTTCCTTTACACTCACACCAGTAAGCCCCTTGCTCTCCCATTGCATCTCAGTCTGCTTTCAGAGAACCCAACTGGCACATATATTAAGGGTATTTACACTGATGGAGAAAAAAAAAAAAAAACACCAGGGGGAGAAAAAGACTTTCAGTAAATAAACCAAAATGTTAACAATGTTGGGGCCTCTGTACTATCCAAGTATTCCTGAACTATTGTCTATTACGTATACATAATAAAAAATATTCCAGGAAGACTTTGTGCTCAATTTTGCTCCTGAAGAAATACTCTTATGGCAGGAAAAATTGTTATATTTTTATACAATGTGACTAAATTCACCAAGGGGTAACTCATAAACGAACTGCTGGAGTTCTTAAAAAAAAAAAAAAAAAAAGGCACACGCCCATGTACTAAGGACTAAAAGACCAGGCAGTGGACTTTACAGACATTTCGTAAGCTCATCTGTTTGATCAAAAGTTGCACTAATTTAAACTCAAGGCTTTTAGAGGAGACTATGGAGGTAGTTCAGTTCATCCTCCTGTTCTCACACGAGACCAATGCCCCACAAAGGATGACAGTAACTGGGCAAGCAAAGAGCAATCATTGGCCTTATTTCTCAATACTTGGGTCCATTTCTCTTTCCATCTGTACTAGCAATGCATCTACATGTAGATAGCACATTAATCACACAATTACAGAAAGGCAGAGGCTGGTGGCAAGACACAAACCCAGGCATATCTTATTCTGAAATCTATGCTCTCACCCCTTGGTTGAATAGGGCCTATAAACAATGTACATCAATAGCCACATGAGAAAAAGGGCTTCCCTCAAGAAGGAAATGCATGGAAAGTTTCAAAGACCTGATTTAAATTTATCGTAATTGTCACGCAATTACAAAACTCGTAAGTATGGTGCAATGTACACAGCCAGTGAGACCTTCTAATCACTGTCTGACTGAAAGAGTAAAATAACTGGAAAGGCCAATTCCTTGATATAGCAGAAACCCCAATGCCAAAGACCGGAAACAAAACCGTGAGGCAAATTAGAGAGACACTGCGCGGTTCCATTCCCTACTGTAGAGTCATGGCCAGGAAGTCCCATGTTTACTATGGCAACAACTGGACTTGCTACTACTCACCCAGTTTCTGCCTTTTTGCTTCCTCAGGAAGCAGACTGGAAAATCAGGCTCCTGATCCCTTTTTTTAAAAGGAGCTGCCATTTAAAAATAGAAATTGATAAATGCATATATTAAAAATGTTACGCTTTGACACCCAAGATTTCTGTAAATTAAACTCAATCTTTAAATCACACAGTCTTATTATTTTTTTATCTTGCAATACAGCTTTCTACAGAATTTACTAAAACTCTCTAGCTACTGAAGTCTAGGAATGATGGATAAGTGGTAACACCCTTTAAAAAGTGTAGCTAAGTTCTTAAGAAAGTAGAGAAAGCTATCAGAGCTGGAAATAAAAAGTGAACCAAAGGCCAGAGCTAGAAGTAGGTACTGACCTTTGTATTATCCCCAGAAGCTTTTGTAATAAGACATTTCAGTAACCGACGGGAGTGGAGGAAAGGGGACAGAATGCAGGAGAAAAGTACAAAAGGTTCCAGAGTAAGGTGGAGAGTTGGATTTAAGATCTCTTGCAAAGTTGTAGACCTCAGAGGCCTATGCTCTCAATGAAAATAAACAAGAAAAAATCTACCTGCATGAACAAGAAGACCAGAAAGCTTGTCTGACTTTTTAATCTACGGTAAGGGGAGAAAAGGGCTCCCCTTGAGAATTTGAAAACAAACATATGCTTCATATGGATTTGAGGTCTAAATTTACTTACTCTACCTCATGACTTAGGAGCCTCCACAACATGAGAAATTAACAAAACTGGCCCATGCCAGTGATACCCCTAGACATCTCCAGTAGATAAAAAATGAAACCACTGGGGAAAGGCAAAGCATCAACATAAAATGCACAGGATACAGAAAACAGAACAGTCTCACAAAAACTATAAAATCAAAACCATAAGGCAGGCATAAAATGCTTAGTAATTAGTAAACTGGAAAATGTATCAGAAAAATTTATTCAAAATGCTGCACAAAGAAATAAACATTCCCTGATCCAGAAACATAACTGAACTAAAAGATATAAAGCTGACTGTAAAATTTACATAGAAATACAAAGGACTTAGAATATCCAAAACAATTTTGATAAAGAAAGTTGGGGCTTCCGGCCAAGATGGAGGTGTAGGTAGACACACTGTGCCTCCTCGCACAAGCAAAAGAAGGACAACAAAAATTTAAAAACAAAAAAAACACCAGAACTGACATAAAATCGAACTGCATGGAAGTCCGACAACCAAGGAGATAAAGAAGAAACATCCATCCAGACCGGTAAGAGGGGCGGAGACTGCAGCCAGGGCACAGAGGACTCCAGGCAACTCTGGCGAGGTGGCGGATTGTGGAATGAACGGGGTAGGCAGTGCAACTGCTAGCAGACCCCACATTCCCACATAGATAAACCGGGAGGAACAGCGGAGGAGCAAAACAGACCAAGCAACCTAGAGTTCCAGCCTGGGGAAATAAAGCCTCAAACCTCTGATTGAAAACACCTGTGGGGGTTGAGGCAGCAGTGGGAGAAACTCCCAGCCTCACAGGACAGTTCCTTAGAGAGACCCAGGGGGCCTAGAGCGTGCACAAGCACATCCACGTACTCGGGAATCAGCACAAGAGGGGCCCAGTTGGATTGTGGGTAGCGGAGGGGGGTTTGAGCTCTGGGGGACCGAGGTCGCAGCGGTCACAGAACCTTCTCGAGTAGTTTAGGCCAGATTTTAGAGAGTGGAAGCCGCTCGGTCCAAGTTTGCCACCTCAGGGCAGGGTGAGTCAGTTTGAGCCAAAGCATGACTCTTAGCAGCCCAGGCACGGCGCAGGCCTGAGTCCCCCCGGGAGAACTCTTCTGTGGGCGAGGGTCCCAACGCCCAGACCCGCTCCACCTGGCGCGGAACTGTGGCCGGCCCCAGCCACGGCCCTAGGTCCTCGGGTCCTCCCTGGGCACTCTGCCTCTGCGGGGGCAGGAGATCTGCTGAGAAGTGTGGCCATGGGAAAATGCACGGTCCTCTGGGTGGCAGGGAGGGCTTCTGTTTCTCGGGTCACGAGCACAGGGACCCTGGGAACCTGGCCTGATATCTCAAGGGTGGGGCGCGTTGCCCCGAGGGAGGCTTGTGGTGGGGGGGCCTGGGTGCGCATTGGGGCCCCAAGTCTTGGCCCGAAACCAGCCAGCCCCGGCTAGGACAAAAGCCATCTCCTGGGGGCCTCCCCACTGTTCTTCCATCCGTAAAGGCCCTTTACGGATGGAAGAACAAGGGGATCTTCGCAGTGATGGTGACTGGACGGCGGGGTCTGCAGGTTTACCGCCACGTAGGCCAGTTGCTCGCACACCGGCCCCGTGTGTCCAAGCCCCATGGAGGCAGAGGGCCGCTTATCGCGGGATGCAGGTCTCGTGCGAGTGTCAAGGGATGGCGTGGACACTCCCCGGGAAAGAGAGGGCACCTGGTCCCCGAGAGAGTCCCCGGGAATAAACCCAGCCCTGGCCCCCTTGGCTCCAGAGGCTTCCCCAGGCTCCTGCCCTGGGGCCTGGTCCTGCTCAACTGGGCCCAGGTTGGCCGCAGGTGAATGCCATTTGCGGACACCAAGGACCAGAGGCCGCAGATGCCTTCACGTGGAGGGGGGTTCGAGCTCTGGGGGACCGAGGTCGCAGCGGTCACAGGCCCGTTTTGAGTAATTTAGGCCAGATTTTAGAGAGTGGAAGCCGCTCAGTCCAAGTTTGGCACCTCGGGGCAGGGTGGGGCAGTTTGAGCCCCAGGCCCCTCCACCACAAGCCTCCCTCCGGACAACGTGCCCCACCCTTGAGATATCAGGCCAGCTTCCCAGGGTCCCTGGGCTCCTGACCCGGGAAAAGGAAGCCCTCCCTGCCACCCAGAGGACCGCGCGCTTTCCCATGGGCCACACTTCCCAACAGTTCTCCCGCCCCCGCACAGGCAGAGTGCCCAGGGAGGACCTAGGGCGGGGGCTTGGGCCGGGCACGGTTCTGCGTCAGGTGGAGAGGGCCCGGCCGGCAGGACCCACACCCACGGAAAGGTTCTCCTGGGGGGACTCAGGCCTGCGCCTCGCCTGGGATGCTAAGAGTCTTGCTTTGGCTCAAACTGCCCCACCCTGCCTCTAGCTTTGGGAACAGGAGTGGTGCTGAATTTTTCCCCATGTGGATATTAAGAGTGGGGAGGTTTTGGAGAAGTTTATCAGAAGGCAAACTTGGACAGAGCGGCTTCCACTCTCTAAAATCTGGCCTAAACTACTCGAGAAGGTTCTGTGACCGCTGCGACCTCGGTCCCCCAGAGCTCGAAACCCCCTCCCTGTGAAGGCATCACGGCCTCCGGTCCTTGGTGTCGGCAAAAGGCATTCTCCTGCAGCGAACCCGGGTCTCAGTGAGCAGGACCAGGCCACAGGGCAGGAGCCTGGGGAACCCTCTGGAGCCAAGGGGGCCAGGGCTGGGGATTTTCCCAGGGGCTCTCTCGGGGCCCAGGTGCCCTCTCTCGCCCGGGGAGTGCCCACGCCATCCCTTGACCCACACAAGACACCTGCATCCCGCGATAAGCAGCCCTCTGCCTCCATGGGACTCGGACACATGGGGCTGGGTTGGGAGGAACTGGCCTACGTGGCGGTAAACCCGCAGATCCCGCCGTCCAGGCACCACCACTGCGAAGAACAGTGGGGAGGCCCCCAGGAGATGGCGTTTGTGCGAGCCGGGGCTGGCTGGTTTCCGGCCAAGATGCGGGACCCCGCATGCGCACCCAGGCCTCCCCACCACAAGCCTCCCTCAAGCCTCCCTCAGGGCAACGTGCCCCACCCTTGAGATATCAGGCCAGGTTCCCAGGGTCCCTGGGCTCATGACCCGAGAAACAGAAGCCCTCCCTGCCACCCAGAGGACCACGCATTTTCCCGTGGGCCACACTTCCCAGCAGTCTCCCACCCCCTCAGAGGTAGAGTGCCCAGGGAAGAAATAGGCACCTGGGGCCTGGACGGGGGGCCGACCACGGTCCCACGGCCAGTGCTTATGGGACCCACGCCCATGGACCTGTTCTCCCGCGGGAAGTCAGGCCTGTGCTCGGACTGGCCCTCCAAAGACCTTGCTTTGGCTGAAACTCCCCCACCTTGCCTCGAGGCTGCAAACTGTGACCGAGCAGCTAGATCTCTCTAAAGTGTGTGCTAAACCACCCAAGAAGGGATTGTGACAACTTCCACTTCAGTCCCCCAGAGCTCGCGCCCCCTTCTCCGTGAAGGAATTGGCAGCCTCCCGTCCTTGGTGTCCCCAAACGGCATTCATCTGCGGTGAACCTGGGCCCGGGTTATCAGGACCTGTTCCCATGGGAGTAGCCTGGGGAGGCAACAGCAGCCTCTGTGGCCAGGGCTGGGGCTTTCCCTGGGGGCTCTCTCGGGGCCCTGGTGGTCCCTCTCGGGTGGAGAGTGGGCACGCCATCCCTTGATCCCCCGCAGGAGGCCTGTAGACCTGGGGGAGTGGTCCTGTGCCTCCCCTGAGCTCAGACACCAGGGGCAGGTATGCTTGTCACTTGCCTAACTTACAGGACATGGGTGGGCTCCTACTCCAGTCCCGGCCTCCCCACTGCGAAGATCCCCCTGTCGTTCCATCCGTTAGGGGGTCCCCTTATGGATGGAGACACAGAGGAGCGTCCCAGGAGATGGCTTATTCAGAGACTTGGCTAGCTCATTTCAGGTCAGGCCTGGGGCCAGGCACGTGCAGGGACCCTACTTCCAAAATCCTCTGCAGATACAATGCCTCCCTTCTCCGGGGCAATGCCTCCCACCCCTGAGTCAGCATCCCAGGTTCACAGGGTCACTGTGACTGTGTTCATAGAACTGTGTGTGGGGGAGCTCTGCTCGCAGATCTCCCAGTCTGCCGGGGATAAAAATAAGTCTACCAAGACATGATCTGCTGGGGGAGGAAAAGTGGTTTATCTGTCAAAGGGGAAGGGGAAGGGGAAGAGCCTTTTGCTCAATGGGCTTTTATTGGGTTCAATTTGCACAGGAATATAGGTAAAGTTCATCAATCATTGTCAGGCAGTAAGGATCAAAGAATAGGTAACATACAAAGAACTCTCAGGGCTTATTCTCAGTCAGGGTCAGTTAGCTAAAGGGCTTTGAAACTTTGGGAAACAAACTCATTTCGTGCTTGGACCCTTATGAGAAAACTGAGGGCATTCTTAGCAAAGCAGTTTTCGCAGGGTTTTATGTATTCTGTCTTAGGCCTGATCACCCCAGGGAATCTGCCCTTTCCACCACCACAGGGCTGTATTGCTCTCTGTCATTGTTTCAGGCTTAAATCAGGCAGGGGAAGTTAGGCAGCCAAGAGAATAGGTGACTTCTTGCAGACAGAATGAGGACTCAGTCTATGTCAAAGCTGAGGGGCGAGGGTCCATCCCCTCCTTTTTTCTATACCCCTCCAAGTCCTTCCCTGAGGGACTCTTCCTGACCATGACTGTCTTAGGTCATCCCTTCCTTGAGGAATCTTACCCATCATTGGCTAACTGGTCAAGCTCAGGGCCAGGGTAAAGTAAAGTGGGCTGGGGCAGTGCCCCTGCCAGGGAGATAAGCTTTGTCTCCTTAATGGCTTGTGGTCCCAAGGTCTTTCACTCAGCCTTAGCCATGGGGGTTTACAGCTTCTGAAACCAGGCAGGGTGATTCCCAACATCTCCCCCCTTTTTCTTTGTGAAATCAATTGTAGTTGTCAAACCTGTGAAACCAGTATTTGCTGTTTCCCAATGCGATCTTGAGAAAATAACCTCCATATACATTGTAAGGCACAAATAAGAATTAAGACAAGGAGGCGCCCAACGGCTGTCATGACCCAAACTCATCAATTCAGTCCATCAAACCAGTTCTTAGGGTTCAGCTATTGTAGATTATCATGGAGGGTCTGCAACACTTTCTGTTCAGTTAAGCTTTTGATGTCACTGAGCTGCGGTGGAGCTCATGCTGGAGCTGATCGATTTGTCCTTTGAGATTGCTAGAGAACGTGTCCTGCAGGCGATGACAAATATCTGCCCAGCAATGCTGACTGGAATTCCACTTCAAGGGGGTGACCCACAGCTTAGAGAAATCTGCATCGGGGGAGTCCAATGGAGTGGAGGTGGGTTGCCGCCAAGGAAGCCTTTTCTGTGATATGGCTTCACCCTCTTCACCGCCAGCTCCAAAGTCCATTCTGGAGAGGAAACACAAGCATACCCTCTTCCCCAAGTCAAAGTTCAACTGGGCCTTTCTAGCTTCCTTCCCCTAACAGGCCTTTGTATAAGAACAAAGGGTGTGGGCCTGCGGGCCTGTTTGGCACAAGGTGTTTGTCTATGGGTGACTTTAAATTATCATCACGATTCCAAAAGTTGTACGTATATATTGCTAGCATGGTGAAATTCCTGGGAGGTATTGCCTGACTCCCCCTTTTTTGTTTGTTTAATGATGTTTTAGAGGTCTGGCGAGCTCTTTCAACAATTGCTTGGCCTGTAGGGTTATAGGGGATACCTGTTTTATGCTGAATTCCCCATTTTTCTAAGAAAGCCTAGTGGCTTGTGGAATGTATCCTGGGCCATTATCGGTCTTGATTTCTTGTGGACGGCCTAAGTGGCTGAAGGCCTCAAGCCAATGAGCTCTAATGTGCTTTGCTGACTCCCCGGGGAGGGGAGTGGCATGTAGAGGACTTGAGTAAGTCTCTACAGATATATGTGAATATTTCAATCTTCCCAAAGGGGCGTAGTGAGTAACACCTGTCTGCCAAATCATTCGAGGCTGCAACCCTCTAGGGTTCATTCCAAGAGTAGGGGGTGCTTTTGAAAGCGCTTGACGATCTGGACATTCTCTGATCATCTGTTTTGCTTGGGCCCATGGAATACTAAATTCTTTACGTAGGGCCTGCCTATTTTGGTGAAAACATTGATGAGGCATCGCCGCAGATTGAAAAGTATCCACTAGGCTGACAAGGGCATCAGCCAGAGAATTACCCTCTGCCATAGGTCCAGGCAAGCCTGAATGAGATCAGATATGGGTAGCAAATAAGGGGTGCTTCCTTTGATCTAAAAGTCTTTGCAGGGTTAGAAATAGACTTAGGAACTGAGGCTCAATGGACCCTTTGAACAGAGATTGATCTATATGAAGGAGTGTATACACAGTATAACCAGAGCCACAAACTAAGTTAAGAGGCTCTTTGGGCCAATGCTGGAGGGCAAGAAGAGCCCCTGAAATTCCCGCCCATCGGGTGGAAGAGTGCCCTCCAGAAAGAAAATGTTTCCACTCGTTCCCTTCTTTCCAGGTGATAGCGGCTTTCCCTGTTTTTCCTGAACCATCAATAAAGATGGTTTTAGCTTTGGGAACAGGAGTGGCGCTGAATTTTTCCCCATGTGGATATTAAGAGTGGGGAGGTTTTGGAGAAGTTTATCAGAAGGTAAATTAATATTAAACCCCCTACAAAATCAGCGACTGCACACTGAAATTCTAAAGATTGACTAGAAAGTTGTTGTAGATACACTTGGGTGAGTGGAACATCTCTAATAGCTGGGTCGTGGCCAAGAAGCTGAATGACTCTATCACGGCCTCTGATAATAAGCTGACATAGCGCAGTAATGTAGGTGGTAATAGTGTGCTGGGTTGGATGGGATAAAAAGAACCACTGAATCATTTCTAAATTAGGTGACAACTGTCCCAGTAAGGCAGTAGGCGTCCCCAGTGTGCAGAAGCAAAAAAGTCTGACAGGTCGTTGTCCGTTTACCCTAGTGAGCTGCCTGGAAGAAAGGTATTGGTTAACTAAATCTAATTCCAGTCTAGCCTGATCACTTAAGGATCTAGGAGAATTTAGGTCTGAATGTGTACAGTCGCCACTAAGGAAAAGGCGGCAGGGTGATTTGTATTCCCCACTGAGTGAGGAGATCCCTGCCCCAGATATTAAGTTTGGGCAGGGAGGATGTAACGCTGAATCCGTCCAACTTGCCCATCCAGACCAAAACCTTTCAGAGTCCACACACTTTTGCAGGGCTAAGAAATGCCCCCTATTCCAGTTATAGAAATACAAATAAAATAGAAATTCCTTTTTGAAATTAAGCATGCCAGCAGCCTCCCAAAGCACAGGGGCTGCTGTCCCTTACCTCAGAGATGACCTGGCTGGAACTCCCCTCCATGATGTGCTGTCTGCGCCAGTTCTAAGTCTGCTGCTAGACGCTGTGTAACTGTACCCCAGGGGCAGACCCAGCGGGCCGGGACCAGTGCCTGGCTCTGGGCGCAGGGAAAGTTGCTCCCGTGCGCACGGGGAGGAGAGGATGAGAGGGACACCAGATCCCCCTCCGCCGATGTTACCCGTCCTGGTGGAAAGATGAGGCCCCACTGTGCTGCAAGTGTGCACACGCTGGCGCTCACCAGGCTAGGACATGATGTCCACCAGGGAAGGGCCTGGCTGGTGCCCATCTGTCCCTTCTCTTTTTGTCTAAGCTTTCCTGATTATGAAAGCATCTCTGTCCTGCTTTTTCCCATATTTCCAAAACTAAAGATCCCTTATCTGGGAGACATCAGCAGCCTTAACGAGCTGCTGAATTAGCCTGAAACGTTGCTCCTGTTCCTTCGAGAGCCCGTTCCCCATGCTTGAGGATTTTTAGAAATGTTTATAGAAATTCCTTAACAAATAAAAGAACCTTTTCTCAGATTCCTCCTGCCACAAGCATGGCCATTACAAAACCAGTTCTGGTTTCGCTTTCACTCTGTCTGCACCCTCAGATCCTGTTTCTTGCTAGTGAGGAGAGTGTAGTGGGTCGAAATGTGCTGCTGGTGGAAGACAGTCAGGGAGGACTACCGGATATTTGGGGGACCCTAACCCTGCTTATGGGACTCGGTTTCTCTTCCCAGTCATCTAGACCAGCTGGGAGGGCTTGGAGCACTGGGTGACCAACCCTTAAATTGCACTTCCCCCGGATGGGCCAAAAGTTAAATTACGTGAGATGGAATTCCCTGTGAGGCCCCTTCAGGTCTCAGGGACTCGACCCCAGACACCTCCACGAGGCCCCCACTCATGTAGGGACACCCGAAATCTCGAGCCAGAGGGAGGAAGTGCCTCTTTTCTTCGGCGTTCCGCAAGAAGTTGAAATGCTCATAAATACCTCACTACGAAAGCTGATAAAAGGGAAAGTCTTTCCTTTCTCCTCCCCAAACCTAAACCTAGGCGGGGATCAAGCTGCAGGGGATGGGACTGTGAATGCTTTTACAGTGTGCCTCTCATTGCGTGGACTTTTGCTTGCAGCTAGTGGGAAACCTAGCATTCTGTCCCGGTCCACGTTCCAGCTCATCCTCTCACAGGAGTCTTCTAGCAGTGGGCGCCCTAGTGGCCTTTACACGCCTGACCCATGCCCGCAAAATGCAGCAAATGCTGGGAGAGAGAAAGCAAGAGTCCTATTCACGGAAGAGGGTGCAGGGGAGAGAAAGGAGAAGAGAACCGCTCAAGGGGCAGCACGACAGAAACCTTTCCTCTCATCTGTAATACACCTGGGGGCCTTACCGAGAGACGGCCCTGTCCCTGGGGGGGATGAAAGCACTCATTTCCATCCTCTTAGGTGTGCTGTTCGTGATGATGGCTCCTAGCCTGTGGTCAAAGCAGGTCCCGACTTCTCAGGTCCCTGTTTGGGCACCAGATGTGGAGGAGCTTTGCCCACAGAGCCCCCCATCCACCGCGGATGAGAATAAGTCTACCGAGACATGATCTGCTTGGGGAGGAAAGGTGGCTGATCTCTCCAAGGAGAAGGGCGAAGAGCCTTTTCCTCAATGGGCTTTTATTGGGTTCAATTTGCACAGGAATACAGGTAAAGCTCATCAGTCATGGTCAGGCAGTCAGTATCAAACAATAGGTAACACACAAAGAACTCTCAGGGCTTATTCTCAGTCAGGTCAGTTAGCTAAAGGGCTATGAAACTTTGGGAAACAAACTCATTTCGTGCTTGGACCCTTATGAGAAAACTGAGGGCATTCTTAGCAAAGCAGTTTTCACAGGGTTTTATGTACTTTTTCTTAGGCCTGATCGGCCCCCAGGGAACCACCCTTTCCAACCCTGGGCTGTACAGCCCTCTGTCATTGTTTCAGGCTTAAGTCAGGCAGGGGAAGGAAGGCAGTCAAGAGATTAGGTGACTTCTTGCAGACAGAATGAGGACTCAAGTCTATGTCAAAGCTGAGGGGCGAGGGTCCATCACCCCCTTTTTCTCTAGCCCCCCCAAGTCCTTCCCGGAGAGCCTCTTCCTGACCATGCCTGTCTTAGGTCATCCCTCCCTTGAGGAATCTTACCCGTCATTGGCTAACTGTTCAGTCTCAGGGTCAAGCAGTGTAAAGTAAAGTGGGCTGGGGCAGTGCCCCTGCCAGGGAGATAAGCTTTGTCTCCTTAATGGCTTGTAGTCCCAAGGTCTTTCACTCAGCCTTAGCCATGGGGGTTTACAGCTTCTGAAACAGGGCAGGGCGCTTCCCAACAACTGCATGCTTTCCCTACTGTCCAGAGGACCACACATATTTCTGGAGACCGCATTTCCAAGCATGTCTCCCACCCACATAAAGGCAGAGTGCAAAAGGGTAGAACCAGGGACTGCCGGCCAAGATCAAGTATAAGGAACTGTTCCACAAGGGGGAAATTTAGCCCAGCTCCCACTTGGAAAAGCCAGTGGGAGCGAGGTCTGGCAGGCAGGACCCACACCCACAGACAGCTACTTCTGTGGGGAATCAGGCCTGCCCTGTACCTAGGCTGCTCTGAGACTTGCTTTCCCTGAAACTCCCTCACCCTGGATTGAGGCAGCAAATGTTTACTGAGTATCTTTAACTTCCTAAAGTCTGTGCTAAACCACCCAAGTATGGAGTATAACCAGTTCAACCACTTCCCCCCTGGAGCTGTAACATCCTTCTTTTTGATGTAATTAGCAGCATTCTGTCCTTGGTTGTGTGTAAAAGGTAATTACCTACAGTGAACATGGGCACAGTAAATGTGGACCATCCTCTATGTAAACTGCCCAGAAAAGCAGTAAAAGCCTGTCCAGGCAGGGATCGGGCTTTCTCAGGGGCTCTCTCTGGCCCTCACACCCTCTCTCACTTAGAGAGTGGCCATGCCATCCCTTTTTCCCCACAGGATTTTTGTAGTCCCTGTGAATTTGTCTAGTGCTGCCACAGCACACAGATCCCACGGGCCTGGATCTGCATCAAGTTCACAGACACCCGATGCCAAAACATACACAGGCCCTGGAGTCTAGAACCTGGACCCTGGAGTAGAGCCAGAACCAATAGCTGAATGCCAGACCTCCGCCCCAATCCTAAAACTGTCCCCACAACCCAGGACAGACCATGTACACTGAACGCCAGTCACTGGACACCAGAGTCCATCCATCAGACCCTAGAGCCAGAGCTACATGTGGATCCCACACACCAACCCAGCATGCAAAGCCACACCTAAAGAGACTCCACATCCCAGACTCACAGCCCCAGGCCACAGACCCTGGAGACAGAACCTAGATCTGTAACCAAGACCCCACAGCCACACTCCAGAGTTGGAGCTGGATAATGGAGCCCAGTTGCCAGATGCCAGATGCAGGAGCAGAACCGAGTCCTCACAATGTAAACAGAGCCAGCAGTCAATGAAGAACATTCCTAAGTCCGAGCAACTGGCCTCACAAATACTTTTCATGCCAGTGTAAACGTGCGAGAGAAGAAAGTGACTCCCAGCACTACTAAATTATACCAAGCCCTGCAGAAATAGACCAAAAAGGCTGACAGAGCAAAATATAATATTAATGCTTACTTTTGCCAGGAGGTGTCCACGATCTGTAAGAGGCTGCACTTTCCAGAAGTTAGTGTCCCGGCCATGCTTGTCACACGGCCAGCTCATCAACACTGTGGGGTTTAAAACATTATTTTTGCCATACCTTCTAAGTTCTAAGAGCTGGGATAACAATCAAATTAACATAATCTAATTAATGGGGGGTATTCAAGGTCAAACACATGGGCAAGGGGAATTCATATTCAAGTGAATACCAAACATAATGAGGTGATATTGGGTATATAGGGTATTTTGGAAAATGGAAGAACAGAGTCTTAGATTTCAAAGGTGACATGGGGAACATGCAGGTAATTTAGAAAAATGGGCAGCATACCTGGCAGGTTGATTTCTGTTGGGCAACTCCCAAAACTTTAACACACAAGGAGACGGTAAGAGGGTCAACAAGCTCTCGCTAGGAGTGTCACTGTCTGAAGCTGAGATGATGGTGCTGAAGCTCTCTTCCTAAACCAAACTGTGGCAACTAACCCTCTAGGAAGAAATGAGATGACAAACCTACGTAATTTCTCAGTCTTTCCTTCCTTAACAGCCAGTTTCAAATCAACGTGCCAAGTGCAAAATGCTGGCCCTCTTCATTGCCACCTTGGAAACATTAAGTAGAAGTTGTATATCCACAAGCTACCTTAGTACATTGTTCCACATTTCACTGACATAATCGTTCAGTTTTGAGAATAAGTTACTTTACTTAAATTGTTAAATCTTCCTTAAGTAAATGGTGATGTACATGTACTCCCCAAATTCACCTCATATTAAACACCTGACTGCTTGCTTACGTAGTGGGGAAACAACCTTTCCTGTGACCTCAGGAATCTTTGGGCTGGTCTAATAATCCAACAGGTAGGACACAGATTAGCAAATGAAAATGGCCAAATGTAAGACATGCATAGGCAGGAGAACCTCACTCACAGGAGAGAGTCAGAAACCCCACACACAGAAGAGCATAAATGAGGCAGCGATGATGGGAGGAGCCTTGGGGCTTCAAAGTATCTTCATAAAAAGGGTCAAGGGCCAGCCCCAGGGCCCTCTTCTAGCCGTACTGCTTAAATCCATTAAATTTGGAAAAATTTCCCCTGAAATGAATCTACATATTCCTTGACTTCTCCTAAAATAGTTAAAACTCGACTGGAAGCTACAGCCCCCAGGAAATGAAGCATTCCCATCTCCACATCACTCACCACTGGAAAATAAGGGCGAAGGCAGCCAATGCTGTGGTCCCAGTTACTCAATAATGACAAGTCACAAACCAACACCAGCTCCGAGGACTTCCAGATGCAGTAACTCCTGGCAAGAAAGGTCCCAACTTTAACAACCAGAGAGAAAAGCAATTACCCTCTTGACACTTTCTACCTGATTCCTCCAGACCATGTGGGACCCGTCCAATTTGGTTACAATATTAACATTAGCTTTCGTGTTTAGGGAAAACTGCTCACCGTGGCTACAGCAAAGAAGACCCTTTCCGTCAATCGTGTCACTTGATCGGACCAGAACTGTCCCCAAACTCTGTCTCAGCCCTTCTCCTGGCGGAGCACCCAGTGAGCACCAGAGTCCCCTGGGGCGGTGCCCGCTCGGACAGGGCCGTTTCTCTCACCAGGGACATTTCTGATGCATAAACGCTGACTCTCCCTACTGGCACCCGAACAGCTAAAGAAAGGTCTGGAGAGAAAAGCGCGCGTGTAACGAGCCTGCTGCTCGGAGGCCGCCTGTGTGCGCGGGTCCCTGACTCAGGCGTCCGGAGCCTCCGCGAATGCACGTGGGGTCCAGCGACCCTGTCCCTGTTGTCGCACCGCGGAAAACGGGTGAACTCCTTCGCTCCTTCACTACAGTCCCCGGACGCCGGTTTCCCCGTTTTTTCTTCTTTCATAACCAGGAGAGAGAGGGGTGAGCTCGGCGGTCTTGGAGAGTGCATACGTGTGAACCCCCAGCCGGCTCCAGCTCCGCACACCCCCGGACCTGCGCTGCGCCCCGCGTGCTAGAGAGGGGCCAGAGGCCGGGTGCACAGCGTCGTCCGCAGTGAAGGCGCTCCACTCCGCTCTCCTTTCCCTCCCACCAGGGAGAAGACCCCCCCAAAGTTGTGTTAGCGCGCGACTCCGCGTCCCGTCTCCCGCCCCATCGCTCTCCCCCCAAACCCTCCTGGAGTCTCTCACGGTCTCCGTCACCTGCGCCCACCCGCAGGTCCCCGTCCCCAAACCTCCCTTCTCTGCGTTCCAGAGGAATTCCGCGCTGGCCCTTCCCCCTCCTTCTCCCAAGGTAACCCGTTCAAACCTCCCGCAGGCGGCTCCGGTCCACCCTCTCCTGTCCCCACCGCGCACCAGGGTCCAGTCCTCTTTCCAGACACGCGCCACCCTTCCCTTCTCACCCGGGCTTGTCCCCGAACCCCCAACCACCGGATCGCAGCCCCGCCGGCCTCTCCTGGCCCCTTGTCCCTCACCAGCCCCTCTGTCCCTCGCCGGGCAGCGTCCTGGTCGCTCCTCCCCTCATAGTTCTTGAGGTTCCCGGGACAGACATCGCTGAGCCCCCTCCGCTGCATCCCAAGATATGCGACCCCGCCAAAGCCCCTCCGCCCACGCGGGTCCTCCGCCGGCGCGTCCCTGTCCTGTGGCCGCTGGGATAGAAGAGCGGGGACCGGCAGGCCAGCATGGGGACGGGCTGGATCTGAGAAGGGCTCTGGACCAAAGGGCTCAGGGCCGCAGGGAGGCCGAGCGCAGCGCCGGGCAGGTGCAGCCCCACCGGACGCGGAGGACACGGACCGGAGCGCGGTCTCGCCCCAGGAAGGGAGCGCGTTCACTCGGTGAACACGTGTGAAGCATTTGCTGGTGTCCGGCCCAGGGACCGGCGTCTCGTGTGTAATACGGGCCACACACTGGTGAGAGGGACACACGTGCCTTCCTGGGGCTCCCTGTCCCGGCAGGTGGCCGAGTCGCGGTGCAAGCGTCCAGGCTGCGCGGGCATCAGCCCGAGCGCAGCAGGCGGAAGGGACCCGACGCCCGGGGATCAGAGTCACGGCGGTGAAGCGCTGCCGGCGTCTCAGGTTGACGGCTTTCCTGTCATCGCTCACACGTCACTCCTTAATACCTGTTCTGTGACGTAAATACTATCAGTAAATACTCTTGCTTTCCTGCATTCCCAAATTCGCCATCTCAAATCTCCCTTACGGACAATGCGGACACTGGCCAGACCGTGAGTTCCTCAGACAACCTCCAGGGGGCGCGATTTCTCTTACAAAACACTGCTGGTTTCTGCAGGACGGGGGTCCGCGCCCTGAACTCACTTAAAAGTAAGTATCCTGTTCCTGTTTTATTTCATCATCAATGAACTTACCGCCAACAAGATTTTCTCTCGCTCCTCACATTACCTCATTTCTTCATAGTTTTTCAAGTGTTATCTACTTTAAATATTTTCACATAACTAAAGTAATGTAATTTTATTATTGTACAATAACTTATTTACCTTGACGAATCATGAAAAGCAACGTAATGATTACAAGTAACAGAATGTATTACAGTCAGGGGAAATAACACACACATAAATATCCTTTCTATGTATATAGAAACAGGAAGCTAAAGACAGAATCGAGAAGAACCAATAGCAACAAAACAGATAAAACGCCTAACGCTAACCTCAGCAAGAATGTGCGTGATCTGTGTGGACAAATGTTACAATGATGCCCAATGAAAGATGTTTGAACAACTGTAAAGTGGCATCGTGTTCTTCGATAAAAAGCGTAAGAATGTCAATTTCCCAACGTTGCTTATAAATTGAATGTGATACAGTCTAAAATATCAACATTTTAAAACTCAATCTCCTTTTCAGTTCACTTGTTAAAATGAGAAATGAAAAGAGAATTCTGGAAAAGCAAATTAATAAATAGAACCGAGCCCAACCAAATATGACCATAAATGGCCTTTGAATAGGCAAATTGATAGGACGGAATAAAAAGTCCAATAGTAAATGTGAAATCAGATGGAAATTTTCTATGATAAAACTATCTTCTTAGATTTGTGGAAAAATACTTGGGATATAATAAAATGTCTTGGAACAACTGAATGGGAAAAATATTGGGCCCCCTACATGACATCCTCCACCAAAATCAATTCTTTAATTGATTTTAATAGCCACTCATAACTAATATAAAACATTGAGAGCTATCTAAAACATACCAAGAGATCTAATGTGAAAGAATGGGAAAAATATACTATAAAAACATTAACCAAATGAAAATTAAATAACCTATAGTAGACTTGAAGGCAAAAAAAACACTACTACAAATAAAGAGGAATACTTCATATCAGTAAGTTCAATCTACCAGTTAGTGCCACATTTTTATTCACTTAATAATATAGACTCAAAATTATATAGAACAGAGCTACATGGAAAACTACACACATTAATAATCGCAATAGGAGATTTAACACACCTCTATCATTCAGGTTCTGTTTCAGAACCAATACAGCCCACAAAAAAATAGTAAAAATATAAAAAATAACATGAGAAGCAAATTGCATTCAATGTGCATAAGTACTTCACTACACCCCAAAACTGCAAATACACCCCAGATGCTTTCCAAGCACCCTGGGAACTTTTTTAAACACTGACCATATACTGCTACAAAGCAAGTTCCAACAACTTTCATGTATATTTCTTGCTCTCACTGCCATTAATCAAGAAATCAGTAACAACAGACAGCTAGAAAGTACTTATACTTACAAATTATGAAATACACTTGTAAATAACCACCTCAAAATAAATCACAATTGGAGTTAGAAAATAATTTGCATGGAATGATAGTGAAAACACTTCTTACCAAGGCCAGATCACTCAGGTTCCAAAGATGATCCAGCTTCAAGATCAGTGGTTTTCACCTAAGGTTGACTTTCCCCCCAAGGGGACATTTGGCACATTGTGTGGACACCTTTCAGATTGTCCTTAGGGTGGGGTTAAGGTGGGAGTCACTGGCATGCACTGAACAGAGGGAAGGACTGCTAATAAGCACCTACAATCAGAGAAAAATCTCCCAGGAGAAAGAACTATCCGTAGCCATGAGAAACCCTCCTCTGTATGGAGCAGGATGAAGAGTCCATTAGAATACAAACAGCATGTGACTTTGCACCCTGGATCTGAAATCACGCCTGTCTCTGGACAGGCAGCCTGGAGGCTGAGAGCTAAAGAACAACAACAACAAAAATAACAATGCCAGCCGTCTTGCAAAGGCTGGGGACAAATGTCCTCGGCTAAGAAGACACCCACAGAAGATCAGAAGCCAAGGAAGATATGACACCTTAAGAGACTGAACCACACTGATAAACCACAGCACTGAGGCTCACTGTCTCTTTTCATTGCCCATAAATCACTCCTCAGTAATTGTTTCTTAAAATAACTTAGAATCTGTAATCTTACTCTTATTTTCCAGAATTCACCATCAAACGTTCTCCTCTTGGAAAATGTGGACATTTGCCATATTGCCAGTTCCTCAGATAACCTACAGGGGGCACAATTTTACTTACAAAATACTTCTGATTTGTAAAACACCATTGCTCCAGGCCCTGAACTCATTTATGATGCTAAGATTCATGTTACTATTTTATTTAATTACTAATGAACTTATAACTAACACATTTTAAATTCTTCATGTCTTCATGTTTTACTCAAGCTTTAACTATTTTTTCAGGTTTTATACAGCTAAACTAACTTAATTGTACTTTTGCATGATGTCTTATTTACCTTGACAACTCGTCAATATCAACTTGAAGTTATTATAAATGATACAACTTAGTAAATTATGTGGTAAATAACATCCAGAAATAAATAACTTCTATACATACAAAGAGTAATTTAAAGATATAATCAAAGAAAAGAACCCATGGGACACCGCCAAATCCAGTGTGTGGTCCAGATGATGTGCTCGTACAGAGTGGTCCCAAGGAACTGGTCACTTACATTGGGACCTGAGACTTGTACCTCAAAACAGTCTTAAAAAAAAAAAAATCAACAGTCACTGATCTCCAGATAATCAACCGCTTTTCCTGCTGACCTGCACTAAGGTGTCATTCCCCAAAATGGCCACGTGATGGCAGCAGAGACTGACACAGGCAACGCACATCCCACTAATGCCTTGGCTGAAAGGTTCCTTCGCTTTTTACTGTAAGATGCATTGAACGACACACGTTTCATTTCCCCCCAAAATTTTAACTGCACAACATCATCGCCATTCAGTTCCACTACCCTCTGCTATCTTTCAGGCAACTTCCCATTCCATCGTTCCACAGCACTGTTACTTTTAGCAGCAGAGAGCTCCTCCAGGTGCCTTCTGCAGTCTTCCAGGGAACGGAAATTTCTCTCCACAGAGAAACTCGGGATACTGAACTAAACGGCCATGCAAAGGTGCAATTTCTGGTGAGTACTGCTGATGAATCATGACTGCGTGGCCAGGCTGGAACCGTTTTTCCCTGGTCACCAAACAGAAACGTGCACTCCCACCTCATCCTGAAGCTTTCGCATCTTCTTCTTGGACTCTTTCTCTCAGACGGTGCTTGCAGTTGGTCCGATGGGGCAGCATGTGTTGCGAATATCCCACTGGTTTTCCCCAAGGAGCACCTCCTACAGGACTCCCTCCCATATCACCACATAGGCAACCTCACCTCCTCTGGATGAAGACCGCCCTGTGGAGGAGCTGCTGGCGGTGGTTCCTTCATTTGCCCACAATCTCTCCTGTTCCACATTATTCTCAAACTTCAACGATTCATACCCCCCTCACAATTTGCTTGCAAGCAGAACGGTTTCCTTACTTTCCGTAGAGAACCACCTGGTGGAGTGAGGTCAAGAAAGTCCCCCCCCTCACCCCTTTAACTTCTGTGGAACCCAAACATCAAAGCCATTCACATAATCATGCAGGTGCAAATGATTTTCGACACTCCATTTGGATACTTTGAGTATGTCACCTGTCTCCCACATGGGAGGTCTGTCCTCAGTTAAGGTCTGGACTCGATGGCCGTGAACTGCTAATGGTCTGCCAGACCCGTGGGGCACCTTTGTGAGACATCTTGGGCATGAAACTGTGCAAACCACGTCTGACACATTTCATCACATCACAGCGCCTTCTCCAAACACACTGCAAATCTTTATTTTGGCATTCCAGGTGTGCTTTCGCCTTTCTTGAAATGACAAAGCCTGATGTGCCAAAGTGTTCCTTATGTTCACCCATCTGCAGGATGAAAATGGCCACCATATCACTCAACAGTTTTGATGAGTTTTGTCTTGAAACGCATGCTGGTATGACATCTGTCATGATACACTCCAACAAAACAGTTTCCCATGAAGTTAAAGACAAGTGTGCAATCCAGAGTCACATGAAGGGGCAGGATGGCAGAAGGGTGGTGGGGGCTGTACTTACTTTTGGGCCAACCCGATATAAAGACAGCTTCAACCAGAATCGCACCACTGAAATCAATTACAGTATGTGTTTTGCTACCGCAGCACTAAAGCTAGAGTTCACTGAAAATGGGTGCCTGGAAAGTTCTCCTGCTTGGTACTTCTGAAAGAGACTCCTACAGAACCTCCAAAATGAACCACCATGTGAGTTACAAAATGGTTTGAATTGAATGATGCTAAACATACTACATACCTAAACTTGAGAACAAAATCTGCACCCTTAAACACACGTGTTAGGCACAAGACCTCAAACTGTACAAGAGTGGAACTCATTTGAGGAACCGAAAAGACTAAATGAAGCCAAGACACACTCTAGGAAACAGGCCTCTAGACGTGTCTGGAAGGGCACGTACAGAAAATGACAGCGATTTGACTTGATTTTACCTCTGAGTAGAGATTTTTGAATTCATTTTATTTTCCCCTTGTTTAAAGAAGCTGTGACACACAAGGCAAATTACAAAAAATTTTCAAACATACTCAGACCTTGTAAAAACCTGACTCTATCATGCTAAAGGCCAGTTCCAACAAATGTCACATAATACACGTTTAGTGCTCCCTTTGCCCTTAATCTAGAAACCAATCAGAAAGTAACCTGACAATCCTTACATTTAGATGTCTTGAAATGCACTTGTAATTAACATTGCTGTCAAAAGTCATTGATATTCCACTGGAATCAACCAATTCTCCTGGGGACCTGCACTAAGGTGGCGTTCCCCAAAACGGCCACGAGATGGCAGCAGAGATGCACATTTGGACCACGAGTACTTTGATCTTTGCCGAATGGTTCCTTTGGTTTTTACCAGGAGTTGCAATGACAGGCACATTCTTCATTTCCCCCCAACAACGTGACTGAACAACGGTTTCACCGTTTTCTTCAACCACCCCCTGCCATCTTTCAGGCAACTTCACCATTCCGTCTTCCCAAAATATTGTTATCTGTTGGAACAGAGAACTCTTCCAGGTGCCTTCTGCAGTCTTCCAGGGAATGGAAACCTTTCTCCATTAAGAGAAATTCAGAAAGACCGAACTAAACAGCCATGCAAAGTTGCGATATCTGCTGAGTACTGAGGACAAGTTATGACTGGGCAGCCAGGCTGGGAACACGTTAGCCTGGTCACCAAAGGGAAATATACACTCTCACCTTATCCAGAAGCTTCCCTGTCTTCTGCTGACAAACTACAGACTCTCCCTGGAGTGGTGCTTTCAGTTGGTTTACTCGGGAGCCGTACCTGTTGCAAGTAACCCCACTGGTTTTCCGCAAGCATATTCTACTAAAGTACTCCCTCCCGAACCCACCACATACACACTACCACATTCTTTGGATGAAGATGCTCCTTTTCTTGTTTTAAATATCCTCTTTTTAAATATCCTCTTTTTATTTTTTTAAGAGTGTATTTATTTGTTTTTAGAGGGAGGGGTAGGGAGAGAGAGAGAGAGAAACATCAATGAGTCACTGTCTCTTGAGCAGCCCCTACTGGGGACCTGGCCTGAATCGAATCTGACTGGGATGTGTCCTGACTGGGAATTGAACCTGTAACCGTTTGGTTTGCAGACGGGCACTCAATCCACTGAGCCACACCAGCCAAGGCTGAAGATCCACCTTTACAGGGGCTGGTGGTGGTTCCCTTCATATGCCCATGATCCCTTGCATTCCACATTATTGTAAAATATCAAGAGTTCTTCCTCCTCCTCACTATTTGTCTTGGAAATGAAACATTTTCCTTGTGTTTGATTAGAGAATCTCATGTGGAAATGTGGTCAAGAAAGATTTAATCCCATCTCCACCCACCCCACTTAACTTCTGTGAAACCCAGACTTAAAACATACTAATGTAACTGTTCTGGTACAAATGATTTTCCACGCATGATTCGGAAACTTTGAGTATGTCACCTGAATTCCATGTGACATAACGTGGTCTGTCCTCAGTTCACGTATTCCCTGGATGGCTCTCCACTGCAAGTGGTCCACCTACCCATGCAGCCACTGCACCCGAGAAACCTCCAGCATCCAACGTCCCAATCCACTTCAGACATGTCCCATCAGTCACAGCATCTTCTCCATAAATCTTTTCTTGCCTTACACTCATGCATGTACCTTTCTTGACATGACCAGCCTAAGTGGACCAAAATGGTGCTTCTGTTCACCCTTGTTCACTGTGAAAAGGGACACACACACAATCACCAGTTGTGATGAGTTTCATCACACACTGATATAATAGCTGTCACAATATAGTCTAATAAAACGGTTCTGAATGATGTTAAGGGCAAGTATGGGCGACCAGAGACAGGTGATGGGGTGGGGGTGTGGGAGTGGGGTTGCAGGCTGAACTGACTTTTAGCTGAACTGACATTTTAGCCAAACAGACTTATTGGACAAATGGACTTCTTTGCTGAACAGGCTTTTTGGCCGAACAGACCTTTTGGCCGACCCGATTTAAGGAAAGGTTCGACCAGCATCGCAGCCGCAAAATCATATACAGTCCATTTTTTGCTCCCAAAGCATTTAACCTAGTATTCACAGAGAACAGATGAATAGACAGTTCTGTTGTTCAGGACGTCCGAAAGAGACTCCTATAGAAGCTCCAAAATGAACCACCATTTGAATTACATGATAACCTGACCCGAATGACGATAAAGATGCTAGTTACCAATTCTTGATAAAGAATCCTCACCCCTCGATGCAGAGGTCAGAAGCAGAAACTGGAAACGGACAAGGTTTGCACATGGAGGAGGAACCGAAAATGGAAAAGGAAGTCCAGGTAAAGTTGAGGAAACATGAGTACATACACCGATAGTGCTGATATTTTACTTTGCCTTTCTTTCTGCACCTCTTGGTGCAGAATTATGTATAAATTTTACTCCACGTTGTTTAAGGAAGCTGCAACAAAGCAAAGACAATTGAATTTCGAGCACACCTTCAACTTGTCAAAGACTGACGCTACTACACTACAGAGCCAGTTCTGAGAAATGTCACATAAAACACATTAATTGCTCCCTTTGCCCTTAACCTGAAAACCAGTCACAAGGTAACTGGACACCCCTAAAATTTAGATGTTTTCGAATGCACTTGTAAATACCACTGCCACCCAAAGTCATTGACATTGAACTGGAATCAACCACGTTTCCTGCTGACCCGCACTGAGGTGTCATTCCCCAAGATGACCACGAGATGGCAGCAGAGACAGACAGTTGGAACACACACTCTACTATTGGCTTCCCACAAAGGTTCCTTCGCTTTTTACCCCAACAAGGACCCTAAAATAGTAAACGCACTCTAGGCAAAGTTGAGTAAATGAGCCTGTAAATATATCCACAGGGGCATATGCATAAAATGAAAGTGCTTGTATTTTACTTTTTTTTTTTTTTTACTTATTGGTAGAGAACTTTAAATAAATTTTACCACCTCGTTGTTTACAGATTCTGCATCAGACAAACCAAATTACAAGTGATTTTCAAGCACACCTGGAACTTGTAGAAACCCGACTCTGTCACGCTACACAGCCAGATCCAAGAAATGTCACATAAAGCACGCTTGTTGTTCTCTTGGCCATTAACCTGCAACCCAGTGACAAGGTAACTGGACAGCCCTGACATTTAGACGTTTTCAAATGCACTTCTAAATACCCCTGCCATCAAAAGTCATCGATCTTCCATGGAATCACTTTTCCTGCTGACCTGTACTGAGGTGTCATTACTTAAAATAGCCACAAGGTGGCAGCAAAGACCAACATTTGGAACACATACCATACTATATCGGCTTCACCAAAAATTTTGTTCACTTTTCACCATCAGATGCCATGACAGAGACAGTTTCCATTTTCTCCCAAACAACAGGACTGAACAACTACTGGACAACGTTGTCACCGTTTTGTTCCACTGCTCTCTGCCACCTTTCAAGCTACTTCACCGTTCCATCGTCCCACAACATTGTTCTCTTTCAGACCAGGGAACTCTTCCAAGTGTCTTCTGCAGTTTCCAGGGAAGGGAAATTCCTTTCCAATAAGAGAAATTCTCAAAGACCAAACTAAAGGGTCATGCAAAGGCACAAGCTCTGGTGAGGACCGTGGATGAATCCTGACTGCCCAGCCAGGCTGAACAGTTTTCCCCTGGTCACCAAAGAGAAATGTGTGCGCTCCTGCCTTATCCTGAAGCTTCCCTGTCTTTCCTGACAAATTCTGGACATTTTCCCTCAGGTGGCTTTCACTTGGTCTAACGGAGATCAGTCATTGTTGGGAGAAGCCTGCTGGGTTTCTGCAAGGAGCTCCCACTGCAGGACATCACCTCCTTCGGATGAAGACCACCCTTTGGAGGGGCTGCTGGTGGTTCCTGGGCTTCCCTCAATATATCCTGTTCCGCATTATTCTCAAATATCAACAGTTCATCCCCTCACACTTTATCTTGGAAATGGAATGTTTCCCTTCCATTTCCATAGAGAACTTCATGTGGAAATTCAGTCAAGATGGGACCCCCACCACCCCGCTTGACTTCTGTGGAACCCAAACATCAAAGATTAACATAATCAAGCTGCTGCAAATGCTTTTCGACGCTTGATTGGGACACTTGGACTATGTTGCCTGTCTCCCGCGTGCCATAACGTGGTCTGTCCTCTGTTAACGTCTGCCCTGGATGGCTCTCCACTGCACCTTGTCTGCCTACCCATGGGGCAACTGTGCATGAGAAATCTCCCACGTGAATCTTTGCAACCCACTTCTCACATGTTCCATCAGACTCAGCATCTTCTCCGTACAACCAAGCATCTTTTCTTGCCTGATACTTCCGCTTGTACCTTTCTGGAAATGACACAGCCTGAGGGGCCAAAAATGTTCCTTATGTTCATGCATCTTCAGTGGGAAGAGGGCCACATGCACACTCACCAGTTGTCATGAGGTTTTTCATCCCAGCAGGATATGACAGCTGTTACGATACTGTCTAAGAAACAGTTTCAAATGACATTAAAGGCAAGTATGTGGGACCGGCGCCAGGTGACATGCTGGGGGTGACGCAGAGGTGGTGCAGTTGTAGGGGCCAAACTGACCTTTTGGACAACCCCATTTAAAGCAAGTTTCAACCATCATCACAGCCTCGAAAGACTATACAATATGTTTTCTGCTCTAATGGCACTTGACCTAGCACTCACAGGGAAAGGATGAGGACAAAGTTCTGCTGTAGAGACCTTCTCAAATAGACTCCTGCAGAACCTCCAAAATGAACCACTATTGGAATTACAAAGTAACTTGACCTGAATGATGCTAAAGATGCTACGGACCAAAACCTGAGAAAGAAATCTTCACCCTTGAATGCACACATTAGAAACAGAAGCTTAAAATGCACAAGTTTTGCACCCATACAAGGAATCTAAAATGGTAAACAAAGTCCAGGCAAAGTGGAGGCAACGAGCCTGTAGACATGTCCAGAAGGGCACATACATACAATGATGGCGCTTATATTTTACTGGGTTTTTTGTACCTCCTAGTGCAAAATTATGAATAAATTTTTACTTCTGCGTTGTTTAAGGAAGCTGCAAAAAAGCCAATGACAAATGATTTTGAAGCACACCTGCAACTTTTAACAACTTGATTACATTATAAAGCCAGTTCCAACAAATGTCACATAAATCACGTTTATTGTTCCCTTGGCCATATATCTGGAAACCATTCCCGAGGTAACTAGAAAGTCCTTACACTTAGACGTTTGAAATACACTTCTAAATACAACTGCCATCAACAATCGTTGATATTCTTCTGCAATCAACCACTTTTCCGGCTGACCTGCAATAAGGTGTCATTCCCCAGAATGCCCACGAGATGGCAGCAGTACACAAACAGAACCTTTTCAAAACGACTATATTGTACCATCCATCAGTTCTCAACCAACTTCAAAGGACTGAAATTATAGAAAATATGTTTCACCCTCATGGCTGCTAATGTAGAACTGAGAAACAAAAGGTTACTAGAAAGTCCTTTCATTTAAATGTAATGAAAGACACTTCTCAAATAACATTCCACGAACCCTGAGTAGATAATTCACTATAGGCAATGACTTTTCCTGCCGGCCTGCACGAAGCTGTTATTCCCAAGTGACACACGAGATGGCAGCAGAGAGACACACTTGGGACCATTTTCAAAGGGACCATCCTGTGCTAAGGCAAGTTTTAACAAATTTCAAAGGACTGAAATTGTATACAGTATATTTCTTACTGTTATTGCTGTTAATATAGAAATGAGGGACAAAATCTGACTAGTTAAGTCCTGATATTTAAGTTACTAAATACATGTCTAAATAACATTGCAATCAACATTCATTGATGTTCTACTACACTCAACCACTTTTCCTGCTCACCTGCCACTAACATGTTATTCCTGAAATTCCCACGAGATGGCAGCAGAGATGCACACTTGGAAAACTGTACTGTTTGGCCAAAAGGTTCATTCGATTTTTAGGTAAAGACACAATGAAAGAGACGTTTTTCGTTTTCACCAATAACTGTATTGAACAACGTATTCACCGTTTTGTTCCACTGCTTTCTGCAATATTGCAGGCATCTTCATAATTCCATCTTCCCAAAAGTTTTTATCTTTTGGTCAAGCCAATATAAAGCCAGTTTCAACAAGCATTGCAACATTGAAATTATATACAACGTGTTTCTCTGAGTGCTCCTATTGCACTTAAGCTAGAATTCACTAAAAATGGGTGACTGGAAAGCCCTTACGTCTGGTAGTTAGGGAGTACACTCCTCAACAACCTCAAAAATAAAGCACAAATTGAATTACAAAATAATTGAAAATGAATGGTGATAAAGATACTGCATACCAAAACTTATGAAAAAATTCTTCACCCTTAAATGCACATTATCAGAAATAAAAGCTGAACATTTACAAGTTTTGTGCCCATATTTGGAACCTAAAATAGTAAATTAAATCCAGAGACAGTAGACGGAAACGTGCACGTCGACATATCTGCAAATGTATATACATCAAATGATACCAGTTTCTTTTTAACTCTTGGTGTAGAATTTTGAATACAATTTTTTCTCATTGTTTAAGTAAGCAGCAACAAAAAAAGGTAAATTAAAAATGCTTTTCAAGCACACTTGGAACTTTTTTTTTAATGACTATATTTAGCTATAAAGCAGAGACCCCAAACCTGTTGGAGCGCGCGGCCCCGTGTCCCGTCTCCACCCCACAGCCCTTTCCCCAAAGCGTCCTGGAGTCTCTCACGATCCCGCCCAGATTCCTCGCGGGCCCTTCCCCCTCCCGCCCCAAACGCAACAGGTTCAAACCTCCCCCAGGCATCCGCGGTTCAACCCTCTCCGGTACCCGCCGCTCCCCAGCACCGCGCACCAGGGGCCTGTCCTCCTTCCAGACACGCTCCGCCCTTCCCAACCCACCCGGGCTCAGCCCCGCGGAAGCCTGAACCCCGACCCGCGGGGATCGCAGCCGCACCTCCACCGCCGCAGCGCCCCTCCCGGCCCCTCCGTCGCTCACCGGGCAGCATCCAGGTCCCTCCTCCTCCTGAAGTTCTCGAAGTTCCCGGACAGGCACGGCCAGCGACCCCCTCTGCTCTCAGTCACCAGACCTTCGCCCCCCCCCACCCGTGGCCCCTCCGTCCGCCCCTCCGCCCACGCGGCCTCGTCCGCGGGCGCGTTCCTGTCCTGCGGGCGCTGAGAGGGAAGAGAGGGGGGGGGACAGGCTGGGTCTGAGAAGGGCCCAGGGACCGGCCGGACCCCCGGGACAGTCAGAACCGCTGGGAGGCCGAGCCCAGCGCGGGGAACAATGTCGGCCCGGGAAGGGAGCGCGTGCACTCGGGGAACACGTGTGAAGCGTCCGCTGGAGTCGGGCCCGGGGGCGCGCGTCTCGAGTGCAACACGGGACACACCCTGGTAAGGACACGCGTGCCTCCGCGGGGCTCCCTGCCACCAGGGTAGGAATAACTACGTCTGTTTGCATGGACGTCAGCGCCGTGGAGAAACAGAGCGGGGTGCCGAGCATCAGGAGAGAAGCCGCCTTCCGAGGACGCAGCGCAGAGACCCCTCGTTCCCACCCCCCCACCCCCCCACCCCCGCGCTAGCGCACGTGGTGCTCCTCCCGCGCGCCCCCGGGCGGTGGCAGGCCCCTCCCCGTCCACCGGAACATCCCGCAGCTGGCGCGATCCTGAATTCAGCCTCTAAAAGGAAGGAGGCCAGGCAAAATGCTGCAGACCTTAGGCTGTCAGTGAAAAAAAAACAAAAGGGACAAAGAATGAGCCCACTTCCAGGAGGCGCCTACAGTGGTCACATCCCACAGACAGAAGGTGCACGAGGGTTAGCCCCCCCGCACGCCTGGGGGGGGGGGCCCGCATCCCCTTGGGACAGTTTCCCTCACTGCTCCCGCTCAGGTGCTATTCACAAGGTGGCCACGAGGTGGCAGCAAGGCCTTTCTCCCGGCTTCAGGGCTCGGGTACTCCCCGTCCAGGTCCAGAGTATGCAGAGTAGAGAGACTTTCTCTACTCTGAGAATCCAGAGTATCCAGACTCGGCAGTGAGCTCACTTTGGTACGATTCCGGACCGGAATCATCTCACGTGACTCATCTTACCTATTGCTATTTGCTACATGAGGCAGGGACACGTGTCAGGTGCAATTTACACGGATTTAAACTGAAGGCTGATTCCAGCAAAGCCCAGGCCAAGGTCTGCATGGGCCGAGATGGGCCAGAAGAGCAAGCTCACAGGACACCCTGGACAGACAGAGATCCCAGTTTCTGCAGGTTTGGGCTGGATGCTGGTCGTCCCATTGGAAGAAACCCTGCACGTGACCTAATGCCACGCACTCAGCCCGGCGGCTGTTTGGGGTGGGGCTGGGGCAGGCAGCTGGGAAGGGGGCAGGGGGGAGGAGGAGGTGGGTTGGCCCTTCACAGGGGCACAACCAGCACCAGATTCCTGTAACAGTGACCTCCCCACATCTACTCCCTGCCTGTCCCCCCACCACTTAACACCCGTTCTTTCGGTGCAGAGCGCCAGTCTCCTCCTGCCCGTGTTCCCTTCCTCTGAGGCCTGGCCCGGCACGAGCTTCCTAGAGGCTCAGCATGGAGTCTGGAGTGGCTGTTTCCTCACGGAGAAGAGCCTGAGTCCCGGACAGGCGCAGAGCTGCCTCCTGGCCCCACCGCCCACCAGCTGTGCGACTTCGGGCAAATGAACGAAAACTCAGCCTCCTCCTCTGCCAGCCGGGGTAACAGCCCCTCTAAGGGCATCTGGGAGGATTCGGTGAGGTGGGGAGTTCAGCTCCTGCCCAACGTGTGGTGAGCCTCACTCTCCCTCCCTCCTCCCTTCTATGTCCTTCCGTGATTTCCTGTGCCCCAGAGAAACTGAGAATTTAGCAAACAGTGTCCTTTCAGCAGAATGAGCTCTGAAACTACCGACCGCTTCCCCCAACACAGCCGAGCCCAGGAGACCAACCTGCAGCCCAACACAAAACCGTAAATTTACTTAAAACCTTTTTTTTGCCATCAGTTTTCGTTAGTGTTCGTGAATTTAATGCGTGGCCCACAGACACCAGAAGGTTGGACACCCCAGCCTAGGGAATAAAGTCTCCATCATCAGCACGATGTTGAGACCCTTTGTCAGGCCCCACTTCCTTCTCCTGGTTCTATTTCAGACCACCCCACCCCACTTCGTCACCAGGGACCCCGGAGGCCAGCCCCAGCCTCCCTGGCTGGAGAGCCAGGGCTCTAAGAGATGGAGGCGCCGGCACCGAGACTGAGCCTCGAATGCGGGAAACTGAGTGAAATACAGACGTTTGTTCATGATAATGTATCAATATTTGCATATTAACATTTCTGTACAAAAAAACAGAGAGGGGAAATTAAGAGCCAAGTAATTGGAAAATTAGAGTAAATGGGTGATTTCCTAGTAAAAATACATATTATTAAAATGGACCCTAAAATAAGGAAAATACAGGGAAATTACCCATCCAGGCCCCTCTTTCCCCTGCTCATTGTGGTATCCTCACTGTTCTGGGGTTCCCCCCCCACCCCGCTGTCCCCGGGACAGGAAAGGAACAGTGCAGAGCTGCTGGGCAGCTCCCCTATGTGGCCCAACCCGGTGCCCTCACCTCCTTGGCTGGGCACCCCCCAGTGAGGCCTGTGCAGAGGGCGCCTCGGGGACCACAGATTCTAACGTGGCCACCAGGACCCTTTGATTACAGTGCACCGGACCCACTTACTGCGGAAACACAAACGAACACATGTCTGATGGCAGGAAGAGGTCGGTCGTTACCAGAGGCCCACTGACGCCTGGCTTTGGCCCTGGCAGGCGGGGGCTCTGACACTCACCCTCTCCAGCTGGCCCCTCTCCAGCTTTCCACCAGCAGGCACTGCTGTGGCTGGAACCGGGCTCTGCAAGAGACACTGCCCGAGGACAGTACTCAGGCAGCCACAGGCTGTGGGGCCGTGGGGCTGCTGCGAGGTCACCAGTTCTCCAGGGCGGGGCCCACCTGAAGGAATGAAAAGCGTGCAGAGAGCTGCGAGCCCGGGTCTCCCACCATGACCTCCTGCGCAGGGGCAGCAGCGGCCCAGCGCCTGGCCAGGATGCTCTGAGATTGTTCGCATCTCCCACCGCCCCACGCTGGTCCTCTGTCTGCACCAAACCGGCCGTCAGCAATCCCAGGCAGCAGGAGAGAGTGGGGCGGCCTCCGCCCAGGGTTCAGGACACGGCCTGCAACCAGATGGAGGGCGTGGGGGCCTCCAGCCCGCGCCCTTCTAACTGTCACAGCACGCAGCACCTCCGCCTGGATCTTCCCACTTCTGTCCCCTTCGAGCTCCCCAACCCCGAATCGAGAAGCTGCCACCATGCAGCCAGGACAGGAGCAGCTTTTCCCCTCCCCCCTCCCCAGTGTGAAAATACAAAGTTTTTTAGAGAAAGCTCCACTGCCCTCCTGTCATGTGAGGTCAAAGGGGAGAGACAGGGCAAGCTGGGAAACTGACTGCAGACCCATAACCTGCTGGTGCCCTGATCTCGGAGTTCCCAGCCACCCGCCTGCGGTTTAGAAGCTGCCAGAAATCCGCACATGGCGTTTCCTTACAGTCGCCCAGATGGGCTGGAACAGTCGGCAGTGGTGTGCAGGAGAAACCGGACTTTGAAAGGAAAAACGAATCGTGTGCCTCAAACACTGAAGTCCTGACCCTGATCCAGATGACCCGTCCCTAACCCCTGACCCCAAACCAGCCCTGAACCCTGACCCTCCCCCTTCGCTGCCAGCTAGGTGCATTGTCACTGCCCAGCCATCTGCCCCCATTTTCACAATGAGGGAAAATTGTGCCAAAAAAGTAACCCAGACACGCTTCACATACCAGAGTGGCAATAATATACAGAGCAAAAGAAAACACTTCTGAGAGAAAAAAGTTTATTTTTGGAAAAAAAAAAGGTGGTCGAGCATTTCTATCCCACACCGGAAGCAAAGGCCGCGCTGAGGCGGCTGCAATGTCTAATGTCTCGACGGCCACCACCGACGTCCGGCGCTGCTCCACCTCATCAGCTCTCTCACACCTGCTTCCAGCGTCCTGCGTCAACCCTGGAATTCCCGGGCTGGCAGAAGTGTGTTCACGCACACAGCTGGTTTTTACATTACATGCTTGGTATTTGTTCCGTACGTTTCTATGGCTTTACTACTTTCAAGACAGAGGTCACATATAAAAATACGGACCACTCAGAACACGGCAGCCAATGGCTGTCCAGCAGGGGCCGACAGCAGACCACACAGGACGCATCTGCTTGGAGACACAGCCGCGTCTCTCGCGGAGCTGCTGACGGGGGCGCACAGGAAAACCACCCACAGTTCTCCTTTATGTTTACAAGATAAACACCAAGCTATTTCATATACATTGTATCTTTATGTTTTTAACCAAGTTCCGGTTTAAAAACAACTGACAGTATGTAAATATAAAACGTCAGGAAAGGGTGAGCACGTACAGGGTAAAACCTGTCTTACGTCTTGCCTTTCTACGAGGCAAGCACGGGTGGAAATAAAAGAATCCACAAACAATCACAGGAGAAAAATTTAGGCAGGCAACATAATGTGACAGACGTCACGGACACCGTGTACTTAATAGCGCGTCCGGAAACGCCCTCATCCCCCAGAGGCCTCGCAGAGTGTCAGAGCGAGGCCGGCAGACAGACACCGTCCCCTCGGAGCGTGGCGCTCGGCCCGGAGCTGCAGGCCAGGAGACGCGGGTGTGGAGCAGCCTCTGCACGGCAGACCCAGGACAACGCCCCGTGCTCTGCACTACCTCACCCGCACGCAGCATCCTGGGACAAAGATGGTCCAGTCACTTGGGAAAAAGCAATTGGGTGAAAAAATAGCCAGAACTCAGTCAAGTGGCTAAAACCGGAGACGCGGCACCTCAGCAATGCCCCAGGGTGACACCGCCGTGGACGGGGCTCCCCCCTGTGTCGGTGAGCTCAGGTTCACTGTTAACACCTGACACTGCTCCTCCCTTCGGGTTGAAAATGTGGAAAAGAGCTGATGTTCTGGATGAAGTGATGCAGCTTCTGACTGACAGCCCCGTTTCTCTTGGACCCTTACCCTGACGAGGCAGGAGGCTCTGCACAGCCGCCAGAACCGCCCCGCTGCCACGCAGCCGCTCCGACATGCGTGTGTCTCAAGAGACACTGCAGAGCTAACAAACGCTCTTCTCCAGAACTCGGAGAGAGAAAATTACGGTGCGGCACACTGTCAGCAGAGCCAGCAGCCGAATGAAGTAAAAGAAGAAAAAGCAAGCACCCAGGTTGTCAGAGTCCTGAGCCCCGCCCACGGTCTGAACGCCCCCCCAAGGGCCCTGGGACCACGCACAGCGACCCTCCGTCTCCCAGGACCACTGAAGAGTCACAGGGCCCCACTGGGGCCGAAGGGGCGTGGCCTGCACCAGTGGCCCTCTTCAGGACACCCCCTTGGGTACTGGACCTGGCTTCTTTCAAAGGTAACAAAGGGTCAGGAAGAAATCTCTTGGGATTCTTCTAGAACTCCTGACATCTGGCGGTTTGACACTTCCATCCCTCCTCCCCCAACACAATGAAAAAAAACACAACTGGCAACTCCCCTAAGAGTTACTTCATTTACTTAAAATAAGGGGGCTTCTCAATCATGTCCCGCTCTGGAAAGGTAGGGTCACTGAACCTTGGGGCCAGGAACTAAGATGCTGATAACGTCCAGTTCACACTTAGACACACGTGCGTCACACCCACACAAGAGTCCGTGCACTCACAAACCTGGGCTTCCCTTCATGTGTCACACGCAGCCCCGCTTAACACCAGCCCCGGCGTCCCTGGCAGCGCAGGGGTGTGTCTGCAGCGCAGGGAAGGAGCGCAGGTCTCCGCACGCTTCCCAGCAGCTGGCAGGAAACGCCTTTCTCCGGGAGACTCTGTCCCTTTTCAGAAAAGGCCCTCCCATATACTTGCACTTGTCAGATTCACAGTTACAGAAACCCTCCCCTCGACGAAAACTCCGGACAGTCGTTAGGGTCAGCGTGGACGCTGAGACCTGCAGGCAGGGTGCTCGCTGCCCCAGGCAGTCCGCAGTGCCCACCCACCCGCCCGCCCGCCTGCCCAGCTCACTTGTCCCTGTAGTAGAGCAGGTAGCACTTCAGGGGGTCCGGCAGGGGCAGGCTCAGGACCTTCTCCCGCAGGAAGTTCACTGGGGGCTCGGGCTTCGTCTCAGCGGGGCTCTGCTCCTCTGACTCCTGCTGCCCCTCTTCCAAGCCTTCACAGCCGCTGTCCTCGGACGGGCTGGAAATGCGACTGGCAAAGACCTCTTTGTCCAGAAAGACGATGGTCTCCATCCGACGGCGGCGCGCTCTCCTTCGCTTGAGTCTGGGGGTGGCCCTCAGTCCACTCCCGCTCCCGCTCCCGCTCCCCGCTTCCTGGCGAACGACTCTCTTAATGGTGGCCCGGATGGCAATGCGGGCCAGGTCCTGGAGGCTGCGGACTGCCAGGGGGGCTGCGGGGCAAAGGACAGGCATTAGCGTCTGCGGCGGCAGCACAGGCTTAACCACCCGAAACCCGAGTGTCCTTGAACACAGCACAGCCCGTAAGCTCTCTTCAGAAGACGCTTCACGCACAGACATGACCCTGAACTCAGACAAGGGACGGCGGAGCAGCCCTGCCGACTGCCTCATCGGCAGAACCAAAGCCTGGCTCCGCTCTCCTGCATCTCTGCGTCTCATCCCTCTGGACACTGCGTCCACTCACGGACCCTCTCGTCCAGCACGCTCACTTCCGCCTTAGCGTGTTCACAGCACTTTACAGACTGACCGTTTCTGTTTCTGTTACAGCAGAGAAAAGCAAATCCACAACATTTTTAAGAATAAAAACTGCAGCCCGGAGAACCAAGATGGCGGCGTAGGTAGACACACTGCGCCTCCTCGCACAACCAGAACTGACAGAGAATTGAACAGCAAGGGGGACCAACACCAAGGAAACAGAAAATAATCATTCATCCAGACTGGTAGGAGGGGCGGAGACGGCACTGGGGTGGAGAGGACTCGCGTGGCTGTGGCGGGACTGAGACTGGCGGAGTGTGGGACAAATGGCGCAGGCAGTCCGAGCACTAGCAGACCCTGCGGTCCCACATTTGCACAGATAAACCCAGAGGGCCGGACTCAGAGTGGCGGAGAGTGGGGCAGGCAGAGTGGCGGATAGCACATTGCGGCACCACATTCGCCCACAGATAAACCGGACGAACGGCGGGCAGAGAAGCAGACCGCTGCGCAACCCAGGGCTCCAGCTCGGGGAAATAAAGCCTCAAACCTCTGATTGAAAGCGCCCCTGGGGGTTGGGGCGGCAGGAGAGACTCCCAGCCTCACAGGAGAGGTTGTTGGAGAGACCCACAGGGGCCTAGAGTGTGCACAGGCCCACTTACTCGGGAACCAGCACCAGAGGGGCCCAGTTTGATTGTGGGTAGCGGAGTGAAAGACTGAAATCCGGAGGAGAGTGAAGTGGGAGCCCTTGCTCCCTCTCGGCCCCGCCCCCACGTACAGCATCACAGCACAGCGACCAGCATTACCCCGCCCTGGTGAACACCTAAGGCTCCGCCCCTTAAAGTAACAGACGCGCCAAGACAAAAAAAAAAAAAAAAAAATGGCCCAAATGACAGAACACTTCAAAGCTCCAGAAAAAATACAACTAAGCGACGAAGAGATAGCCAACCTATCGGATGCACAGTTCAAAGCACTGGTTATCAATATGCTCACAGACTTGGTTGAATCTATTCGAAAAACAGATGAAAAAATGAAGCCTATGCTAAGAGAAACAAAGGAAAATGTACAGGGAACCAATAGTGATGAGAAGGAAACTGGGACTCAAATCAATGGTATGGACCAGAAGGAAGAAACAAACATTCAACCAGAAAAGAATGAAGAAACAAGAACTTGGAAAAATGAGGAGAGGCTTAGGAACCTCCAGGACACCTTGAAACGTTCCAACATCCGAATTATAGGGGTGCCAGAAGGAGAAGAGGAAGAACAAAAAATTGAAAACTTATTTGAACAAATAATGGAGAACTTCCCCGATCTGGCAAAGGAAATAGACTTCCGGGAAGTCCAGGAAGCTCAGAGAGTCCCAAAGAAGCTGGACCCAAGGAGGAACACAACAAGACACATCATAATTACATTACCCAAGATTAAACGCAAGGACCTACGTCCAAGATTACTGTATCCAGCAAAGCTATCATTTAGAATGGAAGGGAGGATAAAGTGCTTCTCAGATAAGGTCAAGTTGAAGAGGCTCATCATCACCAAGCCCTTATTATATGAAATGTTAAAGGGAGTTACCTAAGAAAAAGATCAAAAATAGGAACAGTAAAAATGACAGCAAACTCACAGTTATTAATGACCACACATAAAACAAAAACGAGAGCAAACTAGGCAAACAACTAGAACATGAGGGTTGTCAATAAGGGAGTGGGAGGGGGAGAGGGGGGTAAAGGTACAGAGAATAAGTAGCATAGATGATAGGTGGAAAATAGACAGGGGGAGGGTAAAAATAGTGTAGGAAATGTAGAAGCCAAAGAACTTATAAGTATGACCCACGGACATGAACTATGGGGGTGGAATGTGGGAGGGAGGGGGGTGGGCAGGATGGAGTGGAGTGGGGGCGGAAAATGGGACAACTGTAATAGCATAATCAATACATATATTTAAAAAACAAAAAAACAAAAAAACAAAAACTGCAGCCCCTGGCTGGTGTGGCTCAGTGGATTGAGCACTGGCCTGAGAACCAGAGGGTCACTGGTTCAATTCCCAGTCAGGGCACAGGCCTGGGTTGTGGGCCAGGTCCCCAGGAGGGGGCACACGGGAGGCAACCACACATTGATGTTTCTCTCCCTCTCTTTCACCCTTCCTTCCCCTCTGTCTAAGAATAAATAAATAAATAATCTTTAAAGCTCTCTTTTTTTAAAAAAAGAACAAAAAACTCCAAAGCACAGCAAAGAAAAGTCGAGCCTGGCGATTACAACTCAGTTTCCGGCAGACCCCGCACACGCAGCCCACGAGGGTTCTCGGAGCCAGAGGACAAGGTGTCGAGGGTTTGGATCCATTCAGCTCAAGGTCAGCATCAGCTCTTTCCCCCCAGCACCTCGAGGCTCCAGGCCACTTCAGCCCATGGTGTGGGCTCTCCAGTCTGGAACTTTATTGGCCAAACTAAAGGGGCCTGTGCAGAGTCTCAGCAAACGCCCAACACTCCAGGGCAGCCTGGAAGCTCCCATGACTAAACTCTCAGCACCTTGTCCCCACATCAGCACCGACCCTTCTCTCTGTTCCACCATCCTCCTCTTCCAGAGCTCACCCTGCCACTCGCTGCCACTCCTAAAGCAGCTGAAATGAGTACTTAACAGGCCACCGGACCCTCCACCACCAGCACCAGCCTCTCCAAGGAGCCACTAGGGAAGGTGGCCCGGCCTGGTCCCAGCCCGAGTCTCCCCCTGGCTCCCCCCGCGCCTGGCCACAGTGGTGCTTCCTAAGGTCCTGATTCCTCCCCTTCTCCCCTCTGCATGCTTACTCCTTCCTCTGGCGACCTCTGATCTGCGGCTTCAGTGCACAGACACTGGCCAACAGCTGCGGGGCTCTTGCGCAGTCCAGACCAGGGCCCAGAGCCTCCCGCAAACCCACACCAGCGAAGGTCCCGTGGGCCTCCCCTGAGCCCTTCTGCGTCCAGGCCAGTGTCTTAGGTCTGATCTTCCCCCCTGGCCTGGACAGCCCCCATCAGCTCCTAGCTGGCTCCTGCCTGCCTGTCCCTCGTCCCCCCAGCTGGCCTGTCCACACCACGTACCCTCACAATGCACCGTCATCATCCATGGGACTTCTCCAGGCTGGGAACACAAGGTCGCGGCCGAGCCCATCACCTCCTGAGCCCCGAGTGGCATCATGGGAGTACTTGTCACACAGCAATTGCGTGGAGCCCTGGCACCAAACGTGAGAGGCTCTTCTGACGAGGTTAAAAGACCTAAACGCTGCGCTGGGGCCCCTGTACTCACGTAACTGGACGAGCCTGGACTTCCCGGACTCGGAGCGGGGCGGCTGGACCAGTGGCGCGAAGGACACGGCCAGGATCTTCTTGGTCTCCCAGGCGGAAGGGCCGGTGCGCGTGATCTTCGTCAGCTGCCCAGAGACAGAGTGAGAGCGTGCACAGGCCTTAGCTACTGGTCGGTTCGACACAAACACAGTCATTCCCACGTGTGACCTGAATACGCAGACTCGGGTCCCGAGCGAGCCCGACGACATGGGACCCTGACGTGAGGTGAACAGCTCTGCCAACAGGTTCAGTCGGAACGCACTCAAGGTTCCCACCCTCCCACCCAGTTTCGGGAGAACACGCAGTGGAGGAAGAAGGTTGGGGACACTGGGAGGGAAGGAGCAGACAAGGATGAGGGCTTCTGACACGACCACCTTCAGTGTCGGGGAGGCGGGGAGGGGACAGCCAGGGCACCTTACAGTCCGTGGGGACCACGCCCAGCACCACACAGCTGTGGTCACAGCATTGCAGCGATGTCCCTGAGGGCACCCAGGCGCCTGGGAGTGCAGGGCCCATGGGCGCTGCGTCCTGAAGAGCCCCAGAGAGCGCCCAGCGGTGTCACCCCAGGACACCGGAGCCGGGGCTCCTGCGCTGCAGAGCAGGGCCCCGCCGGTGGCAGCGCTCTCCGCGATCCACTGCCACGCACTGTGGTGACTGCCCTCTTCTCCAAACGAGCAAACCCTCCAAGAACTGAGACTCCCGTGCCGTGAACCGCAGGAACAAAAGTAGCGGTCCTGCCTGGTAGACAAGTTACTCACGTTCTTGAATGCCAGCAAAGACATTTTTTAAAAGGAGTGCTCACTGTAACAAACGTCAAACGTTTAAACGTGATCAACACACACTGTGAGCCCCCACGGCTGCAAGCCCCCACTTCGCGGTCTGCAAGAGCAAGAGAACCCGCACCACGTCCAGCGGCGACCGGGCTGCAGCGCCAGCCCCACAACCGAGATTCCCAGAGTCTGTGAGCACAGACGCACTCACACAGCAGGCCGACCTCCTGGGAACAGCAGGACTCACTCAGGCCAGGCACCACACTTTGTACATTTCTAGGGGCGCAAAGAGGCACAAAAGCAGGGAATCTTCCACCAGTCGCAGGAGTCAGATGGCTGGCGGCAACGGCTGTACCAGTACGGCAGACAAGCATCGAACCGGGCAGTGGGGGCCGGGCGGAGCTGACGCAGAGCAGAGCGACGGTTCGAGACCCCAGCTGCCAGCTCCCAGGGGGCACCGCACGGGAAGGACAGGGCGACACCAGCACACAGACGCGCGGCGCCCAGGTTCAGGTTGCAGGCAGCTCTGCAGGACGCATGACCCCACCTCTTCAACAGGTAAATTGCCAAGAAAAAGAACTTACAGATGAGAAAACGCTCGGGAGACACATCGACCAGATGCAACACGTAAGCCTTGCCTTGCCCCTCATTCAAATAAGCTGTTCAAGTGCATTTTGAGACAGTCGTGAAAACCTGAACACTAGCTGACATCTGAACTGTTAGGAGATTACTACTAACTGTTCAGGGTGGTGACGGCTGTGTGATCACATTTTAGAAACCGAGTGTTCACACAGGCGCACGCTGCGCTACATGTAAGTTTTCTTCACGCGGGGGGACGTGGTCCCCGCCAGCCCACACCGCAGCCGAGCTCCCGGGGGGTCACGGCCCTGCCGGGCCATGTCGATGTCAGTGGATTTGTTTTTATTTTGGGAGATTCACAAGCCTCTTTTGTAAATTTTTCCTTCATTCCCTCACTGTCTTCACTTCACGGAGGCTTCCTGTGACAGTGCCTCACAGGGACGCCACAGCCGGTCGTCTGCGCACGGGGACGCAGGCACGGACCGGGGCCCACGCCTCAGCAGCCGGACTGGAGGTCACAGTCACGAGCCCCTGCACCTGAACCCGCGTGCACTCCGACACACGCAGAGTCACTGTTTCCACAAGGACGACACACTCCAGGCAGGTACGAGGACCATACTCAGCCGTCGGAGTGGAAGCTGGGAGCAGCATCCCTGACCCACTCATTTCCTAAGGTGAATGACTGCTTCTCAAGCAAAAGAAATCAAAATAAGTTAAATGTGGACATTTAAAAATTACAGAAAATTGTCCCGGCTGGTGCGGCGCAGGGGATTGAGCACCAGCCTGCGAACTAAAGGGTCGCTGGTTCAATTCCCGCTGGGCACACACCGGGGTTGCAGGCCACGCCCCCAGTTGGGGGCACTCGAGAGGCAGCCACACATCAATGTTTCTCTCCCTCTCTTTCTCCCTCCCTCTCTAAAAACAAATAAAATCTTTTTTTTAATTACCAAAAATTGTAAAAACACAGACACTCTCCTGATTTTATCATTTCCATCTTTCCTAGTTCTTGTGACAGAGAGACATCCTCCCCAACGACCTAGTCATGCCTGCCTGTCCTATTTACACGCAGTATCAAAGACACACGAGCGGGACGGCAGCGATGGCGGGAGGGGCTTGGGGGGGGTCAAACAAAGAGGTAAGAGGGCTCGTTGGCGTGGACAGCAGTGTGGAGACGGCGGGGCGTGTAAGCAGCTAAATGGCAGTGGGAAAGTGCAAGGAAAAAGAAAACACACGGGAACATTTAGGACCAAACAGCAGACTTGGGCAAGATTCCCACCACGCAAGGGATTCTGGTAAAATACTCACGAGCACAGCTTGTCACAACCAGACTGCCAATCAGAACAGACTCACTCCAGTACTTCCGAAACACACTGACCTCCTCACAACGCAGCAGGCACAGGAGCTCAGGGGGTGTGTGGGCGGTGGGGGGGGGGGTGGTAGAGACGGGGCAGGCGCTCAGGGTGGCTCTATGGAGCCAGCAACTGCCCCCACCTGTCTCCTCTGTGAGGCACGGGCAGTAGTCACAAGGTAACAGGTAAACACAGCCGACCTCCCGGAGCAGACGCCGGCGGGGAGTCGCGCACAAGGACGCCAGCCGGGAAGGGGTCTGACCTTCTCCTCCAGCGGCATGACCAGGATGCCGCCCACCTTGAGCAGGCTCTTCATGTAGTCCTCGTGCTCCCTGCGCACGCCAGCGCCGCAGTAGACCCGGTCGTACTGGGAGCAGTCCGGCGAGATCTCCAGGCAGTTGCCGGTCACGAAGGAGGGTTCGCAGAAGTCAAACCTGCCGGGGAAAGCCGTGTCCATCCCACAGACAGGGGCCTGCACCACGCCGCCACAGTCAGTCCACGACGCCGACCCGGGCTGCACGTTTTCACCTGCAGTCTCACAGCAACGCGGCACAACGCGACCAGCCAGGAACTGGGAGCCGGACTCGAGCGGAATTAAGCTACTGCTAATGGGAACCCTGCACATCCCAATCGCAGATCACGAAAGTGGGCATCGTGAGCAGGACCCAAGCATCACCCCCGACCTTCCTCATCTCTGCTCTGCGTTTAACTCGTTATTTTATTCAAAGGCTGCTGCGCAAGTGAAATGAGGGGGTGTGAAATGCATTTGGTTTTTCCAAAACTTGTAATCCCCAGAATGAGAACTTTCATGCTTTGTTTAAAAATGGCAAGAGTTAGTTACAAGTACTGTTTAAAGGCAAATGTACCACTTCTCTTTCAGAAACAATCAGGTGACAAAACGTCTCCATCAGAGACACTGAAAACGGAGCAAACAGGACACTCTCTTTCCCTCTCTTCCCTTCTCAGGCATTGCAGTTAACAAACCCTTGAAAGTACAAAACACTTTTCAACCATGAGGACACACCCACGCACGCCCTGGTCCCGGAACCCCGCATCGCGTCCCGTCCTCACTGCAGCCCCCCAAGGGCCAGGCCTCGGCCTCACCTGTCGAAGCTGTCGCTGGTCCTGACGAAGAAGTCCAGTTTCTGCTTTGCGTACTCAGTCACGTCTGGGTGAAGCTCCACGCCGTGGTTGACCCCAAAAGGACCTAGAGGGTTCAGACAAGACAACTTCCAGGACTGGAGCAACGGCTCTCACCCCTCACTGTCCCTTCATCAGCTGCACAGGGTCAGACTCTGCAAGAGCGATGATGGGAATTCGTAAGGTTCTCCAATCTTACCACACTGCTGACCTAAATCACCATGCTACTCTTTATACAGGGGAGTCTCTCCTCACAGCAAAAACACTCACTTCTCTGAGTTACAAATTCCACAGCTTTCCAAAGCCTAAGCCTGCTTATTCTCCAATTTCTACAGAATTATTTGAAAATGTGAAACAGCCAACGTCTGCCCTGGCCAGTGTGGTTCAGTGGTTCGGAGCATTGTCCCGTAGACCAAAAGGTCATGGGTTCCGTTCCCAGTCAGGGCACATGCCCAGGTTGCAGGTTCAGTCCCTGCTTGAGATGCACACAAGAGGCAACTGATAGATGATGCTTTCACTCATTGATGTCTCTCTCCCTCCCTTCCTCTCTCTCTCTAAAATCAATAAAGCATGTCCTCAGATGGAGATTTTTAAAAAAGCCAAGGTCTGAACCAAAGTTCAAGGTCTAACTCATAAATTGAAGAAGAAATATCTTCGCAAATGAGCCCTCAGCAAGGACAGGAGCCCACAAAACAAACACAGAATGTGGCGAGAAAGGGATCGAGTTCAGGGCGAGGCAGAAAGGCAGTTGGGGTGAGAAGGAGGGAGGACCCTGTGTCAGCCAAAGGACTTTAGACCTCAGATCTGCAGGCACTGGGAAGCCAATGAGGTTTTGACCTCTGGAGGGATTTGCGAGAAACAGTGTTTAGGCTGAACGACCTGAAGAGGGAGCCCCCAGGAACACACGGAACAGGGACAGAGACAACTGTCCACGTGTGCCGCCCTCAGGGCAGACCTGAGACGTCTCCTGTGAAAGCAAACTGGCAGTTACCCCTTCAAACACATCCCAGCAGTGTGTCGTGTCCATTACGGATGAACACAGCTTTCCTGCCTCAGCTCGCTCTTCCCAGCATCCAATGAGGTTCTCAGCACAGCTGACCCTGGAACAATGCAGGGCCGAAAAACCACACCCATTTTGACTCCTCAAAAACTTTACAGTCTCAAAACTTCACCCAAATTCAAAATATATGAACTTATAAAAAATACAAAGATCTGCCCTGCTGGTGTGGCTCAGTGGACTGAGTTGCTGGTTCGATTCCCAGTCAGGGCACTGGCCTGGGTTGTGGGCCAGGTCCCCAGTAGGGGGCGTGTGAGAGACAACCATACATTGATGTTTCTCTCTCCCGTCCTCCCTTCCCCTTCCTCTGGAAATGAATAAATAAAACCTTTTTTAAAAAATTGCACCCAGTATCCACAAAAACCAACTGTTCCTGCTAAGATTTTCTAAAGCAGCTCTCACAACCACCAGAAACAATGTTGCGATGTACACCACTGGAAGCCCTATCACTTAAAATCTGCCACATTCAAAATCTCATTCAGGCAAAAACCTTGTGGGAATCTCCATACTCAGCGAACCAACATCAAACATCAAACGGTACCAGACTCCCAGCACCCCCCAGCTCCCGTGCTCCCACCTCAGCTCCCAGCCAGCTTTCTCCGCTCCCGTCACTCCTCTGGGAACACAGCGCCACCTCGCTCACAGTGAAACAGATGCCTGACAAGAGAAAAGTTCTGAGGCGTCTGAATTAAATCACAGCGGGCAGGAAAGTGGAAGGCAGACCAGGAGTGGGGGGCAGCTACCAGAGCCCCAGGCAGGAGCCAGCAGCGTGCCCGCCTTCCGCGTGTAGCTGAGATCTCTCGTCTCCCGGGCGCCGTCTCGGCTGGTACCCAGAGCGCCAGACCTGCACCAGACGCCTGTGTCTCTCTCACACGTGAATTTGCCAGCCTGCCTCCCACAGCCAACCCTTTTGGACAGCACACCTGTCCCAGAACCTGCCCGCTTCACCTTCCCCTCCCCCATCTATACCCAATGTGAGTTCCTTCAAAACAACTTGTATCCTTCTCCTACAAACTCATCGTAATAAAAGGGCCCCCATCCATCCGAGATGGGACAGGATTTCCTTTTCCATCCAGCAAGGCTGCCAGTGTTTGGCCTAGATGCCCAGCACCTGGTCCCGTTTCTCCTCAATAAACGACCCCCCCCCCCAAGAGTTTTCAGCCACGACAGCCGTTAACATGCCTTTCCCCCACCATGTTTCACCCTAAGCAGGAATTAAATTAATCGTCAGGTATCTGACACTGTTGCTAAATGGCTTCAAATAAGATGACTTGTGAAATCCCTCTCATCCTGAAATTTATCTAAAAGTAAACATACAGGTAGTAACTATTCCAGCATGCAAATGCCAAAGCAAACATAAACTGCTCCAGAGAACTTTAATTCCCAGGGGACTTTCAAGTTAATTTTTCTCAGTTTGGGGACAGAGTGAAAGGGCAGGATGAGTGACACCGTTAGGCAACAAAATCAGGTCACGTCCAGATGTGCACCACAGTCAGGGGGGCTCTGCTGTCCAGGAGAGGGGGTGCTGAGCATGAGCACCTGCTGGAGGTGCAGGTGGGAGGGGCAGGGACGGGAGGGATGCCCCAGGGCCCTCCCTTCACCGGCCCCCCCAGTGACTGTTGGTAAATGACACCAGACAACTGCCTGAAGGCCAAGGGCAGCTGGACAGGTCGCTGCACAGGACCCTGCCTGCCGCCTCTCTTCTGCTGCAGACTCTCCCGATTACCTAAAATGAGCCCCACCATGGAGCTGAGGTAGCCGGTGCCACTGCCCAGGTTCAGGAACGAGAGCCCCGGCTGCAGGTCCAGGGCCTCCATCACCTCCGAATAGATGCACGGAGCTGACAGGTGGATGTTGCCATGCTTCCACGCCAGGTCTTTGTAAGCATTTTCCTTAAATTCCTCAAGATAGTAGTCTGCACGGTCGATAGCGCGGAAGGCCTGTTCCACCAGCTCGGTCCGTATGTACTGCGCTTCCTTCAGGTTGTCTATCAGCTCGTCATTGTCCTCGCCGGCGCTCACGGCCCCGCCCATCCTCACGAGCACAAGAGGGCAACACTGTGGTCAAAACATTTCAGAAGAGCTGTTTAAAGTGACAGTAAATGCACAACGATGAAAGTTCGGAACACACACCCACTGCACACTGATTTCTGAAAATAATACAGAGGGATTATGTTTGGTCAACGCACCTGCCCCAGCCCCAAAGACGTCAGATCCGGAAGGAGATAAACTCAATGGTATCCACACAGAAGGAACTCTGTCCTTTACAGTACTGACTGAATTCTAAAGAACTTGACGTACTTAAAACATATCTAACAACTTGAAAACATCATTAAACTGTGATTTCCACACTTTTCTTGCACTGTCAACCTACCGAGTCCGCATCTCAAGAGTTGAACTTACTGTGAATGCAGCGCTGCCGTCACAGGGACACGCGCACCCACGGCGAAGCCACCAAACGCAGACGCCAGAGCAGGCGCCTGAACCCCCTTCTCAGACCCGCTGCTCTGGGAACAGTGGCTGCGACATGGAACTGCCAGGGCTGCAGCTCCCCCTCTGTGAGTCTTCAGGCGTAAAGCACTGACACCCAGGTAGACAACGGGCACTAACAGGTATTCGCTGTCTATTTGAAACTCAACAGTACATGGTGTCCTGTGTTTTACCCGGCAGCTCTGAGCCCCACGCACAACCAGACGCAACCACCTCTCACTTGGACACCCCGGTGCGCAGATTTCAGGCAAAAACAACATCTACAGACTCTGTTACCCAACAGACCACTATGGCAAAGGCAGTGTCATAACAAACATGAACCCTGTTCCAAGGCTGCAGTTCATGGGCAGGAGGAGCTGCTATTCCAACCCCCACATCCCCTTTGCAAGTCTCGCCACGCAGCCTTTCCAGCTCGGCAAGGGCAATTGGACACTTGTCACCTTCTTCCCACCTGCCTTCCAGAACACAAAGCGACACCGTGTGTTCCCTCTGGGCCAACTGATGGTACGTAATGTACCTTCACCGAATTCTTAGGGAAAATGCTTTGTAGAGGTCTTATTCTTCCAAAACATAAAGAATTGCCTGCTCCCATTTTACACTCACTCCATGTAACTTCTTCAAACTCTCGGCTGCACTTCACACGACATGGTAACCAGACAGCTCATCAATTGTTGGGGGAAAAGGACAACATCTGACCTCAAAGACTGACACATTTGCTGAAGGAGGCCAACTCCCGTCACATACTGTGGTTTGTCACTATGCAGTTTTTCCCCTCAGAACGCCCGGCTTTGTAACAGGACGGGGATCGTGAGCAATGCTGGGCACGGAGACACCCCACTCACAAGTGGGAGCCGTGGTGGGAGCGGTTTCCCCAGGACAGAGAGAGACCAGCACAGTGACAACCCTCCTGCTCACGAGTGCACAGCAGTGTGGGGCCGGGCCTCTTGCGCGCCACAGTCAGGCCGAGGACCGTCTCCTCCGCCAGCACTGTAGGGCCGAGGGCAGGACTTTGCCCGCAGCCAGGACGGTCCGATCACTAGGCCTGCAGCCCCGGTTTGTGTGGGAGCCCTCGTCAGGTCTGGTCCGAGGCCAGTTTAACGGAACGGGATAAAGCGCTAATGAGGTCGAATCTAATCTTGGATAAGCCACTTAGTTTTCAGGCTGAAGTCCGCACCCCTGGTCTAGGACAGTCGTCTGAAAATTTGGGTCACTGGTTGACGGTGCAGCTGTGCGTGTCCGGGAAAACGCCTGGAACCACCGTCCCCCGCGGGCCCCAGGGCCTGTCACCCCGCAGCTGCGTCCCGCGCGGCAAACACAGGCTCCGTTTCGCACACCTATCTCCCACTTCGCCTCACTCTGACAGTGTATTCCGTGTGCAAGGGCCAGTGTGGGCGCTCGTCCGTTTGCTTTTCCGTACAAACAGCACAACCTCTTCGCAGGCGCCACCCGCCACTCACACCCTCACTCTGGCTTCCACACCGTCGGGCGAACCCGCCCAGCGCTTGCTCTGCCGACCAGCACCCGCCAGCGGCCTGGAACTCGAACCCAGGACCGGCCACAAGCCTGTGTTCTGCCCCCAACAGACGCGGCTGCGAAGGATTCTCCAGGGGGCAACGCCCTCGGGAGCTGAGCCTTTGCTGACTCTGCCGGGGCCTCGCCCCCCCTGCCCCCGCCCCGGACACGCCGCCCGCCGCCCCTCCGTGTGAGCGGCCCTCCCGGGCCCGGGCCCGGCCCTGCGGGCTCTCTCGTGGGTCCCGTCCAGCCCTCGGGGTCGTCGGCCTCGCGCCGAGGCCGCTGTCCCGACGGGAAGGGCGCCCGTCGGGGGGAGCGGGACACAGTGACTCGGGCGGCAGGGGCGCTGGGGGACAGGGCCCAGACGCGCCCCCGGCGGAAGAACAGCGGGAGGAGCGGAGACCCCTCCGGAAAGCCTGAGCTCTGACCGGGAACGCGGGGATGCCCGCCGCCGCCGGTAGCGTCCCCCGGTAGCGTGGGGGCGACTGTCCCCCCTGCGAAGGCCCCGCGTACTGCTCGCGCCAACCCGCGGCAACGCCCGACTTGCCTGCAAACTAACCGCGAACGTTTCCGCCGCGGAACTCAGGGAGCCGCCGCGCCCCGAGGCCGCGACGACGCGCTCCAGGGACGGGGGGACCGGGACGGCGTGGGGCGGGGAGGCCCCGGGGCCCGGGGCCGGCGCTCGGGCCAGGGAGCGGGCGCAGGTGGACAGCAGGGAGGGGCCCAGGGCGGCGGCGGCGGCGGCTGTACCTCCGGGCTCGGCCGGCCTGCGACCCGCAGCTCCCCAGGCGCCGCTCGCCGTCCACCGCCAGTCCGAGCCGCGCCGACCTCCGCCGCCGTAAACATCCGCCGCCCCAGCGCGCCTGCGCGGGCAACGGCTCGACTGCGCGTGCGCCCCGTCCCGGCGCAGACGGGACAGCGGCGCTGGGGGTGGGCTCGGCCCTGCCCCGCCCCGCCCTCCGGCCCCGCCCACGAGGTCGCGGCCCGCGGACTGACAGTGGGGCGGGCCTTGTCCCCGCGGGGATATGGAGGTCAGAGCGCAGTCGGGCTCGAGGATTATCGCCTTGGCGCCGCACCGCGAGCCAGGACCCCTCTATGAGCACGACAGGCAGAGCGATGGACAGGTGCAGGCGGCGGGGACTGCTGTGGTGTGGGTGGCACGGAAGGGTCGTTCGGGGCTACGGAGTGAAGGACCAGATAGATCCCGCCTAGAGCATGCTGACGGCAGCAGGCCAGGCCCGGACCCCCTGTCCGTGCTCGGCCCCCTGACTGCTCCCCCCCCACACACATCCTGTATCACCCGCATCACCCGCACCACCTGCCTGGGACAGAATCACCCCTCTTTCCCGGGCCCCAGCAAAGAAGCCCGCAGTGGGGACAGGCCCGGTTAACCTGTCCAGCAAAGTCAGCTGTGAACAAACAGGTTTCAGTATCGCGGAGCTGTTTCGTCCGAAAAGGACAAGGGAAGACATCTCAAATGACTCCGCGTCCAGGCAGTGTCATCTGAAGACAGGAATGCTACTGCGGCAGCGTTGTGGTTCCTGGGCGTCAAACACGGAGGATCGGGGGTGGGGGCTGCCCTTCAGTACACGCAGACACGTGCAAGTCTGCAGGCCGGAGGGCGAGGAAGCACAGGAATGTCTTACAGGCGGGAAGAGGAGGCGGGGGCGTTAGAATCATAGAGTCTTCTGGTGGGGCTTTGACCTCCCACACAGGGTGTCAGAGGTCCTCCTGCAGGACTTCTTAGTTGAAGTCTGCCCATTTTGACATGTGGGAGGGCAGAGTTTGGGCAAGGGGAACAACTGGTAAAGTTCCTTAGGGTCCTATGAGGCAAAGAGAACTTTTCTGAATAATTATGAAAAGGAGTGATATGCAGGTGTGAACTGCACAGCTACACAGGAGGGAGGAGGAGAGCATCCTGGGGCAGGGGGTGGGGCGGTGTGCAGAGCACAGCAGGCTGGGTCTTCTGGTCCTGCAGGAGTGTGTGTGTGTGTGTGTGTGTGTGTGCATGCGTGTCCCACACAGAAGATGCTGGGTAAGGGTGGGTCCACTTTGTCCACCTTGAGCTGACAGGGCCGTCCTGGTAAAGCTGACCAACCTAAGCTTTGGTGGCTGGGGGGACACTACATGGGAGGTGCTGTCTCACAGCCCCAGACTGTGGGAGGTGGACCTGATCTCAGAGCAGGGGACTTGTGCTTGACGGCACCCGGTTTCGGCATGTTCGTGGCCAGGCAGTGGCCCCTGCACAGGCTGCCTCGCTTGTGAGGGTTGTTGAGTCACCTTTGCTGGCCATCGGTCAGGGTCATTCTGGGTTGTGATGTCTTCAAAGTGCAGTGCTAAGGTTTCTTTCGACTCAGGTAACCCCTTCTTAAGTTTTTTGTTGTGGAAATATACAGACAACATAAAATGTATCACTGTAACCCTTAATCACAAGGCATTAAGCACATTCACATTGTTGTGCAACCATCACCACCATCATCTCCAGAATTTCATCGACTGCAGCTACAACTCTGCACCAAAAACTCCGAAGCTGTGGCCGAGATGGAGCAGCAGGAGCTGGACCTGCTCTCATGCCTGCCAGAACCAGAGGTGGACCCAACCTGTGAAGAAGCAGCTCCTTGGACACTGGTTGTTACACAGCAAAGCTCAGAGACTCCTGAGAGATGAGAAACCACTGGGCCAAGCCTTACAATCACCCCTTTCTACTGCGGTCAGTTCCCAAGCCGCAAGGCAGAGGGGAGCCCAAGCAGGGCCTGGAGGACTCCCTGAGGTGAGGAAATGGAACTGAGAACCCAGGGAGACCGAGGCAGCTAGCAGCCCCAGAGCAGACTGGGCATGAGGAAGGTCGTGGAGACCTGCAGGTCCCTGCGAGGATCCAGTGGAGAACTAGCAAGCCCCTGCGTGTGGGGAGACAGCCCCAGGCAGCAAAGGCACGATTAGAAGTGACAATGGCCACAGTCACAGCAGGCAGGATCAGGAAGGGAGAAGTGCCTGTCCCCACCAGCCAGACTGGAAACCTGGTGGTCCACGAGACATTGGACAGAGTACTCCGAGGGTCTTGCCTCAGCCAGGAGGAATCATCAGTCCCAGGCTGGTCACTGCTCAGACCCCACCGAATAGTGGCTGGACCGCTGTCCCAACGCTCCAAGGTTTGCAGATGCCCCTGGTCGGGGCACGTACAAGAAGCAACCCACGAATGCATAATAAGTGGAACAACAAATTGCTTTCTCTCTCTCTCTCCCTCTCCCCCCCCCAACCTTCTTTCTCTCGACAATCAATAAATTAAAAATAATAAATAAAGTAATATGGAGAGGCAAAATCCCCCAGAAAAACCTGCACAACACTGGAGGACAAGAACCACGTGGAAGGGCTGACACACCCAACTTCATGACTCTCTGTGAAACCACGGTCATCAGGAAAGGTGGAACTGGTGAAAGTGTAGACAGATGGACCAACGGAACAGAACAGACAGCCAAGAAACAGACCCACACAAATACAGTTAACTCATCTTTGACCAAGAAGCAAAGGCAGCACAGTGGAGAAAGGAGAGTCTTTTCAACAATCGGTACTTGGACAACTGGACATCCACATGCCCCAGGACGAGGCCGGACGCAAACCTCACAATATTCATATGAAAGTCCTACGAAGTAACAGAAGGAAATCTAGGCGACTTGGGCGTGGCAATGATGTTTTCCGACAACACCAAATACATGATCCATGAAATCAAACTATGGACTTGAGTTAATGTATCAGTCCTGGTATATTAATTATAACAATGTATCACACTGACGTGAGATGCTAGTGATAGGGCTCTGCACCACCTCTGCAATTTTTTCTGTCAACCTAAAACTGCTTTCAAAAGTACAGACGACTAATTTTTTTAAATGATAAAATAAAACCTAGAAGAAGAAGCAGACTCACACAGCATGACACGGTAAGGGGAGGTTTCCAGACCAGAAGCAAATGACACCAGGGGGAGACAGGTCTGTGCAGAGCGTGGAGAGCGCAGGAAAGTGCCGTGAGCGGAATGTGTGTCTCCGGTGGTTCCCCGGGTGTCCCGTCCTGGCTGAGGACACTGCTGCTGCTGCTTTTATGCATCACAGTCCTGTCTGGCCATTTCCACCGCGGGCAAGTGCCGCCTTTGTGATGACAATAACTACAAACCATCTTATCAGTTATGATTTGCACACAGCATCCTGTTTTTGAGAAGGAGCCTGGGCCTAAACCTCAGACGGTGGTCAGGAAGCTGAGTCAGGGCCGCAGACGAGGGACCTCCTGGCTGGTGCAGTGCAGTCGGATAAACAAGCCCTGCTGGGTGACGGGGGGGGGGGGATCCTCCTTTGTAAGCCAGGAAGGGCTGCCAAGGTCACTTCACTGTCTTTGGCAGGGGAAGTAGGGGGGCGTGGAGAGCCCCCACCCCAGCCACCAGGGGACAGGAGGTCTCCGGCCCACTCCCAGTGTCCAGGCCTCTGAGTGAGATTCTTACCTGTGCATGCAGGAAACATTTGGCCTGGGGAGGCAGAGTGAGGGTGGGGGCGTTCCAAATGGATGACCTTATACCTGAACATTCTCTCCTGCATCTGATTGGCAGGTGAAATCAGCTGGGAAGGTCCCCACCCCAGTCCCCAGCCACTTGGGGACAGAGATAACAGGATGTGAATTCACCACTAGGTGTCGCGACAGCACAGCTGTCCAGCTGGGACCGGCCTAAGTTCCCCCCAAAAAGAAAAACTATTTCTTCCTCTGTTTAAAGTGTGTGCAGCCGGAGCGTGGAGCCCACCGGTGCTCAGACTCGGGTCGGGTCCTCTCTGCTGTTTGTCCCACAAAGGAGACTGCGGGCTGGTGTCTATTATCAGTGGACTCTAATATCCCTCGCTGTCTGTGCAAAACGACGCATGAAATAATCTCTCGCCTTAAAACAGAACACCCCAGTAAAAAGTTAGCAATGCTGGGGGGCCGTGGGGGCTGGTTTTCTGTGTGCGCTTGGCCGGGCCCCATGCCCAGGCGGCTGGTCAGACACCCGTCTGCCTGCTGCTGGGAGGGCATTTCCTTTGATGTGGTCAGTGTCCAGGCCAGTCAGGCCCTTTAAGCAGAGGTGTGAATGCCCTGGAAAGGACTGGGGGGGCCCCCCTGTCCCCGGAAGCCTTTGGATGCAGCTCCTCCTGTTCTCCAGCCTGCTGGCCCGCTCTGCAGTTCCCACGAGCCCCTCCCTCACATGAGCCCCTTCGTCGAACTAAACCTGTCACCTATCTAATCGGTCCCCTATCTGTCCTCGTTCTCCTGGGGACACCTCACTGGTGCGGCGTGTACACAAAGAAGTGGTGTCAGACCAGGGTCCAGGGGTCTGTGTACAGGACACCACATTTCTTAGGATGCAGGTCCCAAAGTTGAAGAGTCTCTGCCCCCTTCACCAGCCCCCCGCCCCTACCCACCCATCACTGTCTCCTGTGACTTAGGAGAGGAAAAGCTTCAGGGAAGAGAGCAAGAGGACACCAGCCTCCATGAGGAGAGGATGGTTCGGGAAGAGCAGACTGCAGAACTTCTGGCTGCAGCTCAGCGTGCAGACGAGACACCTCAGTGTCAGTCTTGCTCACATCCAAGCATCTGCATGCTGGTGTGGGGGAGTACAGCCCCCACCCCACCCCAGGGGCCTCCCACAGGGGGTTGGCCACCTTCTCTGGTCCCCACAGCCCTCAGTCAGAGCCCTCCAGGCACCCCGAATGCCCCCCAGCAAATGCCTCCTGGACCCCATCTGCCTCAGACGGGGCTGGAAATGAGAACCAGAATTTCCTAAGCTTTTCCTTGGTTCACAGGTTAGCTGGTGGCTCCGGGCTGGCCTGCAGGGCCAGGTTCCCAGGGAGGCCAGAGTGTGCTGACACTCAGCTTGGATGTGACTAGAAGCCCCTGACCTAAGTCTCACCCTGGGGACACCCCAGGACAGAGCTAGAGCTCTGCCTGCCACCATGGTGTGAGCCGGTGAGGTGTTCCTACAATGCCAAACCCTTCTCTAAATAAAAGGAGTCTGTACCTCATGTGCCTGGGGAGTAGGTGCAGGTGTGGCTGGACCCAGGCGCTCTGGAAAGGTCCTGAGAGACCCCTCTGCCTCCTCGCCTCCCACCTCCACCTTTCTCTCCATTTCTCGGCCCTGTCCCCCCCAAGAAGGTGCAAACTCTCACCTCCTGCAGCCTTTCTCCTTGTGGCCAGGGGAGATGGCCAGGCCAGCACCCCCCACCCCCTCCCCTCAGCAGGAAGACTTCTTCTCCCCGGCCCCCACTACAGAACCCACTGCTTGCGGGCCAGGCGCTGTGCTGTAGGGCTTGTCGAACACACCTGCGGGGAAGACACAGGCTCCTGCTGAGGTGACTGAGCCCACACCCGCCCCCACTCCCCACCTGGTGACGGGAGTGCTCAGGGACAGAGGCGGCGTGCTCACAACACTCGCAGTCGGAGTGGCCTTTTATTAGGAAATCACCCTGCAAACACACCGAGAAGTGCTGTGCTGTGGGTTCCGCACGTTTCCTGAGGAAGGAGGGTCACAGTGTCGGAGCCGCGGGGGCGCAGGGGCCGGGGGTGGGTGGGCGCTGCAGTGGCCAGCATGCCCTCCCAGCGACCCTCACGACCCCGCACATGGACGCGGCACGACACACAGCTGCGCTACACGCAAATGAATGGTAAGTACAGAGTTCCACCACCACGGCCGGGGCCTGGAACCAAAGGAAGCAAAAGGGCAAAGAAAACTGAGTCTTTCTTTCCACTGCACGAAGGGGAGGACATCCCCAAATTATCAAAATTCCTCAGTTACAAAATACTTTCTTAAAAATTCCATTATTAAAAGAATAAATAACAAAATATATAAAAAATAACTTGGTTGCATCAAAATTATAACTAGAAGTTATAGCAAGGTTCTTTTGTGTGGCCTGCCTCACTGTCAGACAGTTAACTTCGCTCTGATGTCGTTTCTTTCTCTCTCCTGGTGTTCCGGTGTCGGGGTCTAATTAAAATAGTATAAAATTAATAAATAAAATGTCAAATAAATAGCAAACGTTAACATAAAAGAGGTTGTGGATATAAATACTTACATCTTGACAAAATTAAATAATTTACAGAATAATTAAACTAACTACTTTTCATTTCTTCCAGAAAGAGCCGTTTCTCTACTTTTAAATACTAACTTGGAATTGCTGTCACGATCGACTTGGACTCTATTTACACATAGGGACACTGTGTTTTTAACACGTTAAATTAAAATTTACCTTTTTTCCCATCTGGACTAGATCTAAAGGAAAGGAAAACCTGGGTGGTCTCCAATTAGGAATTTACCCCCTGACCTTGCTGCAACGGTCTCCACCTCGCTCAAGCTCAGCCGTGACCCAGGTGGCAGTGACGGTCCCGGCACGGGAGACACACAGAGAGTCACAGCCCCGGCCCGAGCCAGACGTGGGAGTAGAGGCCGCAGCCCCCCGCTCAGGTCCGAGCAGTGTCGGGGACCAGCTGCCCCCAGAGGGGAGGTGCTTTGCTGGGAGCCGGTGGCCAGCGGGCTCTCTGGGGCAGCCCAGTTGCAGGCCCGCTCTTCCCTTACCCTCTGGGGCAGCGCTTCGTTTCATTCTTAACACAAAAGCGAACGAACTGAAAACAGAACACACACTCGCCACACTGGCCTCCCAAGCAGACACGCCGCAGCGGGCGGACACCACAGCCCCCCTCCCGGCCCCCCAGACGCAGGAGCTCTGTGGTCACACACTCCGAAACTTCCCTGAGAACCACTGGAGACTTCGAGCTGCTCTTCAGATTATGTTCAGAAAACAAAAATAAATCAATTTGTAATACTTCGCGCTCTGCCCTCACTCGGGGAAGGGAGCCTGGCCAGCCAGCCAGCACATCAAGGGACGGATCTCGGGGCACCCCTTTGGATAACCCCCGAGGCCGTCCAGGCTGCCACCAACAAGTCACTGTGAGGAGGGAGTCAGCACGGGAGGGCAGGGCGAGGGAGGTAAACAGTGGAGTCGCACAGGGGCCCCTGGAGCCACACAGGGGCCCCGGGGCCCCGGGGCCCCAGTCCACAGGCCAGCCTAGACCTGGATGCCCCGCACGGCCTGCTTGATGCTTTCCAGGAGGTCCTTGTTCTCGGGGTTCTGGTAGCACTCCTCGTTGGAGTACATGTCGGTGAGGGTGGTCACGTAGGCGTCGAAGTTCTGCTCACATATCGGCTCCTGGGGGACAGAACCCATCTAGCGAGCCCTGTCTGCACAGCGGGCCCACGCGTTCCAGAAACTGGAGTCAATGGGGAGACCTCGAGTCCATGTCCTACCCAGCGCTGACCGCTCTACCTTCGGGATCCGTCAACCACGAGGGTTTGGTAGGGGGGTCACGGGAGATGCAGGGGGGCTGGAGCCTCATGGCAGCAGCCTGCCGGGCGCAGCACCCAAGGGGCAGAGGGATGTCCGCCTAGCCCCACCCCGACCCGGGGCAGGTAAGGCCCCCCCGGGACCACATGCTGCTCACCATGTGCGGAAGGCGGATGTTGGCGAGACTTTGGATGAGAGCCTGGCTCAAGCCCGACAGCTCCAGGAACAGGGCCTCGTTCTGCTCCTCGATGAGCTTGTTCTCCTGCTCGATGGTCTTCAGGCTCTTCTCCATGGAGGAGATCTGCACCGACAGAGGCAGGAAGGGCCTGTGTCCCTCTCATCCTCCCGGGACGCATCCCACGTCCCTCTGGGGGAGATGGGGGTGTGGGGCACATCCTGCCACAGGGTGGGGCTGACAGGGCCCTGGTCCCTGGTGGAGGAGGGGACACGGTGATACAGCAGTGGGGGTGTGGGGCCGTGGCTTCTGGTGCTGCATCCTCCCGCAGGGCCAGGAGGGGCACAGAGTCCGAGGCACCTGAGCTCCCGTCCAGGCCCAGCACTACCTTCCTATTCCTCAGCTGTAAGGGGGTTCTGCACCCACTAGGGTGTCTGGCTGCCTTTGGGGTCTCCCACCACAGAGACCAACAATGTGTCTAGCAGAGCTGTGGAAGGTGGGCAGACCTGTCCCCACAGCGCGTTGACAGAGCTCCTCCAGGCACCCCAGCGACACCCTGGGGCTTCCGGCACAGGCACCTCTTCTCTGGACCCCACAGGACACCAGAAGGGACACCCAGTCAGAAGCCCAGAAGCTGCTCCCAAGGGGCTCTCGGGTTCCACCATAGGACAGGGATGGCCAGGCTGCCTGCTGTGGGTGGCTCAGGCCACCAGATGAACCTCAGGTAGGCCTGTGCAGAGGTGCACGGCCAGCGCAGGGAAGGTGGGCCTCCCTGGGGCCTCGCCTGGAGCAGACGTGCTTGGATGGCAGCTCCCAGCCTGGCTGCACCGAGAAGGAGCCGGGGCAGAGGCAAGTTCACAGTATCAATGATACACAGAGCCGTCCCCAGTGAGGGACAGCCAGCTTCCGCTCAGAAGGCTGTGGACCAGGGAAAGTGCTTTCCTCCAACCAGGTGGCTCTGTCACGGGTGGCCGGGGAGCATCGGGCTTTGCCACCAGGTGACAAGCCTCTGGCTTTAAAGGTGTGAGTACGCAGGTTGGGTGAGTATCTGCCTTCTCTTTGCCTGAGCTCTCAGCAGAGCACAGGGCCCCAACCCCCTTGAGAGGAAAGGGGGAGCCCTTCCTAAAGGGTCCGTGGGTCACTATCACTGTCTTCGAAAGCGTGGCTGCTGGCAGATAAAGAGAAATCCGAGGTGCACCCCACAGGGCACTGGCACGGAGGGCCCATGGCCTTTGGAAAGGGTCCGGCCAGGCAGAGACAGACACAGCCCCACCACGGGTCTGGGTGCCCAGGGATGGCCTGATGCCCCCACTCTGCTTCCAACACCCACGAACCTGGGGGAGGTGCTGCTGGCCCTGTGAAGACCCTTCCAGGTCCCCAAGGCTGACACTGTCTTTTACGGGCCTCCGAGTGACAGGTGAGGCCCCAGCCCTTTGCCCGCAAGGACGGCACAGTGTTAGCCCCATCACACAGCAGCCTCGGGACAGGAGCCTCAAGTCCCGATCTGCCCTCTCGGCCCTCGGTCATATAGGGCCAGGTCCCCTCCTTATCCCTCGTCCCTTCAGCCACAGGGACATGACCACGTGGGGCCCCACCTTTGGGCCCCCACTCAGCAGCCCAGGGTGGGCCATGGCCTTCTTTTCAAAATGACCTTCACTGCTTTTCTCGTGACGACAAGCGTTTGTCGGGGGATATCAGAGAGATGTGATCCTCACAGTCCTCTGTCACCCTGTCGCTCAGCGGCGGCGGCTCTGTCTGGGTCACACTGTGCTGCATGCTTCCTTCTTCCTACAGCAACCATGTGGGCTCGGTGGCCATTGTGACCCATCCCATCGGCGGGGACACGAAGGTGCACATTGACGAACAGGTCACTAGCTAACTCAGCCTGCATGTGGCCTTGCTGGGGGGTGGCACCAGCTCCACCCAGGCGCTCAGAACCCTCAGCCTGGTAGGTACTGCTCTTCTGGACACTCACCCTGCCGGCGCCACAAGCCATGCCGGGATCCCAGCTATCAGCTGCGGGGGACTAGTGAGTGCGTCACAGGCATGCCCGAGTGTTGTGTGTTGTGCCCATCAGTGCAGCCCCAGGGCACCCTCAACGGCCTTGAGGACGGCTCAGCTCTTCCCTCTCACAGAGGAGGGGGCCAAGGACCAAAAGCGGAAGAACTTGGTTGGTTGGGGGCCGGTAGGCTGGGGTGGCACCACCCACCTGGGACTGCAGCTGCACCATGGCGGCCTCCATCTCCGAGTTGGACTCGTTCAGGTCTCGAATCTCCTGGTTCAGCTGCTTGATCTCCTCGTCGTTCTCCAGCACTGCCGCAGAGAGAGACCCCTGCCGTGGCTCTCAGCCTCACGCCCAGGCCAGCAAGGGGGCGGGAGGGTGCAGCAGAGGCCTGCCCTCCAGGTGGAATGGGGGCCCCTTTCCAAGCAGAAGCCCCCCACCTGCTTTCTGAGCTCCCCTCAGTGGGTGGCTCAGCTCCCACACCTCACGCTGGGGAAGCCAGTCTTGGAGACCGCTGGCCACATGTGTGTGTACTGCCTCCTGGCCCTGGGTCACAGATGGGAAAGGACAGACCTCTCTGGCAGGTACTAATGGCCAAGATCGAAAGGGAAGTGTTTTCTGATGATGCTGAGTCTCAGAAGCCCAAGCTCTCAGCCTCGCACACGGAGGACACGGCCTCCGGGCTGCCAGCAGCCTCTCCGACGGCCCCCGCCCTGGGCCCATGTCAGAGAAGGAGGGCTAGGAGCCTGGCCACCGGCCACCAGAGCTCAGCACTGCCATGGGGAGACCCATTGGCCCAGGTCAAGGGGTCCGTCCCTAGCACAACTGTCTCTGTCTCCCCAACACCCGCCCTGGGTAAGGCCCGCACACCCAGGGAGCAAGGGGGGCCCCTTACCATCGCTCGTCTTGAACTTTGTGCCGAGAACCTCATCCCCTGAGAGTTTTCCCTTCTTCCCAGCAAAGGTCGCTCTGGGACAGCCAGACAGGCTGGAAGAAAAGGTCATATGTCAAAAAGCAGTCCTCACCGCTGGCAGCCTGGAAGGTCCTGGATGGAACTTTCTAGCTCATGTCTGTTTGCCCCCCACTCCAGGACAATCCCCCAGCTCCCTCACCCCTCATCCAGGACCCCAGCCCCTGCCCCGAGGCCTTGTCCGAGCCCTGGGGGGGCTGCTCATCCTCAGAGAGGCAGGCCCCACACCAGGCATTTCGCTTGGTTGTTTGTTTGCAATCTGTCCCCCCACCTGCCTGCCCACGTCAACTCCAGGAGGGCCCGCTGTCCTTCCTGTCTCTGCTTGACCTCCAGAGCCTGGGGCTTGGTAGGCTCCAAGAAAGGCTTGTAGAATGAACAAGTGGATTAACTTTATAGATGGGGAGACCAGGGCAAAAACAAGGAAGAACAGGGTTCCTCATAGAGCCGGGGCGGGGGGGGGACCCTGTGCACCTCAGCCCTCACCAGGCACAGAGAGCAAGTGGACTGGCCAGGCAAGACTCACCTAGCCCTAGGGCAGATGGGGGGGGCAGGTGAGTGCCCGGCCTATTGCCCTGTCAGGGAGGGGTCCTGTCACCAGGCCCCTTGTAAAACAGGCAGAGGCCTGGCCCCATCAGGAGGGCAGGGCATGGGGTGTGGCAGACAGAGCTTTCCCTGAAAAGCTGGTGGTCTGTGGCCAGCCACATGTGGACAGGACGCTTGTGACAATAGACACACAGGAGACACAGGTCACAAGTGCCACCACCTGCTACCAACAAACATCCTCACGCCTCCCCAGTCGCCTTGGTCTCCTCTCGAGAAAGTGCAGGGCACCCCTGTGCCCCATAGGGCCCCCGGGAGCCTTGTGCAGAGCCCACAGCGGGCTCCCGCAGGACTCAGACAGGCCAGTCGCAGTGGGGACAGCTACCTCCGGTGCGTGAGGAAGCTCCCGTTGGCGTGGCCAGAACCATCACAGCCTGGCGTGGGGCAGGTGGGCCCCTCATTCTTCAGCGACTTCCAGGAAAAGGAGGAGCCGTTGAGCGAGCCCTCCTTCTGCCGGCGGGCGGCCAGCGGGCAGCCCGACGCGCTCCTGTGAGAGGCATACTTGCCACTGATGTGGCCGAGCCCTACGCAGCCTGGTACCGGGCACCTGGGCACAGAGAGGTCACAGGTGAGCCAGGGGTACTGGAGGAAATGCCCGGAGACCTCTCACTGGGAGCTAGAACCAAGCACGGGGCAGCCTGGGGACAGCAGGGGCCTGCCACCCCACTGCAGCCCAGGACCAGGCCGGTCACAGCATGATGCCCGTGGGTGTCCCAGCTTTGTCACATCTGAAACATGTGTTCTGGAAGGATGGCTGTGAGAGGCCATGGAGCTCAGGTGGGAAAGGTGTGACTCAGACACGCTCGGACACAGTGACTCAGCCCGAGGCTTGCTCAGGTTGTGGGGGAGGCGGGGTCCCTGTAGCCCTGTAGAAACCACAAATGCCCCAGGGACAGGTGAGTTAAGCTGGGAGAGGCTCAGAGTGCCCACTCCTGCCCCCCCCCCCCCGCAACGCTGCTGTGAGGGTCCCTGCAGGCGCAGGAAATGGGGAGACACACAGAGCTCTGGGGTCCCTCCTCCTGGCCCTCAGTGGGGATCTGGACCGGGAGCTCCCGGCTGTGCCTTCTGACGCCGACGGGGCAGGACTTTGGAGTGGACACGCGAGGCAGCAGCAGATCTCCCCTCTGCCTGCAGGTTCTCAGTCCCCTCCCTCCACCCGATGAGACTCATCTGACTTGATGTCTGTCACCCACGGCCTCTGCGCTACAGACCTGCCAGACACAGGACCCAGGAGGGGAGACACTGCCCCAGGCTACAGACAGGTTCCAGGGGTCCAGGGAAGCGAGAGGCAGGAAGCCACAGGGTGGGGGCACCCAGGGCCCAGGCCACCATCATAGGCAGCCTGACGAGTCCCCTCTGCTGGGCTCCTCTCTCTTCCTTGTTCATTCCACCCTCGAGGGCCTCAGGCCTTCAGGGTGTCCACCGAGACAGCCCAAGGTCATCTCAGCCTGCAGTGCAGGGTGGAGACACTGTTGGTGCCCCACAGTGGGCTTAAGGAGGTTCCACTTCACACCTGTTTCTTAAACCTGGCACCTCCCTGCTGGCAGGTCCCAGGGGGCACCTGGGCCAGGTGCTCTGAGGTGCCTGGGGCCTCACAAGATAAAAAGGCCAAATGTGAGGCCACTCTACAGCTGGCCAGACCTGAGGGCTCCTTCCCCCTTTCTTTACAAACCACCCCGACCCCCGTCTGGAGGGACGCCCCAGAACTGCATTTGCAGTGAGCGTTTCCCGTCCACCCGCCCAGTGTCCAGATCTTCGCAGCTGTCAGGTGACCTCCCAGTAACCCATGTGGGGTACCAGCTCAGGGGCTCCCATAATCCCTGGGCAAGCCTGTGCTGGGGGAGGGACACAGCAGCATCTCTTCAGTCTGATGCCACCGCAGCCAAGGACAGCAGGGCACACGGCTCCCGACTCCCTGCCCAGAACCTCCACAGTCCACTGTGGCCAAAGTGCGGAAGTGACAGTTTCACACAGCACAGACCCAGGGTGTCACAAAAGGGAACCCCGTCTCCGCCAGCCATCCAGAGGCGGGGCGCGCGAGTGCTAACAGAGCCCTGTTGCGCAGCGGCACCTGGCACACAATGACGGTCTCTGCACCTGCCTTCACTGATGCTCAGCTACGAATGCGGTTTATGCGGCAGGAGGCCTGCGAGAGAGGCGCTGCGGGAACGGCCCCGTCCCCGCCACGGGGCCACCAGGAATGCATCAAATACGCCCTGAACTGCCTTTTACAGTCTCATTCTCCACTTGGAGGCAGAAATCTTGTTTTAAAAAAAAAAACCACCAAGTTGACAGCACATTAGGAGGAGGAGCACCATTTTCCCCAGCTGACGTGAAAAATGCTGATGACGATTTGAGTCGTCTGCACAGACAGCACAATGCACTGACCACGGCCGGCCAGGCGGGCCAGCCGGGCGTCCATTCACACAGCTGCGGCAAACCCCAGGGCTCTCAGCAGAAGAACACTTTACCACCCTGGAGGTTAGGAGGTGGCATTCACGATGCCAGCCACTTGTTTTGCATTTTTGATTTAGCATTCACTACTTGTCACTGTAGAATTCAAGTACAGAAAAAGGTACAGCTCCTCACACCAAACAGCTCACAGGCCCCCTTTGAAGGGAGTGACGCTGATCACTCAGGCCCTTCCCTGCGGCCGGGCAGATGTCCAGGCAGAGCCAGGCCTGGCTGCTCCCTCTGCAGGGGTCTCTGGCTGTTCTTCACCCACACGCCAGGGTGGGCCTGCTCCCTGCTAGCTCAGTGTACCAGACCCCTGACACGGTGACAGGCTCCACCCCAACCAAGCCAGCCTGGGGCACTGGGCCACAAGGGAGCCACGGCCACTCCCTCCCACCCCTGGCCGGCCAGGAGGACCATCCCTGCTTTGCCACGTCAGCTCTTAAAGTCCTGGGCAAATTGCTTGGTGACTGACGCTGTTTGCACCTGCGGCCTTGCCCCCACCTGCTACTGAGGTTTCAAAGGGGCGGCCCCTCTGGCGGGATTAGCTGGTGATGGTACAAGCCCCCACGGAGTGGGGCACAGCAGGGTCAGAGTGCACACACTAGCCCCAGGGGCACGCAAGGACTGACTGCGAGGTGGGTAGAAGGTTGCGGGGACTTTGATCATGGGAGGCGCAGGACGCACTGCCCCCGCCACAGCTGTGTTGAGGCCCCAGGCCAGAGCGCACCTCCAGAGCTCTCACACCAGGGGTGTGAACGTTCAGGTGTGCAAGTGCCAACACTCGGGACCGAAGGGTTTGTCGTCTTTCTGACCACAGCCTCCTCCTCGACTCCTCCGCCTGAGCTTTCCCACCACACGGAAGTCTCATGGAGAGCAGGGCCCAGAGCGCCTGGGGGCAGCCCCACACCCTGAGCCCCATCCCCAGGTGGCCTCCAGGTGCAGGGGGGTAGGGTGCTCTTCCCCTCAGCCTGCGGAACACCCAGACCTGAGAAGCCAAGATGGGGCTGGGGCTGTGTGCCCTGGATACACCGCGCACGGCTTGAGCCTTCGTCGGCATCCACGTGTGTGGGGCGAGACCACCAGTAAAACTGGCGTTGTCGTTGATCGGCTGTGTTTATGTAAAGGGAACCGAGAAGGCACGCTTCAGTTTTAAGATACAGGAGAACCCCAGCTCTGCAAAGCGAGGGCCCGGGCTTACTTCATCAGCTCGGGGTCCTCCTTGTCGTCCTTCGTGGGCGTCACCTTGGCTCCACTTTTCTTGGCACGAGGGCAGCCTGACAAGCTGGTTTGGAGACGAAAAGCATAACCATGGTCCCAGGACAGCAGCTTCTCCCCCCAACCTGCCTTGCCCTCCCCTCAAGCCTGAGGTCAGCAGCCACAGAAGACCCCACCGGCAGGACGCTCGGTCCCATGAGCCCCACGCAGGGTGCAGAGGGCAGCCTCACCCGGTAGCTGAGGACACTAATGTTGCGGCTTACACCTTAACCTGAGGAAGAGGCCCACCCCCACCAGGCCCCGGGCATGGTGGGCTCACCTCCGGTGCGAGGCGTAGTTTCCTGTGATGTGGCCAGAGCCGTCGCAGCCGGGCGTGGGGCACCTGCAAAGGACAGGGAGCTGGGACCAGGGCCGGTGGAGATGTGCAGCCCCAGAAGAACACCCTGTGTGCTCAGGCCCTTCGAGGACCCACCCACCCACCCAGCCAGGTCTCACAGTCGGCCTTCTGTCCCCACCTCTGCCCCGTGGTGGCCCAGGCGGGCCGAGAGGAGAGCACAGTGATGCTGCTGGGACACTGGGCCCCTAGCCCAGCCTTCTGCAGGGGTTTGGGCTAAAACAGAAGGTTCCGGAACACAGAGGGGCCTTTACTGTACGCGAGTGGTCAGGGAGGCGGCCCTGACACCCGGGACTGTCTGCCTTCGGGGGCCACATTGCACTGTGCAGGCACTCAAACATGGTTACTGGACATCCGTGACACGCCTCCCACAGCCCGGCCCCTTGGGCGTGTCCTCACTCAGTGAGGGGTGGCAGGTGCCGGCAGAGCGTGAAGTGGAAACACCACACACAGAGCCACATGTTGCCCACGAAACGTGTGACGAGCGTACCCCGTAGAAGGTGGGAACCCCACTGTCATGGACAAGTGTGGGCTTTCTAAACTGCTTTCCCTGCCTATCCCCTGGGAAAATGGCTGCATATGCCTCGTCCCTCGTGAGGGTGCGGCCCCGGCCCTGGGGACAGGGCAGGACGTGGTGCTTGTGTCTGGAGAGACTGTTACGGTGCATCCTCACACAGAGACAACGGGGGCCCAGAGAGGCCCTAGGAGGGTCAGGGGACGAGCGTCCCCCATGACAGCAGAGGACATCAGCTGAGGGGCCCAGGGCCCTGCCTCCGGGTCCCCTGCACCAGCACACACAGTGGCCGGCATCTGGGGCAGCCTGAGGACCAGCAGGCCAGTATCGCCTGTCCCCACAAGAGAAACCCCCAGGCTGGCACTTAGCATGGGGTGCTCAACACCCAGGGGCCTCCTCTGGCCTCTCCCCACCCAGCTCCTTCTCCAGAAAGTCCCAGGGCCCCTCCTCCCTGCTGCCCTGGGGCCCCACATCCAGTGCTTCCCTGGTGTGGCAGCTGACCAACCAGTCCAATCGCCTTCTGGCCAGGTTTTGGGGTGACTCAACCCCCACTGGGGTTATAGTGGCTCCTGACCCCATCACATGTGGTCACATTTCAACCCACACATCTGGGACAGGAGGTTTCTGCATTTCAATGGAAGCCACCCCCCAACTCCACCACGGCGGCTGCTCCCACACTCCCACTCTGACATCGCGTGTCTCCACTGTCCGAAGTGCCAGGTGGCAGCCACTCGGGCACTGGGTCCTTTGGGCACATTGGGGTGTCCCTCCTGTGGCTCTCTGCTGAGGCTACGGCCCTGTGATGCCCTGATGCCCCACCTTGGCTGAGGGTGGCCTGCCGGGCACAGAGCAGAGTGAGGAGGACCCTTCTATTTTGGGGTTGCAGCTGCTCAGGCGGCCACTGGGGCTCTGCTTCCTCTCAGCCTCAGTGACCGAGGGACAGAGCTCAGAGGCCCAGCATGGGTGTCTGGTGTCCTGGTCCCTGTGGCCGCAGCGTAGCCCTGGGCAGTGGGGAATGGCCCTGGGATGTGTGGCGCCGGATGGGGCCCGAGTCTGGGGTACAGGGGGTGACTCCTGGAGAACACACACACAGGTGGTCCCTGCTGGACCCCAGCACAGGCAGGGAAGCTCCCCCAGGGGTCCCACTGAGGCACACTTGCCCAGGCGGGTGGGACTGCCCCGCCCCCTTGCTGACACCTGGCTCAGCAGCTTTTCCCAGAGACATGTCCCAGCCCCTGACCACAATGGGCGCATGAAAGGGAAGAGCTAGTGCCCTCGGGGTTTAATTAAAACCCAGAAACCCCATCACAGAGACGGCCAGCTGCACCCAGGTGGCAATCGGAAGCCACCAAAAAAGCCTGGTTTGAAAGGTAGCGGCACAGATGTCTGCCCCTTTGGACAGGCCGCCAGCACCCATCCCTGCCACGGGGCTGGTCGGGAGCAGGCCACACCTACACCCACTGTGCAGGAGGACAGACGAAACAGGACTGTCGGGCACCCGGGAAGCGCTAGGCCCAGCCCCTCCCCCAAGGCCCACACTGGGCCTTAGAGAGGCCAGGACTTGGGGGCACCGCCCCGGGGCTGTGCAGCAACTGGCGTTCACACAGGGAAGACTTTTTGTTGCTATTTCTAAGTACGTTTGGGGTTAGATCTCTTCACAGACTTTCAGTCTTGGGGGGAGGCTGACCCTCCCAGGCAGCTGCATTTCTGGCCGTTTTCCATCCCGCAGCATGGGGCCCACATGGCCACCCCCCAGCTCTGAAATCACTCAGGCCCTCAGCCTGAGAATCCACGGACACTAACCACAGGTGGACCTGACAGCAGAATTGGAAAGGAAACAGGAGAAAGGAGAATGGGAACGGTGGAAGGAGAAGGGAGGCGGGAAAGAAGGGGAGGTTGAGGCAGAAGGTCCCATCAGGACCAAGTGTTTGTTTGAGCTGGCTTTCTGGGCTGGATACAGGGACCAGTCCAGATGGGCGGAACCTCCTGGAACCCGCTTCATGGCTGTGACCCCCAGAAAGATCACCTGGGGCGGCACCTGCCCGACCCGGGTGCAGGAGCAGGGACCGCCTGGCCACGATGGGTGCAGAGTCACTTCCTCCAGCTGCTGGGGCAAGCGTGCCCCCAGAGCTTCCCGCCCTGCCTCTGAGTCAGCTCGGGTCCCCTCAGAGGCTCCAGGGAATTTGTCTGGATTCAGGGCTTCCCATAGCAGAGGAGCGAGGAGCAGCCCAGGAGAAGGCGGCCTGAGGGCCCGAGTGGGGCCTCCTTCCCCAGCCTGGCTTAGCCTGGGAGCCTGGGCCCAGTGGGGCCCAGCTTGGCCAAAGACATGAAAACCAAAGGCGGGGAGTCTGGACTCCTGCCCCAAGAGGACACCACTGCCTGGGAAGCCTCAGGGTGCACGCATCTCATTTCGGCAGGACCGTCAAGCAGGTGCTGTGCCCTGGGCCGGCCCTGTCCTGCCAGTCTGCCACCAGAGGCAGGGAGGGGCAGAAGCAGAATGAGGTGGGTTTGGCAGAGAGAAGGGATGAACCAGGAGGAGGCGGGGAGGCGCACCTGGGGGACCAGGGGCCAAGGCACAGGCACCGGAGGGGTTGCTGAGAAGAGAGGGGCAGAAGCTCCCCCTCTCATCAACAACATCCACTTCAGGGAGCATGAGCTGCGCAGCCTGCGGCCCACTGCGCAAGACGCACCAGGCACGGCCAGTTCAGGGCTCTCCCAACTCCACGTGTGGGGAGAGAGCAGGGCCCTTGGAACTGGGAGCAAATGGGCCAGGCCACCAGGGGCCGGAGGTGGTTCCTGCAGCCCTCGGCCGCCTGAGAAGCTGGCGGGGTGAAGGGCAGCACAGGAGCCTACAGCGGCCCCGGTGGGTAGGCACAGACAGACAGACAGACAGACAGACAGCAGCTCTCAGAGCACAAGGACACAAGCAGCAGTGGCCCCAGCCAAGCAGAATCGGCCCTTCCACAGCCTTGCCTCTCTGTGCCCCCTGCAGGTGGGGCCAGCAGGTGGCTGGAGCGCTATGGAAGGCCGATTTGGGCTGGAGCCTGGTGGAAGGGGACAGCAAAGCCAGGGAGCCGCCCAAGAGACGGGCGGCCAGGAGGGCAGACATACTTGAGGTCAGCAGAATGGGCAGCCATGAGGTTTCTGAGGCTCTTGTCAGCAAGAGGGCAACCAGAGAGGCTGAAAGAGAAGAGAGGGGGGTAAGCCAGAGAGGGGAGCAGAGCAGGAGAGGAGGAAGACCCACCGCGCAGCACCCCGGCCAGGCCAGCCCGAGCGGGGACCAACCTGCGGTGGGAGGCATAGTTCCCCGTGATGTGGCCGCTGCCGTCACAGCCAGGGGTGGGACAGCTGGACAAAGGAAAAAGAGCGTCAGGGGAGAGGGTGAGGCCTACCTGCCAGGCCTGCCTGGCTGAGCCTGGGTGGGGACAGAGGTGGCACCCGTCCTGGGTCACCCACGGGCCAAGGGGCAACTCCTCGGCCTCACCCCTCAGAGCTCAGCCGCAGCCTCAGGCGGCAACTCTCCCACACAACTCAACTCAAGAAGGAAAAAGGAACCAAATCAAAGTTTGGCGTGAAGTGAGAATGCCACTAGAGCACACGTGTTTCACGCACACATGTGTGGGTGCCCAAGAACACACAGGGAGTCCCTTCCTGAAGCACACGGCCTTCCCTGAGAACCAAGCCCCAGCCCAGAGCTGGGACCTGGCCGTCCTGTGGGGCCAGCTACAGAGCAGGAGACTCAGGACAAGACAAGGGTGCCCGGCACCCACGGAGCAAGGTGAGGGCTAGGCCCCTCTGGGGCAGGTGCCACATGCGGCCTCACACAGGCCCCTGAGAGAGGCGTGCTCAGTTGGGGTTGACCAGAGGCTGCAGGATGGCCCCTGACTATGCATGGCTCCCCTTCTCGTGTGATGTCTGGTCAGCCCTCTGAGGACAGGCTCGAAGGGCTAGCCAGGCTGCCAGAACTGGTCACAGAGTCCTGAGACAGCATGCAGGTCTGCCCTGGCACCCTGCCGCGGGGCAGACGGCTGTGGCCCAGAGAGGTCAGCCCCTCAGCCCTCTCCCTGCCATGCAGTCGGTTGGAACGGGGCTCTTCCTCGTCCTTAATCACATTGGGGGTGTAGGTGAGAGCCCTGCACAGTGCAGAGGGGACGGGAAACCTGTCCCCCATTGCCTGATGGAGTGGGTTCCAGTGAAGGACGCTCACCCTCTGCCCGCCGAGGGCAGCGGAAGGCCCCGGCCAGCCCGCAACCCGGGCCCGGCCCAGCCATGCTCCGGTCCCGGCTGTGCAGACTCCCTGAGGAGCCCTGTCGGCTGGGGTGGGTACTTACGTGAGCAGCTCCTTCTTTATGTCCTTGGAGAGAAACTTCAGCTTAAAGTTGGTCAGGGTAACTTCCCCGGGGTACTTCCGCTCCTCAAAATTCTCTTCCGACACTTCCTGGTCATCTGCTTCAGAAGAAGCAAAAGAATGGGCTGCTGGCTCTGACTGCAAAAAACCAGCAGGGAGAGGTTTTAACCGCCGGCGGGGCCGGGCACCCAGCCCGGGGAGAGGGACAGGGACCCTTCAGAGTGTTGTCCATATAGGCTGCATCTGGCGTCTCCTGTCTTTGTATTGGGGAGGAAGATGGCCCGCCCCCCAGACACAGAAGACAGCTCCTCAAGGGGCTGGGGCACCCTCCACCTCAGATACAGCTGCCACAGCAACAGGGGCCTCCCGACGCCCCACAGCGTTCCACCCCCGGCAGGTGTTTATGGAGGCTCACGGGGAACAGACGCCCACACTGCACTTTGGCATTCTGTCCCTAGCAACCGCTCAGCCTCTCGGGGTGGAGGTGCCACCTCGAACCTGGAGCCGAGGGCAGCCGCTCACAGACTGGCAGGGATCAGGGGAGGAGGAGGTGCCTGGAGAAGTGGCCCAGGAAAAAGACACCTCGAGGCCTCGTCACTATGGACTCATTAGCCTAAGCACGTTGCACAAAGCTGCCCTTCCGGATAGACGGGGCTCCCAAACCAGGAGAGCCTCCCTGGGGCCCAGGGACATGGGGCGGTGGACAGGGTCCATGGCCTGAGGCTGGGTTGTGGGGGGGCCACAAGGGGGCCACCATGTGCTCCAGGACGGGCAAAGCTGGAGGGGGCCCGAGACAGAGTCCAGAACCCCAGTACAGGGACCCAGGAGGCCCGGCTCCAGAGGTGTTGCCGGGAGTGACCCAATGCCTGGGATGTGGGGCCCCCAAGCCTAGCAGAGGCGGCCGGAGGAGGGGAGCTGAGGCTTCTTCCTGGAGGGTAGGCGGTGTCTGCAGGGAGAGGGCAGGGACAGGCTGCAGTGGGCGGGAACCTCAGGGCCTCTGAGACCTGGGTCACCCCACAGGGGACAGTGACAGTCCTGGGAGGAGACGGGGATGCTCGGGAAAAAGGGGAGCCCCTTGGGAAAAGCCTTCCATCAGCCCCCATCTCAAGTGGCTGGAGGGACTGGGCAGGGACTATCCACCACCCCAGACCACAGCCCCCACAGAGACACCAGTTCCGTGCTCTTTACCAGGCAGCACTTGTCTTGTGCCTCAGGCCACTGCCCACTGGGGGCTCCTCCCAAGGCCAGGAGTCCCCTCTTGCCTCTAACTAGGGGGACAGGTGGCCTGAGCATCCTGGGGACCAGAGAAAGGGCTGCTGCCAGAGTTCGGGGTGTCCCTGTTTGGTGGGAGGCCCACAACACCAGGGGACTCAAGAGTCGTGCCCGAGCCGTCCCCTGGGGAGTCTGAAAGAAGCCATTTCCTCCCCAGGCCCTCAGAGGTCCTGTTCGCATGTCCTCGGGGTGAAAAGACCACCCCTCTCAGACAGGACCAGGACTCAGCATCGCCCAGCGAGGAAAACCCCTCCCGGGGGATGGGCTTCGTCCTGGTCGTGTGGACGGCGGAGGGCCCTGGGCGCAAAGGGATAGGAGCCCTGGAGGCCCCGCCCCGAGAAGCAGCCCGCAGGCTGTGGGACCTACCTCCTCAGGCTCCTCCTCCCGCTGGCGGCTGGGCTTGGTGTAGTCCAGGGGCCGGTCCCACTCCTCCTGGCGGGACCCCTGGCTGGACTGGGGTGAGGTCATGCCGCTGCCGGGGGCACTGCTCTGGCGCTGGGAGGGGTCAGGAGACCTCACCCCGGGGCTGCCGCCGCCGCCACCACCAGGGAACGCACTCTCCCGCCTGCGGTGTTTGTGCATGCTCAGGTCCAGGGTCCCGTTCTCATCCACCTCGATGTCCGCGGCCTGCAAGGCAAAGGCACCAGCTGTGTCCAGGCCCACCCCTGCCAGCGGGCCATGGTTCTCAGCAGAGCTGCGCAGAGATGCCAGACGCATCCCTCACAAGGCTGCAGAGCCCGACAGAACAGATCTGAGACCCGAGTCCTGAAGCCCGCGTGGAAGAGAGGCCGCCTCCCTCCTTCCCGTGCCCCGGACCACAGGCCAGACCCTCGAGAGCAGGAGCTTGGTCAGACGAGAACATGGGCGCGACCCTCAGACGTGGGGAGACACGAGGGGACACGTGCGTGCACAGCCCTGTGGGCCCTCTTCGGCCCAGCACACAGCTCTCGGGAGGCACCCATCCAAGCTCTCCGGTCAGCAGGGGCCAAGGCTGGGGGAGAAAAGGGGAGGATGACCCTCCCCACAGACACACTGCTCGGCCCTGACTGTTAACTTCCCGGCCACTCTCTGCCCAGCAGGGCCCTGCAGGGCCACACCAACCTTGCCGGGCACGTCCTGCGGTTTCGTGCTGAGGTTCTCGGGCATCTCCCAGCAGCGTGTGGAGAGGTTCAGGATGGCGGTGGCAGCCATGTGCGCGGCCTCGGCATCGTGCGCGTAGTCAAAGCCTGCGGGAGAGGATGGGGAGCTGTGCCTGGGGGGGCGGCCTTTGGGAGAGGCTTGGCTGCAAGAAGGGAGCAACACAGGGCTGAGGCCCAACCTGCACGGCAGGCGGCTGCAGACACACAGGGGCTGGGGGGCAGCTGGGTGCACAGGGCCCAGCTGCAGAGAGGGGGGACTTGGGCTCACACCTGCCCACCCCCACCCCTGTGCTCCCCTGTTTCGGACTGAGGAGGCTATTTCCGGCCTGACCAAAGTTTGTACAGAAAGAGCAAAACCCTCCAAAGACATGCCAGCATCCCTGATATTTCGAACAAAAACAGGTGGCACATCGGTTTTGGAAGGACCAAAGAATTCTGTAAACAGGATGCATGTTCGGAATATCATCCAGGCATGAAAACTGTATCAAATATCTCAAAAGGCTGACTTTGGTGTCCCTGCTTTAACAAAGTAACATAATTGTTCAAAAAACATAAGGTGTAAAATGCTATCTTTTCTGGTAATTGTGCAGCAGCCATAAAATCACTCTCGGGTATGAGAGTCCTGAGACATCCCCAGCAAATTCCCAGGAACACAGAAAAGGCAGGTGTTAGTGGGAGGCAGTGCGGGAAGGCAGGATGCCTCAGACCAAACAGGTTCCGCTGGCAATTGTATCAAATTGTATCAGTTGGTACGTTTGTTATTAACATGTAGGAAACTCCAGTTCCCCCCAGGAGATGCCAGTTCCAATCTCAGGTACATGGGGGGTGCTTCTCCATTTCATGTGCATTTTCAGGGCTAATGGGCTGGCAATCCACAAATGAGTGCAATAAATGACAAAAAAAACCCAGGAAGGATCGCTCCCCAAGGTTCATTTTTGTTAGTACAAGCACCCAGGAAAATTTGTAGCTAGTATCACAAATAACACATGGTATCCAGCAAGACGATCTCCAAGCAGGAAGGAAAACGGCTCGTCAGGGCACCAGGCTCGGCTGGGCCCGGCCACACAGAGCTACATGCACACACCCTGGCTGCTGGGCAGCTGGGCCACTGTCCAGTCACACAGGCTGGGAGAAGGCGGCTGGGGAGGGAGTTTTCCCAGGCCGCACCACACCAGTCAAGTTATTCTTTACTGTTGGACACACACACCACAGAGGACCTGGCTTTGTCTCGCAGACAGAAAGGGGAAACGTGGAGTTTCAAGGTGAACAGGAGGGGTGGGTACTGGGGCAGCGAGGGCCCAGTTCCATCCCCCTCAGTATGCAGGGTGGATGGCCAGGGTGCCCCCTCCACTGGTCCTCACCTCACACCTCCCAGGAACAACCCCCCAACTTACATTTAAAGGCTTTAGGTGAGGTTTCGCTGGTCTGAATCTTTGGGGCAAGCATGCGTTTGCCAAAAACCTGAGCATCAAAACTTGCGTAGTCGAAGGTGACCTTGGAGAACTTCTCCAGCTCCTTGGCCAGGTTGGCCCTGGGCGTGGCAGGACCCACGCTGGGCCTGTAGCTTCCGTAAGGAGGGACCTCAAGCTGCTTCACGAAGCACATGGGTCTGGGGTACAGGGCAGATGCAGAACCATGAGGACAGGACCCAGGGACCCATCGCCTCCCACCACAGCTGGCACAGGGGCCCTTCAGAGCCCTGTGAGGGCAGACGCCTGGGAGACCCTCCCCCGAGCCCCACCACTGCAAGACAGCACAGCTGGAGGAGGGAGGGCCTGGACTTTACCCCCAGAGCTCAGGAGAGCAGGATTCCCACAGCTCAGCAGCCTTGCCCAGGCAGGGGGCAGCAGTGGTGGGGGCGGGGGAGTGACCTGGGGCATGTTCCTGAGAACCAAGACTCAGCTCTTCGTGGGCGGCAGCCACGGCAGAGTCAGGGACCAGCAGAAGACCACTGCCGGCATTTCATTCACTGTCACTGAGACTCTTGGAAGAGTTCAGATGTTTAAATGCACAGAAGTGGCATGAGCCCCTGGCCGAGGAGGCCGCCCAGGAGAAGACTTCGGCCAGGCCAGGCATGGAGGGGCTTCTGTTCCAGTCAGCTCGGACAGATGGGACAGAAAGGGGAACAGGGGACCCCCACCTGCCTCTGCAGTGGACTGGGGACGATCCTGTGTGCCCCCACCCCACCCTGGGAGGCCCCGGCTGCCTGAGGCATATGCAGCCGGGAGTTAGCCACCCCATCACCCACCTGAGGATCCGATCTGAACTGGAGCCAGTCTTGGAGGGATCTCCTGTCTGCGGTTGCTGTTTCTCTTGAGATTTGGCTAATTTTTCAGCAGCAGCAATGGGACACCCAGACAAACTAGAGACGGACATGGGAACAGCTGAGCCCTCTCCACTAGGCCCTGCCTGTCCAGCCAGGGACAGAGGCAGGCACCCACAGTGGCCTGGGGAGCCGCCATGCCTCCAGAACTGGGTTCTCTCTTCTGCTCCGGGCTCAAGCCCTCAGAGCACCAGCTGCTCAGGCCATTTGCTTGGGGCGACTCTGGGGCCTGCCCTGACCTGGCACCATTGCTGAGGGGCTACGTATGGCAGGCCCAGCGCACCCCACCCCCGCCCTCATGCAATGGCTCGGTGAGTACCTTCTGTGTGTGTTCCGGTTGCTGTTCACATGGCCCTGGCCCGTGCAGCCGGGGGTGGGGCACTTGAGCACATTCTCGTGCATGGCCAAGACTGAAAGAGAATGGGGGGCCCAGGGTGAGCACAGCCAGTCTGAAGTCTGCATCTTCCTAGGACAGGCACACAGCAGCTTGGGGTGACGGTCCTCAGTCCAATCCCCACATGCCCCCCCTCCCCGCCATGGCCTCTGCCTCCTGGGGCTGAAACCAACTCAGCTTCACAACCTCTGGCTGCTCTGTGACTGCCCCTGTCAACCTCAAGTTCACAGTTGCTGCCTCTAGCCCAGAAGTCAGGCTTCCTTTGAGCCTCCGGAGCACAGAGGAGCCCCACTGACAGCCTGTCTCCCCTCAGGGTGCCTGTGCCCCTGGTCGCCTCCTGGGGACCCTGACCCAAGCTGGCATCTCAAGTGGATGGCTGGGCACCCTCTGTGTCCCCAGCCTTGTAGGGCTTGAGTTTGGGCATCGGGACGGTGCTAACCCAAGGGACAGGGCCCTGAGTGGCCTCCATCCAAACACGAGAGCTGGCCCGAGCTGTGCAGAGCTACTCACTCTCTGGAGGGATCCTGTCCTTGTGGGGGCAGCCGGACAGGCTGCGGTGGTGAGGGTACAGGCCAGTCACGTGCCCTGTGCCGTCACAGCCTGGTGTCGGACACTTGATCTCACGCTTCTCTGCTCTAGAGGCATCTGAAGAGACACGGCCCCCGTCAGAGGTGGCCAGGAAGCCGTGCAGCGAACAGTGGGGGGCAGCACCGCTGAGCCGCTCTCTGGCTGTCCAGAGGGGAGAGGGGCCAGGGCTGGAGGGCAAAGTGACTCCAGCAGTCTGCCCAGGGGCTGGCCAAACTGCCCCAAACAGTGGGCAGGATGCACTGTGGTGTGCAGGACCCAGAGGGCAGCTGGTCTCAGAGCCAGGGCCAATTGCCTGGAGCCCCCATGCCTCGAGGTCCGGCCTCTGCACAGAGAGGTGAAGATAATGTGATGAGGTCCTCGCCAGGGTGTGTCCTTTGGATTTGACAAAACCAGGAGGCAAAGAGGTTAAGGAACTTACCCAAGTCACATGACTAAAAAATGCCAGGGCAGAACTTTAAGCTCATACCTCAGTTACTGACCTCCTCCAGCCTACGTGAGCCCAGAGAGGCCCCTAGGGTGTGTGGGGCCTGTCCTGACGAGGAAGGTCTCCAGAGAGGGGCCTTTGCCCAGGGAAACGCCTGGGTGGAGCCACCCCTCTGGAAGCACCTGGAAGCCACAGGGCCACATTTGAAGGGTGGGTGGCTCTCCGACCCCTCCCAACACCAGCTTCCCGGCAAACTGGCCTCCATGCAGATGCCCCGGGTCAGCACCTCGGCTCCTGCCCCAGGCATCCTGCGTCCCATGGCCTTTTGCCCCCAGCCTGGCCCCCGGCCTCTGCCCCTGGGTCCACGCCCTCAACATCATCCCAAAAGCAGGATATGGCATCTGGGACCCCTAATGTCTGTCCCACAGGAATGAGTCCTGAACACCTGGGTCTGGGTCTGTCACTCTGTGTCCCTGTGTCCCCCAGCATGCCCCTCTCCAACCATGTCCCACTGCCCCGTGGGACCCCAGCCCACCCCAAGACTGACACCCTACACCAACCCCAAGCTTCTGTCCCCTGAACACAGGCCTCCTGGTGCCCATGGCCCTGTGCTGGCCTGACTGTGGGCCCCAAACGGCTGTCCTTGAAGTCTGTGCCACCTTACCAGGGTCTCCCCTCGACAAGCATCCTCAGGTTGAATAATGTCCCCATCTCTGTCCCCTCAGCTGTCCCTGAATATCTGCCCCTGAGCCAGATCCACACTAGTGAGTGTTCCCAGAAAATGTGGCCCAGTGTCTCCACAGGCCAGAAGGTCCCCAGGGCTGTCGCTGACTCAAGTTCCGCAATAGCTCGGTCAGTCCCCAGGTCTGTCTGTCCCGCCACAACCCCAGGTGGCAGGTGAGCCAGGACCTTGCTCTGTGTCACGTGCATCCTTGTCCCTGGTCTGCGTCCGTCCCGCCCCCAGCCCGAGGGACCTCGGGAGGTCTGTGGGTGTGCACGCCCACGCCAGGCCCACCTTTGCTGCCGTAGGTCTTGCGCGCTGTGTCCAGGGGCCTGGCCGCCTTCAGGGGCTCTCCCGGGCCCTGCTCCGCGGGCCCGCACACAGTGCGCACCTGCTCCGCCTTCAGGGCGATGGCCTGCTCCAGGAGGCCCAGGTTGCCACGCGTCATCATGTCGTACATCTCCGACTCGTCGGTGACCGCGGACTTCTGGGAGCGCAAGTCCTCATCCTTGCTATCCTCAGAGGGCAGCTCCGCCACCACTGAGTCCTCAGGCAGGGGGCTGGGGAGCTCGGGGGCCTGCTGGGCAGCAGCGTGGGGGGTGCCCTCCTGGCAGGCCCCATCGGGCGTGGACGCCTCCTCGTCCTCGTCCTCATCCTCCTCTTCCTCCTCATCTTCCTCTTCCTCGTCCTCCTCCTCCTCCTCCTCGTGACCCAGGGAGCCTTTCTGAGGGCTGGGCTCCTCACTGGTCATACTCTCCAGGGCCTGGGGACTCAGCTCCTGGCAGCGGTCGCTGGTGACCTCAATGACTTCCTCTGCGTCCTCAGGCGGGATGAAGATGGCCCGTTCCCCTTCGTCACTGGTGGCCCCTTCTTCGGCTTCCTCTTGGACCAGGCGCACGGCGCCTGGGCCCAGCTGGGCTCCTTGGCCCGAGCCCTCCCGGACCAGGGTCTCCCCAGCAACTTGGCCCAAGTTCAGGAGAGAAGTTGCAATGATTTCCTGATAGCTGCCATAGCTGCCTTTGGAAGGGCCCGTGGGGCTGCCAATGGGGTGGGGTCCAAAGTGGGACTTGGTGGGGCTCCTTCCTGCAGAAGACCAGAAAAGCCATGTGGTGGGGTGCACAGGGAGGGCGGGTGTCCAGGCCTCTGGTCCCCACTTCCTGACACAGCCCAAAACACGGAACCCCCAGAAACAGGGCTCGGCGGGGTCCTGTGTGTCTCCGCCTCTGCCTGGACCGAGATCATGGGGAGTTTATTTGAGGGGCAGATGGGTAACTGCTAAGTGTAGTACTTTCTCAAGTCATTTCTCAAAACGGAGCTCAACTATTTAAAAATTGTTTCAGCCCTGGCTGGCGTGGCTCAGTGGATTGAGCCACTGGCCTGTGAACCAAAGGGTTGCAGGTTCAATTCCCAGTCAGGGCACATGCCTGGGCTGCAGGCCAGGTCCCCAGTGGGGGGCACGCGAGAGGCAACCACACATTGGTGTTTCTCTTTCTCTCTCCCTTCCCCTCTCTAGAAATAAATAAATAAAATCTTTAAAAAAATAAAAATAAAAATTGTTTCAGAATCAAAAAGCACCAAACAAACTTATACTTTTTAAAGGGCCTAAGTTCAAAGGTTGTAATGGCGACGACAAAGACGCACGGCGCTCACCACACACCGGGCCTGTGGGGTGCCCCCGGGGTGGGCACTGGCGGCTGACCCCAGACTCCCTGCTTTGTGAGGAAGCAGGCGAGCAAGTGGTCCGGGAGGCCATGCCAGAGCCCTGAAGGGAGGCTCATGTGGGGCCCACCAGGATCGGCTCCAAAATAAAATAAAGATCCACCTCAGGCCCTGCAAGGTCAGAAGACACCAGAAGCTCAGGGGTGTTGGGGGGTTCGGACCTTGGGCCTTTACACCAGCATTTCCAAGGGCTGAGTGCCCCACAGGGAAGACAGTACAAGCAGGGGTCTGCCTTGGTCCCCCTTGATCTCACCTGATGTCCAGCGGATGCCCACCCCACCCTGGGCAGTTTATCCCAAGGGCCAGACATACAGTCATATCCACGTGTCCATCTCTCTTGTGCACGGACACCAACCACCGCCTCCCACGGACGCGCCCCCAGCCCCTCCCCAGGAAGCCCCACCACTGTCGGGACAGGACGTCACTTGTTCTCAGGACGGGCTTCCTTGGCAAGGGGCCCTCCCGGCTCCCAGGCTGTGGCTCTCCAGGGACACACTGAGCGCCCTTTATTCGGGGCAGAAAGAGCAACAAAGCACCTTCAGCTGGCTCAGGGCGATGAATCTCCTCCTGTCCTGGCATCCCGGCCTCATCCTCCTCCAGGGTTCCTTCCGATTCATCGGAAACAGAGGCCTCCTTCACCTCGGCGTCCTCGCTGCCATCGCTGTCCACGCCGTAGCCCTCGTCCAGAGCCAGCTTCAGGGGGTGTGACTTCCGCTTGGACACCAGGTGCTGGGCCTCGGCACCCTCCAGCTTCCTCTTCTTGGCCAGAGGGCAGCTCTGCAAACTGGAGGGGGGGGCCCGGCCGCCTGTCAGTACCTCCCAGGCCCTCCTGCCCTTCACCCCTGCTCCTCCGGTCATCTCCCCGCCATCCCTCCGCTAGTAGCCCCAGACACACCAGCAGGCTGCTTTCGGACGTGACGTGAATTGTCCTGATTGTGTTTTCAGTTGCATTTCCAGCTTCTCTCAGAAGACCCCTGAGTGTGGGGCCTGGCGCCCACTGCTCTGCTCTGTGCCCACCTGGCAGGTCCTTGGGGGCCCCAGCCCATCCCTGTCCACCTGCAGACCCTTAACACCCTCATCCACCCTCCAAACTGGGGGCAGCAGGGGGACCCCTGAGGTCAAGTGCACCCCAGGATGACTCGGGCCACCTCAGTGTGCCCCGGAGCTGCTCCTGCACAGCCTTCTTACCTCCGGTGCCTGGAGTACTTGCCGCGGATATGGCCCGCGCCTGTGCACCCCGGGGTGGGGCAGCTGGGGAGACAAGCAGAGCGGTCACTCAGGGGAGGGGCCCCACCCAGACCCTCAGCAGGGGTCTCCAGACTGTGGCTGTCAACACGGCCGCTAGCAGTTGGCTGAAATTAATGAAAGGACTCCCCCGTGAACACACAAACAGCAGTTTTGTGAGCATGTTCACTATGAGGACCCGGACGCATGAGCTGAGCCTTCCAGCGGGGGCCTCTCTTGGAAGCTTCCGTTTTCCACGGACAGGGCATTCCCACAGCAGGAAATGGCCCCTAGGAGACAGACCCTCTGAGGTGCCCCAGGACCCCCTCCTGAGGCTGGCCCAGGGCAAAGCACCAACGGCTGCTCCAGGCCATCGCCCGTCTGCGGTGCAGAGGCCACTGTCTCTGGGGCCCTCGCCAGGGGAGCGGCGCTAGAGGCAGGGGGGATGCCTGGGAACATGCAGACATGGCCGAGCCTGGTGTGGGGAAGCCAGGATAGCCAGTGACCCAGAGCTGCTATGAGACCTTGGTGGGGGTAGGGTTGGGCCTCTTGCAGCGCCCCCCCCCTCCCACCACCTCAGGGCTGGTGAGCAAACGTGGATGGGGCAAGACCTCAGGGGTTCCTCACCCTCCATCATCCTGTCTCCCCACAGGACCAAACTGGGGAAAGCTCCGGAAACTTCTGTTCATGGACATGGACCATGCCACCCAGACCCCTTCCCTCAGGATCCAGCTCCCCAGGGCAGCGAGGGGCCTGGGCGGGCGGAGGGGTAGGCATCTGTGGGCTGCTGGACACGTCCCCCAACCAAGGCCCACAAAGAGGCACCATCATGGCGTTTTACAGAGCAGCAAAGCCCGGTAGGATGGGGGACCCACTGGCCGCCACCTTCCTCACGGGGCCTTGCAGCTGATGTCAGCGCCGAGTCTCATTGTTTCAGTAAGAAGCCGGAAGGAGAGAGGGAGGGAGAGAGACAGGCCCCTTTCTACCGAGGATTTCCTCTGCAGACACAGAGCAGTGGCCGCTGTCCCTGGCCTGTCTGTCCCAGTCTATGCCCCACAGCTTCACTCTCTCAAGAACTAGCTTTGAGACTTTCCACAAAAGCTCCTTGTTATGGGGGATTTGAAGCCGAAGTCCCAATTAGTCGATTAATCACTGAGTTAATCAGGCAATTAGGTGACAGCTGCTGGGGAGGCCTGTGGGGCCCTGGCACGGCCCCCAACACGTCACCTGCTCCAAGGCACACCTCCGCCCACCCATCCAAAAGAGGCCTGGCCTCCGGCCCAGCCTGTGTGCCTGTGTGCAGGGCTGCCGAGGACCCCTCAGGGGAGAGAAGGGACACGGCCACTCCCCGCAGCAGCCCCGGGGGTGGGCTCATGGACAGCCTGGCACGGTCAGCGCTGGGCGGGTCCCGGTGACCTGCCTTAGGGGCCTGAGCACTGGAAGTGCATTGTGGCAGCAGATGGGCCCGGACGAAGACGCCAGGAGAGTGTCTGTCACCTCTCCTCAGCACGAAGGGAACGCCCACCAGACCCACATGCCCTCTGGAGGCAGGAGGAGCTGGGGGCCCTGCCTGTCGCTGCTCTCCTCCTCACAACCCCCATGCTGCCCCCAGGCCAGGGGCTCTGCCTAAGCTGGTGAAGGGACAGCAGGGTGTGGGTGACATGGAGCTCGGGGACAATGGGGCCCAGGCCTCTCGCCCACACAGAGTCCTGCATGTGATTGTGCATGACTTTCTCCAACCTCGCGGCAACGTCCCTCTGGCACACCCAGAGGTCCCCCGGCACCAACACACAGAACAGAAGGCTCCGGCCTGGGAACAGCCTATCCCACCTCTGGTCAAACGGGGCCTCAGGCCGTCCGACACAGCGGCCTCTATGCCAGCCCACAAAGATGGCCCTTTGTGTCTGGCAGGGGCCCGGGTGGCAACAGGTGCTGCGGGTGGCCAGGTGCGCACCTGCCCCTGCCCCTGCCGAGAGGCAGGCTACGAGGTGCGGCCGGAGTGGAGGCAGGTGACGACAGCTGACGGGTAGCAGAGAGGGTGGGGCCTCATTAGGGAAGGGGGCCCCAGGGTAGGGTTGCTCGAGAGGGGGCCGCAGACACTTGTGCCAGCAGGGAGTCTCTTACCTGAGGTCAGCTCCTGAGGGCTCTGGGGGTGCTGGTGAGAGACGGGGAGGAGACGTGGGGTCAGAGCGGAACAGGCACCGCGGAGAGCGGAGCGGTGGCCCAGCCCCACCTTCTCCTGACCCAGCCAGCCTCCGAGGCGGGCACACTGCCTGCTCCCCGCCAGGACCCTGTGGGGCACAGAGGCCGCCCTGACACAGGCCCACCGGGCCCTCCGAGCCAGGCCGGTATCTCCTTCCCTAACTGCACAGACAGGCTGGTTTCTGGCAGGAAACCCGACCCGGCAGGTAAAGCCGCACGGGGGGGATGGCAGGTGGGCCCCACGGGGCCACACTGGGAGGCCGGCACACTGAGGAGTTCAGCGCCCCCTCCCACCTGTGGGCGCCTGGGCCGAGGGGGCAGCTCAGTCTGGGCAGGGCCCCCATGCCTCCTCACCCCTGCCAGTCCAACCCAACCACCTCCCAGGCCCCACCAGCTCCCAGGTGGACATCCTGGGAGGCGGAGGCTAGTGACGGAAGGCTGGTGGCCTGTCACACCCAAACACCCCTGCCCTGGGGAGCTGGGTCTGTCTCCTCATCTTGGCACCTGAGCTTTGTCTGGGCTGAGGCCCCTCAGCTGCCCTCAGGCACCGGGAAGCTGCCAGGGCCCGTGGAGGGCGGAACAGGCCAGGTGGGGGCGCTGCTGGGTCTCTCTGTTCTCCTGAGGGGCGCTGGTGGGAAAAGTGGCATCTATAGCCTTGGGACATGGACACCTGGGACTCAGGCAGAGCTGCGCTGCGGACAGGTGCAGGGGGCAGGGAGGGGGACACACCTCGCAGGGCCTTGGATCGAGTGCGAGCTCGCTTGTCCTCGCTCTCCAAGCTCATCTGCAGGGAGAAATGACAGCGATGTCAGCAGGAAGACAGGGCTGCCGGGATGGCCAGCCAAGTCCCCACTCCAGCTTTGCTGGGCAGGGCGTGTGTGCGACATAGGAGGACCAGAAGCCACTGGCAGGGCAGGGAAGGCTGGGGACCAGGAGCAGTGCGCCAGCCTGGGGTCCCCGTCCCCTGTGCCTGCTCTGCCCCCTAGCCTCACACCCCACCCCTGCTCACTTGCACCAGAGCAGGGCACCCACCACAGATGTGGGCCCCACCGAGCCCCAGAGCCGTGGGGGTTAACATGAGGTCGCCCTGTTAGGAACAGGTGGCTGGGACCTGAATGGACCTCCAGGAAGCATCTGGAGGTAGGACAGCTCCCGACAGTCCAGGGAGAGGCAACCTGAGCTGAGGGACCCTCCCTGATGTGGGCAAGTCCCCACCGCCCGGGGGCCCAGAGTGGGCGTCAACCAGGTCACTGTAAACATTCCCACAGCCGCATTAACGGTGTAAAAGGAAGCAGCTAAGACTCATTTTAGTACTGCCTTACTCAGCCCAATCCGTCCAAGACTTTATCATTTCAATAACAACCCACACGAAATCACAAGTGGGGGTTTGCTCCGTGATAACCCCGAGAAGCCTCGCCCATGTCCTGGGTTCCCAGCACGTCTGGGTTTGACTGGCCACAGGCCACGGGCTGTGCCGGACAGTGTGGCTCTTGTGGTGGGAGGCTGTATCGGCAAGAGCCAGGCTGACGCACGGACACGGGTCAACATGTCACCAGACCTGGCGGCCACCCTCCAGGGGTCACTTCTCCTGGGACAGAGTGAGAGGCACCTTCCAGGGGCCCCTTCGGAGCCCATTAGGGACCCCACCCACCGGAAGTCCCTGCCCCTGACCCACTTTGGGGAGATGCTGCCTGCACTGTCTCCCAAGGGAGCCAAGGGAGAGTCCCCAGGAGCTACAGGCCATCACACAGGATCCTCGACCTGTGTCACCCATGACACATCTGGGCAGGCAGGTGACGGCGAGGCAGGAGGTAGGTGGTGGGCAGGGGGCTCACTGTGCTCCATGTCTCCAAGGGAGAGAAGCCTGTGCCCAGCACCCTGCACCCCAAGAGGCCTTGGGAGAGCGGGACTCACCACCTGCCCCCATGGTCAGGAAGAAGAGCAAGCAGTCCCACTGGCCACAGGCCACCGTGAGGCGCCAGAGGGAAGAAGTGGCTGTCTAGATAACATGGAGGAAAGGACACCCCCAGTCAGTGCGATGAAGGCAGCAGAGCAAATCCCCCCCACCATCAGCACCGAACACGAGTCATGTGATTTGTTAAAGGGGAAAAATCAAAACCCGGGGTGATTTATGCAGCATTCGGTCCAGGCCACAGAGCCACGGTGCTCCCAGCTGCTCCCAAACAGGTGTCCAGCAGCAGGACGCGGTGTCTCCATTTCCGTTCTGGACAGAGGCTCCATGTGGGCCAACAGCTCCCCTTGAAAGCAAGAGAGGAGCAGGTGTCCAAGGGGCTTCCCTATGGCTCCGAGCCTCCAAACGTCCATCCATCCATCCGTCCATCCATCCGCGGGGCCACAGCGCCTGCCTCCCATGCGAGGCACACAATGGTGCTGATGCGGCTGATTGCTGGATGCCAGCCTGCTCGCCGCTGAAACGCAATCTGCAGCTCTTCTCTGGTCAGGTTTCCCGAGGAAACCGGCAAGCATTCTGCTGGGTTACAGCATCCGGGAAATGTGGGCTTCCTGCAGATTCAGTACTCACAGAGCCAAGCAGAGAGGGTGGCAGGGGTGGGCCATGGCGCACCTGCGAACGGCGAGCCCTTTGCCACCGAGCTCCTTCCACTTGCAATTTCTCTGCGTCAGGTGGTCAGTGAGCTCTCTCCAGCATGTGCAGCTCTGGTTCTAAAAGGGAAAACACTGCTTGCCGTGCAGGAGGAGAGGAGGGTTAGCTCTTTCACGTGAGAGGGAATTTGTCGGAGCTGAAGACTTGGGACGGCGTCAGCGAGGCAGATTTTCTGAGTCATTTCACACCAGCATTCCTGGCTGCCCAGAGCCCTGGGCGAGGCTGTGGTAAAACTCCGAGCCCCAGAGACTGCGGAGCGCTTCAGAAGCGGGCTCTCTGCTGTCCTCATGCCCTGGACATTGGTGCTCCGTGCCCCAGACAGAGCCCCACCCCACAAAGGCAAGAAGACCCACCCCAATTTTTCATTCATTTATTGTCAAAAACCCTTCCCTTGTTCCAAGCACAGCCCCATCGCGTTCCTGTTTTCCTGCAGCCCACAAAAAACTGAATGGTGTCCCTCCTTGAGAGTGACAAGATCCCCTTTCACAGCCAAGCCACCCCAGTCCCATCTCCTCCCAGGGCAGGAGCCCCCTCAGAACACCCCTGTGCTCCCCAGCCAGGCTCTGAGCCCTGGGAATGCTTCATGAGTCTTGTCTTCAATGGGGGAAAGAGGGAGGAGGGTAATTTACAAGCACAGATGCAGCCCCGGTGTCCTGGCCCTCCGGTTACCTTGGCTGAGTGACGCAGGTCTCACCCGGGGCTGCCACTGCCGTGCCCTTCCACTCTACACTTGTTAGTCCAGAGAAACTGCGTGGGCTCTTTCTCCGTGCAGGTGGCTCTCAGGTGCGCCGTGGAGACTGGCCCCTTTCAGACCTGTCTGCACGCCACCCTCGCCCACTCTGGCCTCCCTGAGTCCGACGTTTACAAACTTGGGCCCCAAACAAGCACATGCGGTCAGCAGCCTCTGAACTGGGGATCCACCTGGAAGCTGGGCAGAGGGGAGAGAACGGCACTCAGACCTGGCCAGCGACACCGTGGACATGGGGGGCTCTGTGTGCGAGAGTGTGGTCAACGCGGCCCACAGGCTTCGCCCCCCAAGTTCAGGGACTCCGGGGTGGTTTCTGCAGGGTGCCCCTCCCTGCCTCTCTCCCTCTCTTTCATACCTTTCGTTTCAGCTCTTCCCAGGCCTTCCCGGATGAGGAGCGTTCCTGCACCCCACCCAATGCTGCATCCCTGCCCTTCCGCTGAGACCCCGCCCAGAGAAGCCCTAGACGACCTGTCACCCTGGCCCTGCAGCACCACCCACAGCACCCTAGGGTCCCTCACTCCAGGGAAAGGGGGTCAGGGGACAGCTCAAGAGGACCCTTGGTGGGGAGGACAGGCTCCGTGGGTTGGTGAAAACCGAAGGCCATTTAGGCTGCCTCAGGGCCGCAGCACCTCTCAGCAGCCACACCAAAGGGTGCGCCTTTCCCTCACAGCCCCCAGTCCCACCCGAAACAAACTCATTCGTTCCCATTTCGGGGTCGCTGTGTCCTGCAGAGTGAGAGACCATGGCCTCCGTCACTGCTCAGCAGACGTGCCCTGAGGATGGACGGGTGGACAGACAAGCAGGGACAGCCAGGAACATCTCTGAGGGCCTGGACTGGGCCCCGTGGGGCATTCACCCAGCCCTGAGCTGCAGGAGGAGACAAGTCAGTGCTTCTTTATTCAGAATCCATTCCAACAGCTAACAGAGCTGGAGAGTGAGAACGGACTCAGAACAATTTGTTAAATCTACAAGAGTGCGTGGATTACAGTGTCCCTGGGGCAGATGAGAGGAAGGGGGAGCGTCACTGACCCCCAGGGGGCCTCAGGCCATGGTGAGGACGACAGAGGGACACAAGAGATGGCTGTCACCACCTTACTGGCTCCAAAGCACCTGCCCAGTGTCCCCTTTCTCCCAGGCAGGGTGACGGTCTGGGCAAGCTCTGTTCCCTCACTGCCCAGCGAGGGCCACACTTGCTCACACAGGTGGACGGCACTGCGGCTGACCCCGTCCCGAGCCCCTTAGGACCTCAGGGAAGCGTTCCAGGAGGCTCTCTGCCCCTCTCCCATGGAGCCCTCCGACCCCACCCACCCCACGGCACTGCCTCCCCACTTCCCTTTCTCGGAGCACACCTGTGCGGATCATGGTCCATCCGTCAGCTTCAGAGATGGGCAGGTGCTGCTGCCTCCAGAACCCCAGCACACGCCTGGCCTTCCACCCTCCAATCTCGGAGGCCAAACCCTCTGCCCGCACCATGGCACTACCTGACAGCCAGCACAGCACCCCCGCTCCCTTCAGTGACAGCCCTGTCCCCCCCAGGGCATCCCACTGCGTATCTGATATTCTCCTGACATTCCCCCCCGTAGTTCAACTTCCTGGCAGCTGAAGAGACCAGCCTCCCTTGTGGCTGCAGGAAGGACACCCACAGAGCACTAGTTAACACGTGAAGGGTTCTTCTGACCTCTCTAAGCAGGGACCCCAGCCCACTCCAGCCCCCAGTTAAAAATCACAGCTACACAGGGACCCCTGGTAAAGCAGCATGTCTGAGTCCTTCTGTGTAACACCCCGCCTGCCCAGAGGCAGGAATTGGGGCACATCAAGTGAGGCGGTGCCGGTGCCAGTAACCTCCCTCCCTGGTCAGGAGCCAACGTCAGGAGCAGGGAGAAGGCCTGGCTGAATCTCAACTGAATACCTCTAGCCATCCACGGACTAGCCTGCAGCCTGGGACCCCGTTACTCCATTCCTCGAGGGCAAGAAGAGCTTTAAGGACCAACAATCAACACCAAGTCCCTTTCTCCTTAAGCAGAAACACATACACACAGCGCCCAGCACCCCCCCAATCACACAACCACCAACTCTTTCCAGGGGCCCTACCCACCCAGCGGTGAGCTGTCCACAGCCCTGGTGCTGAACCCAGAGGCCGGCGGGAGCCTCCCACACAGCGCGCACTACTCCGAGGCCCCCATCCCTGAGCTCCACGCCTCACCCACCTCCCGTCTGCAGCCAGTCCTGCCACTGCCTCGGCCTTGGCCTCTCTGCTGCCCTGAAACCAACATTCACGCACACCCCTCATCAGAACAGCAGCTCAGGCCCTGCCTGCCCCGTCCAGCCAGAAAACTCAGTCCAGTGAAACAGGCCGCTGCCGGAGAGCCCGGCGTGGCACACAGGTTGGTCTGTGGCAGGTCCCACCCCCAAGCTCGTCACGCCAGAGCCATGGGGACCGCCACCTTCCGACCCCTCCCCCACAGCCCGGGACCTCGGACCAAGTCCAGGCAGACCTCCTTCCGAGGTGCTTCTCACACACTGTATTTTTACAAACTGAAGGTTCATAGCAACCCCGCGTCGGGCAAGCCTGCCGGCGCCATTTCTCGTATACTGTTTGCTCACTTCGTGTCTCTGCGTCACAAACTATTTCTCAAAACATTTCAGGCTTTTTCATCGCTATTCTATTTGCTGTGTGGTGTGTGATCGGTGACCTTCGACATTGCTATTCCAATTGCTTCGGGGCGACTTGCTTTCCGCAGGGGGCTGGGCCTGCGATACCTCTGTGGCTGCCCGTGACATCTGTGGTCACGACCTCTGCTCCGCTGTGGCGGGCGAGGCCAGCGAGGCGGGCACCCCAGTGCAGGTTTAAGGGTGAAACAAAAACTCAGGGACCAAGGTTAAATCATAGGTTAATTCGGTGTTTTAAAACATTAACATCAACACAGAAAACCCATGACAAACCAAGTGCCAAACATTTACCTAAAGTGGGATTGGAGTCACTGACTGCTCCTGTTGCCCCGGGTGCCCCGGGTGCCCCGGGCAGCCCTGTGGAGCACCAACTGGGTGGAGGTGCTGCAACGGACCCACTACCCCATGCGAGCCGGTCACCCGGCTGTAAAGAGACGCCAGTCTGTGCGGCACAGAGCCCTCGGGTGAGGCCACGACCGAAAACTTCGCAGCCCTTCCCATCCCTCGTCCACACCTTGTCACCCCTGGGGGGACAGGCCTGAGGGAAAGGACATCAGAGTCTGAGGTCCAGGAAGCAAGGCCCACTACGCCTGCGTCACCTGCACCTCCATCTCTGAGGGCTGCCTGGCCCGAGGCCTGGCTTCACCCAGAGAGCATCCTGGGAAGTTCTAAAATGGGAGGCTTGGTGGGGCTGCCGGCACACGCAGTGTCCCAGGCCAGGGCCCTCACCACCAGTGAGTTTTACGCCAGCACAAACCATTTGCTGCCACCTGGGAAGATTGAAGTGAGCGAGGCAAACACACCACACCAGTTTGCAGGGATTGTCAGCCTGCAGTCACAGCAGGCACGGAGGAGGCCCGTTTCCAGCGCCAAGGGGCCACAGGGCCGGGACATGGGCAATGAGGGGAGGCAGCTGTCCCGTGGCGGGTTTGCGCTAGTCAGTCACTTTCCTTTCTTCAAATCTAAAGGGACCAGATCACTGACAGCCTTCACCCTCACCTGTCTGTTGCCTACTCTGGACCCATGAGGAAGCCACCTGTGTGTGCTCCAGGCGCACGGTGACAAGGGCCTGGGGCAGGACAGCCCTCCAGCACCTCACCTTGCCACGCCTGTCCGGGAGCCTCGGGGTCCTGCAGCAGCTGGCCTTGTCCCCGCACGTCCACCTCTGGCTCAGCAGCTCGCCCCGGAACTCATTTTCTGAGGGACAGAGAGAGGGGACAGTGAGTGCGAGCTTTGGGGGCAGGAGCTAAGGAGGGGAAGCCACCAGAGGACACACAAGGGACAGGAGAAGGAGCTCTCTTAGGAACTTGGCTCTCTGTCCCAGGGAAGGGTCACTCTGTGTGTTTCCAGCCGGGGCTGGTGTGGGGCCCTGAGGGGGACCCTGTGCCGCCTCCACCCTGGAGTCCAGCATGGCCTCTGCCTCTGCAGCAACGCCAAACATTTAATTCCTCACAGGCAGAGGCTGAGGCATCAGCTGGACCTGACAAAGAAGCGCATTGTGTACCTATCCCCGGCCGGCACTCCCTGTTTCCATGACAACCGGCTTTCCAGGACAGCCGCGTTTCAAAGGAAGGTCATTAGTAACCAACAATAAAAACAGGAAATAAAAATTCCTGCGGCCGCTCTCTGCCGCTCCTTGAAAGGGGGTTTGGATTCCGAAGGCAGGTCAGGCAGAGCTTTGTCACACCCGCCATGCCTCCTCCTTTTAGATGGCCCCCCGCAACGCAGTTTTTCTAGAATTCCACCTCTTCTGCCCCAGGCATCCCTGTGGTGCCAGTATCCTCGTGGCTGGAAGTGAGTCTGTGCCACTGAACGGCCTCCTGGGACCTCCAAGAGCGGGACCCAGTGAGCAGCAGCCTGGTTGTCAAGGAGACACCTAGAAAGGGCCAGTTGGGTACCTACTGTGTGTCCCCCTCACTGAGCCACGGATCCCCTGCAGGGGGCACGGTGAGGGCTGGCCTGGACCAGAGACAGGAGCTGTGCGACTCTGTGACTGCTCAGCTCCAGGGCCCTCAGCGTCATCAGCACTCAAGGATTCAGAATTCCAAACCAGGGCAGGCCCTCGGGGGCCAGCGTTTGGGGGTTCACAGCTAGAGGGAGGATGGACCCTCAGCCTCAGTCAACCACCCATAGGGTGTGTCTTCCACCCCAGGACACAGGTGGAAATCCTGGGAGACCCGAGGCAAAGCCCATGGGGCCCCTTTCCACACACCCTGTCCAGGAGAACAGGCAGCACAGAGACCTGTACACCTGGCAGATTAGAGAGGCTCACGGGGAATTACTTGTCACGGGGACATAGGTAAATCTGTGAGGTGACAGGCATGTGTCAGGGACAGCTGGAGGGAGGACATAAGGGCCAAAGTCTGGGGTGCCAGCAGGACGGTCCCTCCACACCAGGTGCCCCCACCCTGTCGACCCCCTTGAGGTCCCTCCTGCTTCCTGGAGACGCCCAATGGGGATAAGCGGAGTGAGTGTGGAGGTGGGGGCCACTGGCTTTCTGTCTGATGGGAGACAGAGACGAGGGCTCCCAGGGGCTTTTCTGCTGTCACCTGCCCAGGAGGCTGGAAGGGAAGCCTTGGCCCCCACCTGGTCAGGCAGAGCCCTGGCCTGGGCATCCGCTCCGCCCCGTCCCCTCCAAGGCCACTCCTGCACCCTCTGGGCACAGCAGCAGGGCAGGATGTTGGTGCCTAGAGGTCAGGCCCCTGGGACGAGGAGTGAGGAGTGATGGGGCCACACCCGAGACCACCCCACAAATGAGCTCTGCCCTGCAGGCTCTTCCTTCCCCTGGGGACTTGCTGGCAGCAACCTATAGGCACTGCTGGGAGACAGCACTTCTGTTTTGCTGGGAAACAACCAGGGGCCTCTGGGTCCCCTGGGACCTGCCTGTGGCCCAGCCACCTCGCAGACCAGACCCTCCTATCTGAGGCACAGAGGCCACACACGAAGCCCCCGCATGCGCCCGGCTGGAGGCCAAACAGTGAGGTCGCAAGGGCTGACACCAGACACAAAAGTCAGCTCATGGAGGGTCACAGATCCAACCCGGCATCGGGGCTGAAAGTCGTAGAGAACACAGGAGCGCACCTCCCTCCCTGCCTCTGGCTCGGGCAGTGGCATCTCAGATAGGACGCTAAAAGCACAAGTCAAAGAGGAAAAACGGGTCGACGGATCGACGGGCCTGCATCAAAGTTCAGAACTTCTCTACGTGACCGACCACCAGTCAGGTGAGCCAGCAGCCCGTGAACTGGGGAAACTTTGCAAATCGTGTATCCGACAGGGGACCGGTATTCAGAATGCGTGAAGACTCGTCAACCCCGTGATCACGCAGCCCGATTTCCACACGGGCAAGAGAGGCGAGCAGACATTTGTCCCGAAACGATGCCACGGCACACGCAGCCTTTGGGGGCACACAAATCAAAGCCACAAACTCACCAATGTGGCTATAATTTTCTTCCCTTTTTAAAAAATAGTATTTATTTATTTTTAGAGAGAAGGGAAGGGAGGGAGACAGAGAGGGAGAGAAACACCAATGTGTGGTTGCCTCTTGCGCGCCCCCTACTAGGGACCTGGCCCACAACCCAGGCATGTGCCCTGACTGGGAATCGAACAGGAGACGCTTTGGTTCGCAGGGCAGTGCTCAATCCACTGAGCCACAGTGCCCAGGGTGAGGAGGGGTGGCTATAATTTTTAAAAAGACAATAACTGGTGTTGGAGAGAATATGAAGAAGCGGGAACGCCGACACGCTGCTGATGGGAATGAAAACTGGCACAATGACCTTGAAAAACACGCCTGGCAGCTCCTCAAAGTACCAAGCATGGCGTCGCCACGCGGACCCCACAACTCCAGCCCTCTGTGTAGACCCGAGAGAATGCAAACACACCTCCGCGCAGGGCCTGGGACACAGCTCTTTTCTGCTCTTCATTGCCAGCAGCCATCATGTGGAAGGAACCCTGTGTCCATCAGCGGCCGAAAGGGTAAGACAAGATGCCACTGAATCGTATCTGGCAGTACAAAGGAGCCAAGTGCTCCTGCATGGCACAGATGGAAACACGGCACTGCACGGCTGCTTACCCACGCACCGCCCACCTGGAAACGCCAAACCCACAGAGCCCAAAGCTGGGCCGGAAGGCATGGGGCTTGGGGTGGGGGGCACTGCAGCTCTGCCTGGGGTGACCGGTGCCGTCCTAGGAAGCAGCCTTGATTTGTTCATTGACAAATCTCATAGTCACAGCCCCATGGATAGAATAGGCTGTGTCTGCCCACTTAGCGATAAAGAGGAATAAATGAGGAGTGAGGATTTCCGCCATTCCCAAGCATCGTCCCCCACAAACTGACTGACTGCAAAGGAAAAGACTCCCGGCATCAGGGGCGGTGGGCGGCACCCAGGGACAAAAGCTGCAACCTCAGGACCAGGGAGGAGAGCCACCCATCCAGGTGTCCCCGAATATTTCCCACGGGGTCACAGGGCCACCGACAAACCCAAACCGCAGGTCTGAGGACAAACTGACCAGCCCTCTTCAGAAGGTCTGACCGACTGGGACCAGCGAGACACAGCAGCTGGGTGCAGGGGGTCCTGTGCCCGCCCTCGACAGATGGCGCAGGTGAGCATGGGGATGCCCTGCACAGGTGTTCTGGGGGAACGCTCACAAACGTTCTCTCGGGTGGCTCTGAAAAGGCAGTTCTGCCCTGTATTGGAGACGTTTCCGTGCATTTGAGATTGTTTCAAAACACATCTGTCACAGTGACAGGGCACACAGACCTGGCTTCCGCGACAGGCCATCTCTGTGAGGACAGACTGCAGACAGGACCTGGGGTCCTCAGGCCCCCCAGGTGCCAGTCTCCATCTTCGCACCCCGGGGCTGTTCCTGAAAGCCGGAGATGGGGCAGCTGAAAGGTCTGTCCAAGGCCTGCTCCAACTAGCTGGGCCTGGCTTCCCCAGAGCTGCCGGGGCCTCCTGGGCGGTGCTGGCTCCGGAGGAGAGCCTGACAGCCCAGAGAGGGAAAAGGAAGTGGCAGCTGTGTCCTGGACAGCACGGGCCCCACGCAGACCCCATATTTGCCCTCCTCAGTTTCTCCTGCAGCCCCAGGCCTTCAAGATGGGGTGCCCTCTCACCCCTGACCTCCTCCCCTGGAGTCACAGCTGCGGTAGGGGTCCCCAGGCAGCGCTGGCGCCCCACCCAAGGGCCAGCGTTTGGCAGGAAATGCAAACAAGGCCAAGGGGCAAGTGAGGCATTTTGCTCCTTTTCTTTCCTTTTTCCTTAAACTGAGATTCGGTGAGAATAAAATGAAGACTTGCTGAGCGGAGCAAAGACAGACCTGCTTTTGCTGAGTTTACGTGAAAACGAGAGGGGGGGCGGGGAGCCGGCAGTTCCATCGCTCTGCACATTTCTCTCATTATTTTGCTTCCAAATCGGCCTCGCTGGTACTTTCTCTATTCAATAAAAGCCAACTGCAAGCCGTGTCCCTTAATCTCTGCACCGGCAGCTCTCCGCTGAGAAAATAATACAGAGTAACTTCCAGCCTCACGCACTTTCTTTTCCATTTATATGCAAATGGTGACCTTTCACCCAAGCCGTCTCAAAGAAGTGTTTCCTTAAAAATGCAAATAGCACGTTGCAGGCAGTTACTGGGGCTGAGCCTCTCTTACATTATTATTATTATTTCTTTTAACCTTCCCCGGGCTGTAAAAACAGCAGCTAAAGTGCTCGCGGTAATAATGACTTTCCAAACCAAACCACAGGACGCTCTCCAGGCGGCCTGTCATGGAGCCCACCAGCAGGGGAGGGCGGGTCCCAGCCTGACTGGAGGAGGTGTCCTCCCCACCCCCCCACCCCCCCAGGCCACACATCCCCTGGGAGCGACACAGTGGTGCCCAGCCAGGCCTCCCGCCTCTGGCAGGTGCCCAGAGTGCAGGCGCCAGAGCTCCACGCCGCAGCTAGCAGGACTTCCCAGAGAGCCTGCCGCCCGCGCGGACCCCCCCAGGGGTCCTCTCTGACCCCAATCGCCACCTTCATCAGGGCTGATGGGGCCCCAGGGTGCTCTCAGAGCTGGCACACGTGCTCCCCACCCCAGAAGAGGAGCCGGGGGAGGCAGCCCTCCCGGCCAGTAGGAAAGGCTGGAAGAATAGGGGGTGAGGAGGACCAGGGGGAGCCCAAGGGAGATGGAGCCCAAGGGCTGCGTGTATGCAGGAGGTGCTAGGGTGGGGCCTCCCTCTGACTGCCCCTGACCCACCCCACGGACCAGGCCAGGCAGATGCTGGGAAGCCATCTACTCGGTCCCCTGCTCCTGCCCACAGCTCCCCGGCCTCTGCAATCACCACCTGCCCCTCCTCCGTGTCCGGTTGCTGCCCCCTGCCCCCCCTCCAACCCAGAGCCTGGGCTGCCCCAGGAGCTCAGGAAAGGAGGGCGCTGGCCGACCAGGCTGTCTCACTCCTGGGGTGCAGAGGAGGACAAGGCAACGTGACAGACGGGTGGCATGGGCCTCGCCCCCAGGTGGGGGTGGGCGGCCAGGGGCATGGCCTGGGGTCCTGCAGAGGTCTCTGGTCTCCAGAGTACACAGCGGCCTCCCGGGTCCAGGAAGGGCCTTCCCGGGACTCTGGTCCAGCACCGCTCATGCCGAGCCCTGGACACCCTTTCTTAGTCAGGACTGCCCAGCCTGGGGACAGGGCACTTCCTTCCCCCTCGGAACCACACTGGGTTTGGGGCTCCTGCAGGTAACCCAAGCAGAATGGGCTCTGTCCTGAGTAAACAGAGGAGCTGCTCAAGGGTCTGTGCCCTCGGCCCCGTCCCACTCAGAAAGGACACTCCAGGCGGGGGACACCCCCCACCACCAGGCCCAGGCCACTCTGGGGCCGCATGGCCCTGGGGGCCATGGTTTTGACCACAGCCCTGGTTTCTCTCTCCACCCCCAGTTCCTGTTGGGGAGGAGGGCCAGCTCCAGGGCTGATGTCCCTGAGGACTGAAATCATGCCCAGCTCCAGGGCTCGGAGTGGCTCCGCATGGTGGGGACCCTCACAGCAATGCCCAGCAGCACTCTGCTGCCTTTTAAGGCCGCTCAGTGGGACTCTGGGCCATGAGGGGCCTCATGGGGTTGGGGGGGCCCACTACCACCCGGATGTCGCACCCCTGCCTGGGAGCGCACCCGCCTTGTAAGAAGGACTGGAATCTGGCTCCACCAGCCGAGCCTGTCTGCGCAGGTTCAGGATGGAAGCCGAGGTCGCCTGCATCTGGATGGCAGGACCAGGGCCTGGAGCCCCCAGCCTGCCGGGGGCCACGCCAAACCCAGCCTTTGTCTCACTCCTGATGCTCTGAGGAGCAGGGCCCTATCTGGGGGTCCCCCTGACTTTCCTGGCGGCTCAGGAGCATTTCTGAGAAGCATCAGAATTTGCATGAGAGAAGGTGGTGCGTCCCCACTTGTCACAAGTCACACAAACTGTGGACACAACCACTTTGTGTGTGTCGGGGGAGGGGAGCCCTCCCAGGTAACCTGCTTCAGGGACCTCCGGAAGCCTCCCCAGCTGGGGTGGAAATACAAGGAGGTCACAGAAAAATCTCAATCCTCCAAAACCAGCCCTTCCGTGAGATCGCTCAGCCACGTGGACGTGGTTGCCGGTCACCTGCAGTAGAGCCGGCCTCAGACGGAGCCCGGAGCAGACGGAAAATTCAGACAGAAACTCGTCCATGGAACATTTAAGGAGCTTTTCCTCTCACCTCAATTTCCTTTCGACCTCAAAACCAGCATTGAGGAGCAAGTGGCGTGTCCAGCCCAGGGAACCCAGGGCAGCACCTGCCTCCAGATCCCTGCCAGGTGGGCTGGACCTGGGCTGGAAGGTGTCCCGCAGAGGGAGCAGGGACACATGCCAGGTGGACACAGTGTCTTCACAGAGCTGCCGAGACAGGTGGTTCAAGGCTGAGTCACGTGAGAGAGAGAGTGAAGTCAGAGAGGCCACCGAGGGCCCCGGGTAGCACCTGTACGAGGCCTTGAAAGAGAAAACTCCAGCTGCAGGAGGTGAAGCCCCACTGGGGAGGCAGGTCAGAGACCTTGACTTTGGGGACAGATGATAAGGCTGGAGGCCAGCCAGACACAGACCAAGGGTACCTCCTGGGAGGGCCATACAGGCAGGACAGCAGCCGGGGTGACACCTTGGGCCGAGGGGGCTGGGTCATGGGGGCTGGGTGGCCCTGAGGGAGTCATTTCCAGTCCAGCTGCACCTCGTGCCTGGGAAGGTGACTGGCCTGCCAGCCTCGGGGCCTGGCGAGAAGACGGGGTGAGGCAGTCTACCCACAGGGCACAGGAAGCACGACCGCTGGCACAGAGGTGACAGAAGTGTCAAGTGTGTCTGTTCTGCAGGCAGTGGCCCATCCTCCGGCGAAACCATGCAGCAAGCCCTTCCAAATTCAAGGCCCCATCTTTGCCACACACGTGGGGGCCAGGAAGAAGGTGTGAGAACTGGCACAATTTCATGTGCCCACCAGTAACTGACACATGAGCCCGCTGTTCCCTCAGGTCTTGTGACAGAACAGGGAGCTTTGAGCCCCCGAGGATGGGACCCTGGACCGTGGGTGACTGTCCAGGACCCCGGGACTGGCAGGGCCCCCCGCTCTGAGCACCGATGTCGCCGGCAAAGCTCGACCTCCACAACGCCTCGCTGAGGACCAGCAGCCCTTCTGCAGGGACCTGAAGCTGGTCCCTCTCAGAATTCCACGAACACGGTGGGTGTGAACACTGAAGGCCACGACCAGCCAACTCAGCCAAACACCCGGGGATGCCGGGTCAGGTCGGGGGCCCTCAGACCTGTGGGCCTGGCTCACGCACCCCAGGGCCCCACACCTGCCATGTTGCTGCTGCAGGTCTGAGGTCTCGGAGGCCAGGGACACTCTTGGACCTTGTCAGCAGGCACCTGGGTGTCACAGAGTGTACAGGCTCCGCCCCAGCAGAGAGCATGTGGGGGTGCGGCCCTGGGTCCAGCGAGAGCCCGCCAGGACTGCAGCTCTGGGACCCTGACCTTCAGCTGCTTCTCCAATGTGCGGCTTTTAGGCAACAAGACGGGAGAACAGGAGGGGCCCCAGGTGGCTTCTGCCAGAGCCCTCAGCCCGACGCCCCACACAGCAAGGCGTGAAGCCAGGCGTGGGGGCAGGTGGGCTGTCAGCAGCGAGGCCAGGTGGCATGCCCACGGCTCTAACATCTAGCTTACGGTGTGCCCACTGGCAACTCGCCGGCCACCCTGGGCAGCATGGAGCACCCATCCTTCAAGGGCCTACCACGCACACACAGCCTCCACAGTGGCTCTGTTCTGGACACAGTCCAAATCAGCCCCACAACACAGCACACACGACCACCCGGCTGCCCCCGAGGCCGACCCCTGCAGTTGCCGGGGCGCGGCTGAAGGTGGGGCTGCAGGCGCAGAGCCCAGGACGGCAGGACGGTGGCATGAGGCGGTGATGCCCACCCTGTGCTGGTCCACTACCACCCTCCCGCCCCCTGCCAACCACTGCTCTAACCCTGGCAGAGCTCACAGCCGGCCTCCGAGCTTCTGTCACTGCCCCCAAATAGCACTGTGTTTGCAAGGGCGAACTCAGAAACGGAAACGGGATGAAGCGATGGACAAAGCGCCCCTTGGCACCGGAAATGCGCCTGACTCCCCGTGCACCGAGCCAGCGAGGGCGGGAAGGGCGCAGACGGGCCCGGTTAGCTCTGGCAGTGCCGAGAGTGACGAGGGAGCCTCTGGCAGGCTGTGCTTCCCCTCGAGCGCGTCACGCATCTGGTCTCTGACGCACACTCCAGAGTCCAAGAGCAGCAGCATCTCAAGTCATGTGAAACCTCTCTCTCTCTCTCTCTCTCTCTCTCTCTCTCTCTCTCTCTCTCAGTTTGAGTTTTTAAAGCAACATTTGGAAAAATTCAGCATTCACGGAAGACAGAAAGTACTGTGAGAACCTGGACTTCCGCCCCCAGACCCCGCAGCTCGCTGGTCTGGGCCGCCTGGGAGGGGCCTGAGAGAGGACGGGGCTGTGGGGGCCCCAGGCAGCTGCTCTTGACCCTTCTGGGAAACAGCGTTTTCCAGGCTGACTCATGTCCTAATGACGCCGGCTCCGGAGACCGTTTTCCTGTAAACTGTCACCACAAAATTCCCGTTAAAACTGCATGTGTAGACGCTCAACTCCTGGTTTATTCATGAATGAGTTCACAAAGAAAGCGCACGGGAGGGGGGGGGCAGGGGGGGGCAGGGCCTGGGAGCTGGGGCGAGGGAGGCCACAACAACAGGACCAGGGCGGCCCTCCAGGGCGGGGCAGGCACAGCGCTCTTCCCAGCAAGGCGGAGTGACTGACGTGCGCCTGACTGGCTGCCCAGTGCCCTGCCGGCCCGCAGATCAGGTGACCAGCGGCACCCCCACCCCTGGCCCAGCTGCAATCACTCCTGTCACGCCAGCCGCCCTTGCTGACGGAGGCGTTTGCGGGGGTGGGGCCCACAGCACAGGGTCTCCATCCAGGAGGAGCACAGGCCCCCAGTGCGTCCACCTCCCCAGAACCCCTCTGCACTCTGTCCTGCCGCTGTGCCCAGTGCTGGGCCGTGCAAACCCGCATGCCCAGCTGCGCGGCCGCTGCCCAGGCATGGGGCCACCCGGACGGAGGTCGGCCCAGCTCTGAGCTGCCTGTACCCTGCAGGCCCCAACCACCACCCCCACCCCATGCTCACACAGTCACCATGTCCTCGTGGGCACATTAGGTAACTCCAGGCCAGAGGAGGGCAGGAGGAGAAAGGCGGGGCCCAGGCTCTGGGCAGCACCAGGGAGAGCGCCCAAAACAGCCGGGCCTGGCTCCAGCCGCAAGCAGAGCCACTGGGGTCAGGGCTGAGGGTGCTGGGGGCACACGCTCACCCACTGCTCCCTGCCACCTCGGAGCCCCGACAGGGCCTTCCTGTGACGGCTGCTGTGATACCTGGGACAGAGGCCCCTCTCAGCCCCAAGGGCTTTGCCTGCCGCGTGGGGTCACCTCTGCCCAGGGGCTGCCGTCTGGCACCAGGAGCCATCGGGAAGTCTCCCTTTGCCAGAATCTTCTAAGCAGGTGTACTGGCTCCAAGGACTTGGGACTGCCGCTCGGCCTGAGTGGGCAGGAGCGGCCCACTGGCCTGCATGAGCTCCCAGGTTCACCTCTAGGCCCTGTGGACCCAGGGGGGGCAGAGCCCAGGGGTTCCGGGGTCTACAGTCCTCCAGATCCAACTGTCTGCGGCCCTGGGGAGCCTGGGGCTGCCCAGGGGTCAGGCTGCTGCACGACTCTGTCCCCAGCTCTAGGGGGCACCGGGGTCATGCCCATGCCTCCTTCTCTTCACAAACAAGTCCTGACCGACCTCCTTCACCCAGTGACCGGCCGGGGATGCCAGGCTGGGTCCTGCCCCATGGGCAACACGCTCCCGGACACCTCCAACTCCAATCCCCGAGGCCCCTCTTTTATTTACCCTTAACTGACAGAGCATACGGAAGGAGTGACAACCACAGCAAGGACCAACGGTGGGGGGAGTCCCAGTGGCGAGGACCCCCCCACCGCGGGGTCAGGGAGAGCACACCCTGTCACACCTCGCTGGGGGATCCCCTCCCAGGCTGCCCAGCACCCGCCCACCTTTTGTTCCCTCGGCCACTGGCCTCAGGGACCTTGGCTGGTCTCTCTGACTCTCTTGAAACCACCGAGGAAAAACCCCTCCCGATGCCAAAAGGACAATAACCGTAATTGATGTCATTTCCACCATTCCAGGGACAGTCCGATGGCCCAAGCCCCAGCCCACATCCTGCTCCCAGATCCCCCACGCAGGTGCTTGTTTCAGGAGTTAAACAAACTTGACCGGCCAGGGGTGTCCGCCGATGACAGGGACACAGAGACAATCGCAACCACAGTGGCAGGAGGAGAACCCTGCGCCCGGCAGCCCCCAGCTCAGCTGGGTCCCTGGGTCACAAAGAAGAAAGTACGTCCAGTGGACAAAGTCCCGGGCCCAGACGCGTCACCATGCAGGCAAGGGCACCACATTGCTCGAAGCTCAGGCCAGCTGCGTGGCCGGCCCTGATGTCTAGTTTTAAATTCGCAGATGCAGTTACACAGACACATAAACAACAGCTCGAGGGGCCCGTCTCCTCTCCAGAAGGGCAGCAGGAGGGAAGGCCACACAGCCCTGCACGCCTGCCCCACAGACACATGCGCCTGCACCCCGCTCCCCAACTTCGGAGATACGCGGCACGAAGACCAAATGCTCACATGGCCATCTCCACTCCGCGCCAGGGGCGGGGGCCCGCAGGAGGTGCCGAGCCTCTGTCCCACTCCGGCAGTCTGCAGGTTACAGGGCTAGTGTCTTCCCCGGGGCCACAGCCGCCGGGTCCCCCGGGTGCAGGTGTACCTCTGCTCCTCTTTCAGAAATGCATGTAAAGTTTCTCGTCTGCGTGCGAGACCCCCCCTGCCCCGCCGTGTCTTTTCTGGCAGACACAACTGTCCACTGGACTCCGAGAGGCCAAGCGCGTGAGCAAGCCGGGGAGCGACTGCAAGAGAGGAGGAGGCAGCGGCGGGCAGACCCGGGAGGAGGAGAAAGCTTGCGTCCAACAGAGCGGCTCTAAAGAGCTGTCCCCAGACCTGCTCTTCCCGCAAAGAAAGCCTCCATCGCAGCCACCAGCGGCACCCTGTCCCCCTCGGAGGGGAGAAGCCGGGCACCAGGCATCTGCCTTTGTCAGCGAAAGAACGAAACACGGACTTACCTTTCCCCACAGCTATTGTCTGTCCTCGTTCAAAATGACATCACGGAAAGCAATCATGAAATTTACATGGGGGGTGCAGGGTGGACGGGGGCGGGGCGGGCGGCTGCCTCCCCCGCGTCACATGGGGGCAGCCTGCGTGCGGGTCTCAGTGCGTATCCTCTCCCCTCGGCGCTGGAGCCCCCGAGCCGGCGAGAGGCGACGTCTCATTTACTTAATGACCACTCTCATTAGCAGCGGTGGCACGGGCTGGCAGAGAGGCTCCTTTGTAAATACGCTACCCATGAACCCTTGGGGCGCCGATATATCTGTTTACTCTCCGAGGTGAAATAAATTTACAGTATAGCATCAGCAAGATGGGGCTGCTGACCTGGGAGCTGAGAGGGGCCAGGCCGGCAGAGGCCCCGGCAGCGGCCCCGAGCCACAGCCAGAGGTCGGTGCCTGCCTCTGCCCACGCTGATTTGTCATTAACATGCAGCGCGACGGGGTCTGTTTTTATGCAAAACACACGGAAGGGCAGGCAGCCTCGCCACCGCCATGCTCACCCCCCCCTGTGCTTTCTCCGCCAGTGGTTCAGTCCAATAATTCCTAATAGCAGCAACCCGAATGACAGATGCCCCGGTTAGCGCGCTGCAGGCAAAGCGCTCCACAGTATTTATTGGTGGTGAGGAGCGCAGGGCAGGGTTTGTCCCTCGGAGGGAGCGGGGGTGGCCTGTGGCTCCCCTGCAGGCTCAGCCCCGTGACCCCCCATGGGGGTCTGTGTGTCCAGGTACAAGTCAGTGTCCACGGCCACAGCCTGCAAAATACAGACACACAAAGGGTCCACCAGGAAGCGGTGCGTTCTTTTATCACGCCTTCCCTCTCTGTTTTCAGTTTTAAAATACGAAAACTCTCTCAAAGAGAGCAGGGGTACCTCCTGAAGCCCTAAGGAGGGAATGCACCCCTCAAGTTCTCTGCTCTGCTTTTCTGAGTCTGTTCTGAACTGCCGGAAGGAGCTATGCCGTGGAAGCCAAGAGGAGCACAATCCACAACACACACAATAGAACCCCCCCCCCGCCCTCTCCCCCCACCCCCCCCCCCCCGCCCCATTAGGCAAACCAGTTGTCTGCTTTCTCATCTGTCACTTTGCGACTTTTTTCCACATTCAGGGGTAAATGCAGGAATTTCCTCAGAGTACCCCAGAGCACAGATACTCTCACTTACTACTCCAGTTCCCTTTCCTTCGTGACAACTCGGTCACAGAGCTGTCCGTCACCATAATCAGGCTGTCAGACACCTTCAGACACCTGGCCGGCGTGAGAGCCAGGGACCCCCACCTCAGGAGTTCAGGGCAGAGATTTCCAGACAGCAAATACCATTTCTGGGCAAGTCACTCAGGAGCGCAATGGCCCAGCTGGACTGGCACTCAAGGGCTCCGGCCACTGGCAGCGTGGACAAGACGGAACAAGCGCAGGGAGAATCAGCAACAACCCCACAAGCAATCGCTTTTAACACTCAGCATTCTGCCTCCAGGCCAGCCGACAAGCGTCACCCGAAAGTAGGGATGCTCAGCTCCACACAGACACACAATGATCCCCACACATGAGAGCCCCGGGCGGCTGGGCACGCGGAAGGCAATCTTTCAGATTGAGCAAAAGGAAATGCAGGCCAGCCTTCGGTGGCCAAACCGAGGATGAAATATTGATTAGCCAAATGAGAGCAGCGTGAGGCGCCTCCAGTGACTGCCTGCAGCTGTTCTCATTCCCTCGAACGCTCGCGTCCATCAGCACAGAAGGATACCACAGCGAGCTCTCCCGAAAAGCCATTTTCTGTCTCTTCAGGACTCACCGTGAGCGCTGGGAGAGGTTACACCCAAACCTCTGGCACTCAGGGACTCTGTTAAACACTTATCAGCAGGCTGCAGGCTCAGGTGGCCCGGCACGCCATTGTTTGAGTGGAGATAGACTCCAAGGGAGGGCTGGTGCTGAATCAGCCGGTTCCCCAACAATGCCCACAGTCTCGGGAAAGCCCTTAATTCAGACACGCAGCAGTCAAACGGGGAAGAACAGCAAACGCAGGCACCAACAGGGAGAGACCACTTTGTACCGCAGGAGACCTGAGACGGCAGGACCACTCTTCCAGGTAACAGAAATTATGTCTACGCAAACCCAAGTCTCAGCACCTCTCAGGTCTGCCCTGAGCCACCCGCCCTGAGCCGAGGGCTCTGCAGCAGGAGCTGGCCTCCGGGAGCTGAGCGGGAAGCCTGTGAGCTGTTTCAGGAGATAGAGTTTGATGAGCGCAGGTTCAAAACCCTCAGCTGACTCGCGAGAGAACAAAGGACAAGCTACAGGGGCGGAGTGGGGAAGGGGCTTTGCGGGCAATTTCTAAGGTTTGGCGGCTGAGGAAAGCCGGATCGGCAGGGAGGCCGCCGCGCCCGCGGTCTGATCAGCACTTCGGACAGCGGCGCCGCCAGGGCCTTTGTTCCCAGCAGTCTCCCTTCTGACTGGCTCTCCACCCTGCCGCTGGTGGCGAGCCCTGCTTGGAGGTGACAACAGCCAGGTGCAACCGAAAACTTTCTTACCCAGGTGACAAACACTCAGGCCATTTTAAACCTAAGACATTTTCTTTTCCGTAACTGAGCACTGAGCAGAATTGTTCTGTTAAGTTTGATAGGGAAGTCGAGTGTGACGGCAACGTCTGGGAACACCCACAGGGAAGCAGCCTCTGCCGGGCGAGAGGGTGCTGAACTCCACTCGGAGGGAGACGGGCAGAGCCAAACCTGGGGCTGAGGCCTGTGCAGGGGAAACGGGCTGCATGATCGCCTCGCTGGAAAGATCATTCAAATACAGTGTAACCCCTTGTGCAAACCTTCACACAGACACTCCAAATGCCTGCTCATTTGCTTTGTAAAAACTCTTTCAAGCAGTTTTGGTCCAAACTTTCTGCATCTGCAATTGGCACCACCTTCTCTGGTGATCAGCTGGGGGTGAGGATTTTCTTGGGGGGGTGTTGTTGTTGTTTTCCTGAAAGCTTCCCTGCAGATGGACGCCTGCCTTAAAGCCGCAATTAGGGCTCTGGTGTGTGGAGCCGAGGTGGTCAGCATTAATATTGTATAGGAACAGCTGAGGGCGTGCGGTGGGGGGGGGGGGGCTGGGCAGGGCGCGGCCCCCGCAGGCACTGGCAGATGGAGCAAACAAAACCCGGAGCTGCCGGCACCCGGGGCTGACTCTGCACACACGCCTGCCTGGTGCCCACAAGCACGCTCTGGGCTGTGCGATGAGACTGCTTCACGCCGAGACATCAAACACGCCAACACTTGACGCTGCATTAACACACGTACACACAGAGACACGCACGTCCGGGAGCAGCAGTGGGGCTCGCACGCCGGCTCCTGGTCTGATGCTGTGTTGAAGGCGCACGTGCAGGGAACACAAGCAGCAGGCCCAGCCCCAGACGCTCGGTTCCTCCGGGCAATCCCCTCCATCGCACACGCCTTCCCCCCACCCCAGGGAGCCCGGCGCCTGCTGGCACTGCACCCTCCCCCGCTGGCCCCCCACCGCCAACCTTCCGAGGGAGGCTGGCCTTGACAGGTCTGCGAGCTCCCGACCAGCTGGAGGTGGGGCGGCAGGCGGCACACTTCCACGGGTCTGGCCTCTCTCCGGAAGGAGCCTGTGTCTGTCACCTCCTCTGCTGCCCAGAAAGGAGCACTCAGTGCTGACGGGGACACACCGCTAATTAGCCCCTTCGGCATCTTGGCAGAAGCATGTGAGGAGGCCCAGGGAGGGGGGCGTGGGCTGGGGGAGCTACGCACCCAGGAAGGTCCCGCAGAGCGTCATCCTGGCTGGGCGGGCCGCCTCCACGCTGAAGTCTGGGCACACCGTCACTTCGTGCTGGAAAAAGTTGCGGCACAAACTTCTGGGTCCCAAGGCCCTGGGGAGCCCCCTTCTCATCCAGCCAATCAGAGCAGAGAGCAGACAATCACAAACTAATGCCCTGCCAATGAGGATCCTTCCCCACACAATGGGCCCGGCTGGGACAATGGGCCCCGCCTGCAGGTGGGGAGGGGGAGCAGTCCCTCGCTCCCCTGGACTAACCAGTGAGCCGGGAGGGGCCTTCTGAGGGTGTTCCCCTTCCCCACCCCACCCCCTCCTCTCCTCCCCTTCCTCCACCCACCTGCCCTCCCTCCCTACTTCCCCCCAGAACAAGTCAGGCAAGAAACCTGGTGGGAGGCCAGTGGAACAGGTGGGAGAGGATCAGGTTTGGGCATCCTGGCCTGCCCCTAACACGATCACTGGCTGCCTGGGGCCCGTGAACTATGGACCCCCATAGCCCAGGTAGGGAGCCCTGGCAGGAGGGTGGGGGTAGGTGAAAGGAGGACCAGGAACCCCAATCTGGGAGGTGGGGGTTGGGAGGGAGAACTTAGGTTTGGACTCCTGCAGCTTGGTCCAGGCCAGGGGTGGAGAGGGGCCCGGTGGGGCGGGCAGCCTTTCCAGGGCAAGTCCTACTGCCTCAGCCCCCATCCCTGACACTTCAGTGCCCACGGGGGCCCTTTGCCACCAGGCTTGGCTGTCCTCAGACCAACTGGACACTCCCAGCTCTCTCACGCTGAGACAACTCAGTTTACCCCCCGGGTCTCTGTCCCACCCTCCCCGTTCTGGGGGCTCACCTGCCCGTGTGCAGGTATCTGCCCCTGACAGGTGGGGGCACAGGCTGCTGAGGGTCTGGGTGTGGGCCCTGCCACTCCATAAGGGGGACGGAGTGGGTGGGCAGGAGTGGACAGCTCTGTTGTCCCTCAGTGTGGGCTCCAGTCTGAGGCTCAGGGCCATGACTAGGCTGGACGTAGGTACATCCTCTGACTAGGGGCCGGGCAGTGGCGGGGTGAGCGTGTGAGGTTGCTGAGGGTGCAGGGAGAGGGGGCAGAGCAGGGGGGCTGGGGGCAGGGGGCTGCAGATGCTGCTGGGACAGGGCGGGAGGTCCCCTCTGATCTGTCATGTCACCGTCCTTTGTCTACCGTGACACAGAGAACTGACCTTGGGAGACTCCTTCTGTGACTCAGCTTCCTCATCTTCAAAGTGAGGGTGGCAGGGCCCGCTCCCCTGCGGGTCCCATATAGGACGCAGCTTGGCAGGTGCTGAGTCACGGCTGGTGGCCCCGCCATACACCCCCAGGACCTCAGAGACCCCAGGAAGCTCTTCAGGGCACCTCAGCTGCCAGGTGCCCGCAGTTTGCCGTCCAGCCCTCTCCACCTCGCCCCACTCCCTCCCCTTTGGGAGAAGCCGACTTTGGATGGAGATAATTAAGGTCGATTATTTGAAGTAACAGCGGGGGCATCTATGAATGCTTGTGCTGTGCCCTTCAATGAAACCGATGCCTACTAGGCCAGCCCATGACAAAACCCCTTGGACAGGTTCAGAGTCAGGTGAGACCTAGTCATCTCTCCTCTGGGGGGCGCACAGGGGCGTCCTCCAGGCCTCCCCTGCTCCCACTCCAGTGTGCTCAGAGAGTAGGAATCCAGGAATTGGCAAGACCCCCAGAGGCCTGCAGCCCCTTAGAGTTTGAGGATCAGTGGCCTCTGGCCCCCGGGGCCCCTGGGAGGCTCCGTGTGTGTAAGGTATGGTTCCAGCTGTCCAGGTGGAGGCCATGCCTGCCTCTCTCCAGGCCCGCATGGCCATGGCCTCTCCCTACACTGACTGGAAGCCGAGCAGCACCCAGTGCAGCCGCCCCACCCCAAGGGGGAGCCCTTGGGCATCACCTGCCATGACTGCAGCCCCGCTGGGGTCCCAGCTCCTCCATCAGGCTAGTTTCAGGGCGCTGCCTGCACAGACTGAGGGGTCACAGAGCAAGCTGAGGGCGGTAAGCCCCAGGTGTGGGGCCCAGGATGAGGAGCGCAGCGTCAGATAGCCCCCCAACCTAGCCATCTTGGGGTGGGATAGAGCTGGGGTAAGCGGGCAGCCCCAACTGAGAGTTCTAGATGCATCCAGGATGGTGAGCAGGGACCAGACGCCTCCTGAGGGCCTGACCCACTGGGCCAGGCAGCAGCTGACCTGGCGGGAGGGAGGAGAGGCAGAAAAGACCAGAGGGACAGGCAGGGGTGGGGCGGGGCAGGACTCCAGGGTCAAGGGAGTGGACACAGAGATGGACACAAACAGGCAGAGGAGGAGACGGGGTGGGAACAAAGGCGAGACCAAGGCAGAGAGCTGAGGCAGCAGTCAGGCAGGCTCAGACAGACAGACGGACGCAGAAGTGAGGGAAGGAGGGAAAAGGAGACAGAAGACAGGAAACAGTGCCAGGTGGAAATCTCCCTGGATTTCCTCCTGTTGGTGGCCTTTCGCCCTACAGGGACCACGCCTCATCTGTGTGTGTGCATGGTATACATATGTGTGCATGCGCACACATGGGGGGGAGGGCTCATACCTTCCCTGCTCCAGGGTCTGTTTCAATGGCTGTGGAATTCTGCTCTCAGAACAGATGGCCTTGGAGATAAAGCCACCTGGAGTCTGGACAGAGCGAGGCCTCAGGCGGTTGCCATGGCAGGCCAGGCTGGTGGCGTCTGCTTATTAGTGTCCATGAGGCTGACACCCACAAATGTCAAGAAGGCTCCTGGGAAGGGGAGCCTGCAGCAAGGATGCACCCCTGCCTGATCATCAGCCCCCAGCACAACGTCGGAGCTTGGAGGGGGCAGTGACCACCAGCCGGCTGCAGGCTGGGGTCTGGGGACAACAACCTGGTCACATCAGGAGGAACATTCCTTCCCAAGACTCATCCCTGAGGGGTCAGAGCTGCAGCTCAGGACAGCTGGCCCCGGGAATTCCAGCAGCTCCAGCTTTGGAGTCCAGTCCCCGGGGCCAAACCCATGCTAGATGAGTGAAGGTGGACAGGACAGACCCTGGTCAGCCCCCATCTCAGACACAGGGCCCGGGGTGAGGGTGGAGAGGCCCGGCCTTCCATCCCAGCGGGAGCCCTCAGCAGAGCTAGTAGTGGGGGGCAGCTTGGAGCATCAGCTTACCCATCACCCCAACAAGGCCATGAACCCCTGGGGAAGCCAGGCAGAACGTCCCAAGCGGTCACTTGACCCAGCCGTCCAGCCCCTGAGAAGAGGAAGGGAGATATCATGTCTATGCTGGCACAATGGAGCCCCCTGTGGGGTCAAGAATGCTGTTCCCAACTTGCAAACGGGGCCCAGAGGGGCCACGGGCCCCCAGGTCCCAGGACAGAGAGGGGACTGGAGTCCAGGGCCATCTGGAGCCACAGCCTGGGTTGCAGCCTTCTCAGCTCAAGGAGGCCTCGGTGGGGTGTCTTCAAGGGAGGCCCCCAGGACCAGGCTCCCTCGCAGGGCATCAGAGCCGCAGAGTGAGGAAGGGTGCCACCCTCAGCCTGGTCAGCCTCAGGCTTCCCGACTAGCCAGTGGGCCCGAACCAGGCCAGGCCTGCAGCCCAGAGCCTCAAGGCCACACCTTCCCCTGAACCCCAACTGGCCTCCACGGGTTAGAACACTTGGGGAGCTCCCAGGCCCTGTGCAACCCACCCACCCCAACACACACGTGCCCGGAGCCTGCTGGGTGAGGCTGCAGTGAGCCCATCCACAGCCCTGACCTCTGCACAGCCCAGCTCTGCCACCCACAGGGGTGTGGAGGGACGGGCGGACGGATGGACAAACAGATGGTGGGCAGGTGGACAAGTAAATGGTTGATGGAGGGCGAGTGGGTGGGTCGGGGGCGAACACATCAGTTTGCTGGTCCGGATGGCTCCTCGTGGGCAGGGCTGCACCTGGCAGGGACACAGGACATGGCTCACCGGGGAACACACCTGCGACACCCGGCAGGGACACAGGACATGGCTCACCGGGGAACACACCTGCGACACCCACACGCCCCTGAGCTCAGAGTCCAGGAGTCCCTGCCTGTCCTGACCATACACACACACACACACACACACCCTGAGCCCTGGACACACCCAGGCAATGCAACCCTGGGCCCAACCAGAGGCCTGAGAGACCACAGCCTCCCCCACCCGCCGAGGTCCCGGGTCTGGAAGGAGAGAGACAGGCTGATAGAGCACAGCCACAGCCAGTGCGGCCGCATGGACTCCTGGGGCAGGAGACGGGCGGTGGGCACTGGGGGCTGGTGCCAGGGACCCAGTGCCTCCCTGATGGTGGTAACTGGGCCCTGGGGACCTCGGGACAGCGACAGTCCTCCGAGCCACAAGTCTCCCAGCCTGCGAGAAAGCAGAGGCTGCCCGGCAGCCTTCCAAAAGCAGGGTGCGTGCCCAGACTTACATTTGGAAGTTGAACCCTTTCTACACGTGACCCGCTCACTGGACATTTGAGGGACTAAGGAAAATGCGTCGGACACCCGGCGCCCTCAGGCCTGTGGACCAGCTGGCTGAGTCTCAGCGCCCTGCCCGGCCGAGTGCCACCCTGTTTGCAGGGAGCCCTGAGTGTCCCCGTGGAGACCTATGTGAGGTGCAGCCTGGGCCTCAGGGTCACCCAGTGGTCGGCCCCCATCAGGCGCATGGCCCCAGCTTCCCTGACCCGAGTCCTGGGGGCAAACCTCTGAGGCCTCTCATCCCACGGCACCCAGGAACCGAGACCCAGACACACTGCGTGACGAGGCTCCAAGAGGAGCTAGTCGCAGACCCAGGGCTCCCCATAGGCCCCACACGCCAGAGCCCAGCATCCCATACTGGCACGGGCGTGCGGCCGCAGCTCTGAGGGGGCAGCAGGCGAGTGGGACCCGTTTCTGAGCGGCCATTGTCCCAGCACCTGTGCCCCCGCCCCCCTCTTCAGCTGCACCAGGCCAGGGCACCTGTATGCAAATCCCACGGTGGGGGGGCAGGGGGGCTGCGCAGACCAGACGCCACCCGTAGGGGGCAGGGCGGCCAGCCCCCACCCTGGGAGGGGCGAGCAGGGCCACGGGAGGGGGGCTGTGGCCCCACGAGGAGCTGGGGAGCCCAAGGCTGAGGGACAGGACACTTGGGACATGGGCCCAGTGGCACTGAGTGCCCTCGAGCTACCGGCTGGCCGTTCGCTCAGCTGCAGAGTCTCCCGGGAAACAATGACCCGTCTGAGTTCGCAGGAAACAATAATGAAGATCGAGTCCTCCCGGGCAGGCGCCCTCTGACAGTTACCGTGGGGAGTCGTTGCTGTGTTCGGGTAGGACGGATCCCTCTGTGCCCTGGAATTAGGCCTCGGTGGGTCCAGGGCCGCGGTACCTCAGCCCGCGTCCTCCGAGACGGACTCATTGGGGGCTCAAACACCACACCAGCGACCCTCAGCATCACGCGAGCATAGGCAGAGTGTGGGACAGACACCCCTGTGCACTCTGCACACCAGGCGGGGGACGTGGGGGCGGCAGAGTCTCAGCTGGGCGCCGGGGTGCACAGAGGCCCCACACCCCGACCTGCCCTCTCACCCCTTGTCTTCGGCCTGACTCTGAGGGGGACGTCCTGACACTTGCTTCTCAGCCCAGGAAGACCCCAGACACTGCGGGAGGCTCCAACAGACAGGGCGGCCCGCACACTCCCAGTGTCCCTGCTGGGCAACCGAACACTCACCACTGGTGTGTGTGGAACGGATTCCCAGAAGCCGAACGCAAATGGGGGAGGGTCCCGGCAGCCAAATATACCCGTGGCAGAGGGGCCAGCCAGGCCCTGCAGCCGAGCTCAGGCTACACCTGGTGCAGGGGAGGGGCTGCCCCGTCCGCTTCTTGCTGGACTCCCAAGGGCTTCTGGACCCTCCCTGTCCTGGAGTGCAGGAGGCGGCGGACGCTGCATGGAGGAGCTGTGTGCACATGTGTGCCTGTGTGCACATTGGGTACAGTGCATGGGCACATCCGTGTGTGTGTGTGTCCGTGCATTTACACATCTGGACACGTGCGTGTGTCCATGCGTGCATGCGCACACTCACCATCCGTCCAGAGGCCTGGCCGGGCCTTGAGCCGGTCAGTTGAGCCCTCTGTTCTGCACCTCCCCTGGGCGGTGGTCCCTCTCCCTCTGGGCTGCAAGGCGGCAACCTGGGTGCCCGGCGTGAGCTGGCGTGAGGGCCTGCCCCGTCCAACCTGAGACGGAGGGTCCACAGGCCGCAACCACAGCTGCTGCAGCCAACAGCTTCCTGAAGACGACAACCTGTGTCTCCACCCCACCCTTATCCTGCCGTGTGGGGCCCATACAGTGGAAGGGGCTTCATCAGGAAGTGAGGCCCTGTAAATGGGAACAGTGAGCACCAGGAGAGAACTTTCCGGCCACTGAGCAGCACTGGAGGTGCCCCACCTCCCCGTGCTCTCTTCCTGCCTTCGTGGAAAAGTCCCCATGGGGCTGGGGTTGGGGGACAGGATACCCCTTCTGTTCCCAAGGCTCCCACCCAGGGACCAGAACACAGGGGTGGAAAGCAGGTTTGGGGGAAGTGAATCGTCTCCAGCGTGAAGTCTCCCTGGACTCAAGATGATGCCTTTGCGGGGGCACCAAACACACCTGCCATTCTGCACTTGCAGTGACCGGAGGCCTCAGCCCCAGCAGCTCTGTGGTGGACCCACCACCTCTAACTCGATCTCACAGAGTGGTAAGGTCCACACTGGAGCCCGCCACCTTGTGCCCCTCAGCTTCCCTCCCTAGGGGACCCTGCAGGGGCACTCACTTGCTCAGTGGCAGCTGTGGGGACATGGACATGGATGCTTGCATGTGCTGGGGCCCAGAGTCCCGCGAGGGCCAGGACGGCCACCGCGTGACGGGGCTGGGCCCTGGTGTCAGTTTCGGGAGCAGAGGCAGGTCGGCCCCCTCACGTCCTGCTTGCTATTGAGGGCCAGACACCCCAGAGCCCGCCCCAGACCACTTCAGCTGTCCACCTGGCTCAGTCCCGGTGGCCTGTGGGGCTGTGGGGGGTCTCCACTGAGCACCACCTGGCAGCAACCTCCCATCAGCCCCCTCCCTCAGGATAAAGGCCCAGGCCTCCGCCTGCCTGCCTCTCCTGAGCTCAGCCCCAATGGGGTTTGCTCCCTCCCACTTCCCAGGCTTGGCCCACCCAGCTCCTTCCTGGGCTCCTCCTGCGGAACCCTTTCTGGGAAGCTTCCAGATGAGGTCAGGGTGTCCTTGGAGTGCTCCCGGTGCTGGCCCCTCCCCCTGGCAGCCCTTATCACAGATGGAATTTCAAAACTCATTGTGCCACCATTTGTCCAGCGTCCAGCTGCTCAGGGGCAGGACCAGGGGACAGTGTGAGTAGGCCTTGCCCAGGGCTGGCTCTGCATTTCGGAGCAGAGTGGACGGAGGGGAAGGGAGGACGCAGCTAGGCCCGCTGACACCCATGTATCTGAGGGAGGCCGTGCGGGTGGGGTCTCCAGAGGAGACTGAGAGAACAGGCCTTCTTTGAGAGCTGGTGGTGGGGGCAGGGCCGGAAGGCTGGGGGGTGGGGGGTGGGGGGCAGGTCCCACACAAAGGGCTCTGTCTGCCATGCTGGGCCCTGCACTGGCCCTCTCCCCCATCCTCTCACTATGGAGGGGCCAGGCCTCCCCACCGAGGAGCCCGCAGCACATGGGGTCACCCCTGCACGTGGCCCTGGGGCTGGCTCAGATGGCCTTTGCCACGTGCAGGGGCACAGGGCTTGACACCCACTCACTCTGGTGCAGAGTGCAGCCCCAAACAGAGGCTGGGGCACCTGGAGGCCCACAGGGGGTGTGGGCAGAGGCAGGCATGTCCCCTCCCGCAACCACAGCAGAGGGAGCATCTGTCAGAGCAGGGGTGCCTCCACTGTCCCCCCAGTGCCCCCCACTCTTCGACTCTCCTCCGCCTCCCAGCCAGGAGGGTCTGGGGGGCCGAGGGGCAGGGCAGGGGGTGAGGGAGGTGCTCAGAGGGAACCTGCACACAGCACCCTGGCTCAGGGGCTCAGCTTCTGCCTCCTCCTTTGTCTTCTCCACAGCAAGCACCTGCCGGCCCGGTGTCTCTGGGTCTCTCCCCTGGGCTGCCGCCCGCCCCGCCCACCCGGCATCCTAGGGGAAGGTGAGGCCTGAGCCCTGCAAGTCAACAGCAGCTGCCAGGCCAGGACGAGGGGTTGGGGCAGGTGGGGGGCATTCAGTCGCTTGGAGCAGCCTGGCTGCTGATTCTCCCTAATTGCTTTAAAGTAGCACTAATTGCACTGATTGAAAACAGAGTCTGGGGAGGGGGGGGGAATGAAGAAAGGGGAGGATGTTGTCCTGGAAGTCACAGCCCCTCCCCCAACCTGAGCTGAAGCCCCTAGGTTGCTGGGTACCAGAGCCAGGAAGGCTCTCTGTCTCCCAACCCCACGCCTACCCTGAGCCCCCTGCCAGATTTGGAGTGGAGGCTGCCTGGGGCAGGACTCAAGCTCAGGGCGCATCCCACCTCGGGCAAGACGCAGCAGGAGCTGACCGAATGCCTCTGCAGGCCCAGGGCTCTGCACCCGCGACCCCGACTCCTGCAGTCCTTCCTGGTTTCCACAGCTCTGCTCCCCAACTCGACCAGGAGGCTGGCCAGCTGCTCTGCAGGACCCCAAGAGGGGGCCAGCCGACATTTGGGGAAGGGACGTTAGTGGAGGTTAAGGACACTCCACCAGCTCAGGACACAACAGGGGCCTCCAAACCTGCTGTCACAGAACGACGGCAGTTGCCTCCCTGAGACACCTCCTGCCCATGAGCACGAGGGGCTTGCTCCATCCCCAGAGGGCTGTCCCGTCCCAACCTGGGTAGGGAGAAGCCAGGTGCCACAAGGTGCTGCTCCAGTGGTGGCCAGAGGGTGTTGCTGTGGAATGCGGGTCCCCTGCAGCCCCGTTCACGGGCTCTGGGACCTGGGGTCTCCCTGCTGTCTTCACCCCCACAGGCCGAGGTGGGGACATGGCCCTGATTCTGATCAGCTAATCAGCTCAAGACCCATAGCCTGGGGCCTGCCCATACTATCCCCCTGGGGTCCCACCCCAACCCGCAGGTCCCTGCCCTTGGCTTGAACCTGGTCCTTCCTTTGGGGATGGGTCCTCGAGGCTTTTGCTATTGGCCAGCTTCCACCTGGACACTCCCAGCCCATCGGGGTGTCTCCAGTACTATTTGACCTGAAATTGAAGGGGCTGGCAGGATGGGAATGGTCTCTCCTCCTCCCAAGAACCTGCCCTGCCAATGTCTCCTCCCGGCTTGGCCGGGAAGCCTGGCTGGAAGCCTGACAAGCGGGGAAGCGCCCTCAGAGGGCTGTTGGAGGAGGCTCTGCCCACAGAAAGTGCCCAGCCAGTTTCTCTAAACCAAGGGCCAGGGGAGGACTACAGACGCACCGCTCAGAACACCGAGCTTGGGGCCTGCTGGCAGGAGGTCTGTCCCACCCAGAGGGTCTTCCTGCTCAGGCTCCACTTGGCTTCAGCTGCACACAGCCTCCCTCTGGGGCCAGGCCTCCTGCAGAGGGGCTGGCAGGAGGGGACCAGAGCTCCTGGGGGGATTTGTGCCACGCCCTGTGCTCAGGAGGGGTCAGGGCGGAGGGAAGGAAGGAACAGACACAGGAGCAGGCGTGAGACCTACCGGCAGCTCCACAAGGCTCTGCTGGGGAGACAGGCCCACATGGGCGCCAACACCTCACAGCAGGAGCCGGGCACAAGGCACAGGTGCTGGCCACGGAAAGGGATGAACCTGGGAGACCCACCCCTCCCTACGTCTCACGTGATTCATGCTCTCCTGGAGCAATGGGTGGGGGCACCATGGAGAGCTGAGGGGCTGTGATAAGGGAGCCCGGGAAGGGGGAGTGGCCAGGGCAGGTCAGCAGGCCCGGGGTCAGGCTGGCCGCAGGGGCACCAGCTCTTCCAGAGCAGAGACAGCAGACCCCAGCAGGGCCTGAGCGGCTGGAGAGGTGGGCCTACCAACCACCAGGAGGTGGGTGGGCCTGGGCCGGGGCAGCGGGGAGAGAGGCAGCAAGACCCCGAGCTGACTGGCAAACGAGTAAATGGCAATCTCGTGATGGAAAAATGTTTATGGCACAATTAACAGCTGCACCATAAATAAAAGTTTAACGGTGTGACCGACTCGTTGAGCCGCAGGGAGCAGCTCCCAGTGCCTGACAGGGGCTGACATGCTGAGTCACACTGTTCACACCTTGCAGCGTCTGGCCATGGGCAGCAGCCCTCGCGGTCAGTGTGCTCCCTGCCCGTCCAGCCCCACCTGTGCTCCAGGTCCCCAGAAGCTGAAGCTAACTCCCAATGTGACCTGCTGGGCACAAGCCCACCTCAGGGCCAGAAACCCACCACCTGCGCATCCCGGCCCCCCCGGCCTTCCCCTCCGGCCACCCCCCACTACCGCTGCCTTTCCCTATCTCCTCCTGCCCCACTTCCACCCTTTCTGCTGCCTGGACCGCTTAGCCTCATCCTCCGCCCGCCCCACACCCGCGGCCTCACTGTCCCCACCACCGGGACAGCCTCCCCAGCCCGGGCCTCCTGGCCCCGAACTCCTACTCTATTTTTTAAGCATGAAAATGTTCGAGCACAGAGACCATGATAAACACTGAGTGCACCGTGGTCCCCAGAGGGAGGGGCCCTGACCTTGGTGCGGGTCATCTCTGCGTGTTTGCGGCTCTGCCGTCTGCACAGAATGCCCACGGACACCGCAGAGCGCCCTTGCGGGTCACATGCATGTGAATGAGCGTGGTCATACAGAACAAGACCCTCGCAACGTGCTCGCCTCGCCCGGCATTGTTCCTGAGCTGCCGGAGCTGCTCCTCCGTCTGATGCTCGCCCTGTGCAGCGTCACATGAGTAAAAGCTGTGCTTTGCTGCCCAGGGATGCCCAGGTCACTTTGTTGTGACAAGTACGTTCTCAGTGACCTGTCTCCCTGCTGCTGCATGCCTCAGGTGGCCCTGGGTGCGTGGTGGTGGCCCTCTTGCCGCATCACGACCCTCAGGCCTACGCACCGCCCCAGAGTGCCCGGCTTTCAGTTTTGCCAACCACACTTGTCCTCCGGGTGGTCGGTGAGGGTGGGTGTCTTCTCATAGGGTTTGGGGCAGGAAGTGCTGCATGCTCAGGGTCCCCACGGGCAGCAACGACCCAGAACTTCGGGACCATCATGAGCCCCCCACCACCGCGGGTCATGCTCCCCAGGGCCTTTGCGAGGGATACTCTCTCTGAGCCACTCAACCGTGCTGGAAACTCACGGATGCCACCGCAGCCGCCAGGACAGGCTCCCCTTCTCAGACGCAGCTCAGCGATCTGGGGCGAGGGAGGCAGCCACCACAGGGACCCCCGGAAGCCACTTCTCCAGCCCCACTCTCTCTGGGCCGCGGGTCTACGCATGGCCCCACTGCCCTTTTCCCCATTGGGCTGTGATTTTCCTGTTGGTGTATGAACATGTCCCCCATGTGGGGGGAGAAACCTGTACTGACTCTGTGTGTTATAAGCATACAGCTGGGGCTCCCCCCTTTGCTTAGGTTATGACCTTTGCTCCCTAACCCCTGACCCTGCCACACTTGCTGCCTTTAACACAGGTCCCGGGGCCGCCCAGCAGCCTCACAGCACTTGGGGACTACACACACGTTTTGAGTGTTTTTTAGAATTTCTTTTTCTTTTATTTTATTTATATATTTTTAGAGAGAGGGGAAGGGAGGGAGAGAAACACCAATGTGTGGTTGCCTCTCATGCATCCCCGACTGGGGACCTGGCCTGCAACCCAGGCATGTGCCCTGACTGGGAATCGAACCAGCGACCCTTTGGTTTACAGGCCAGCACACCAGCCAGGGCATAGAATTTCCTTTTATCACAGAAGAAACGGGGGGACATCACCTCCTGGAAATGAGAACAGAAAAGCACGTTGTTGATGTCCTGAGTGTGTTTTCACACAGCCGTGCCCCCTCAGGCAGCTACACGGGATGCCGGGCCTTTAGGCTGTTCTGTGTGTGTGTCTGTCCGTCTGTCCCACCAGGCGGGATGTGGAGAGTGAGGAGGGGCTGCCAAGAGGTCTGGGGGGCTGGCAGAGGCCTTGGGATGTCCTTCTCAGTGACAGACCACTGGTGTGTTTAAAGTCACAGGGCAGGACCCCCTCGGCCCAGCCCTCCCAGCCGCCCCCATGTCCCCTGTGCCCCTGGCCCTGCCCTGGCTAACATCTTGCACCAACCCTTCCTCACACCCCAGTGGCGCTTGCCTACCTTTCTGGGCCTTCGACAGCCACTCCAGGCATGTCTGCCCCCACTGTGGGCTCTGTGGGTGCAGGATGCACCTGCTTGTGCATAAATGCTGTTGTCTCCAGTTCCCGGGGGCTGCTGGCCACCCCTTTGCATGGCGCCCTCAGTGGGGCCAAGGCAGGGACAGGTGGGAGTGTGGGGACAGCTGCCACCCCCACAGCAGCCTGGTGTTGCCCAGCACAAGGGCCACCAAGCCTGAGGCTGACGGCAAAAAGGTGAGCTGTCCCTTTAATTTCTTCCCAGGCAAGGCCTCCAGATTGAAAAACAACATTTTAATTTAAATTCCGATTCCACATTCATTCACGGAGCAGCTCCGAGCAGGGGTTTCATTAAAGGCTTTAATAGATTTTATGGGACTTGTCACATCCGGAAAGGAGATGGAGAAAATGCATTTTCTCTGCTTCCAGAATTTCGACAGCGGCTCGGAAACAAATGTGCCATGAAGACACAGAGCTGTCCGTCCTCCTGCAGACGAGGGGGTGAGGCTCACTCCAGACGAACAGCACTGGTGACTTGGCTGCCCCCAGCCGGGGCCACTGCCACAGAGGACATCAAAGCGCCGGCCAGACCGGGGGCCCGGGTGGCCGAGTCCTTGCCTGGGCCTGGCAGGTGAGGTGGGCAGGGCTGCCCTCTGCGTCCACAGCTCCCTGGCTTGGGGCAGGGGCCGGAGCAGCAGCTTGAACTTGGACCTGGCTTCTTCCCTCTTGGCTGCAGGACCCTGGCCCCTCGGTCAGAGGGGCAGCTGGGGGCCACGCTGCCGCATTAGGAACAAAGATGACGCAGGTGGCCAGCTCCTGAAGGTTTGCCCAGACCGTCCTGGTTTTAAAACTAAGAGTCCCGGACACCCCTCACCCAGGCAAGCCAGGGTGGTGGGCCACAGGGCCAGACAGGCAGCAGGCCAGCCCACCCCACACAGGGGGCTCTGCATCATTCTCCGCCAGCCTGTGCACCTGCCCAGGCCCCATAGGGTCCTCAGATTCAACCATCACCAGCAGAACCATTCTCTGCCCCAGCCAGGGTGCTCAGGGGCGCCCTGTGGGGCGGGGCCTCCTGTGCTCCTGCACCCTGGCAAGGCCACAGCTCTCCTCTGCCCCCACCTTCTCCCCCGACTCCCCAGGGCATCCCCCCCAACCCCGCTCTGCCCCCACATCCCATGCTGTCAGTTCTGCTCAAGGCCATTCTCAGGAGTCCCAGAGGCCTGTCCCCCACACCACCCTGTGGTTATCAGCTGCCCCTGCAGGACGACAGCCAAGGCCCTCTCCTGGGGGTCTCCCTGCACCCCAACTCCTGGCCACTCCGACCCACTGCCAAGGCCCCGCCCCCAGGGCCCCACCCAAAGGCACTGAATTTCTAGCAGTCAGAGAGAGTGTTAGGGAACCAGCCGAGCAGGGCACCAAATCCAACTGTGTGCAGAACTGTTCGTCTTTTCAAAAGGGTCTCAGTAGTCACCCTGGGAAAAACCATCATCTGTGGCTTCACATTTTTTGTTGAATTTTATGTCAGGGAGGGTTACAACCATTTGGCAAGGACTGAACACTTATGTGCAGAATGAATGAATGAATGAATGAATGGAGGACAGTGCCCTCGCACGTGGGCCCCACTTCCAGAGGAGGCTGGGGACCCAGTGCACCCACGGCCCACTGCTGTCCCCCCGCCACTGATCCAGCTCCTGCAGCTGCAGGTTGTCCAGACCCGCTGGCGGTGGCTACTCCCACAAGGCAAGGCCAGCACCCACCCCGTCCCCGTCCCCTTCTCTGCCCTGGCCGAAGCTGGAGGTGGCCTGCGGGAGCACCTGTGGGCTGGGGAGCCCCACAGGAAGGGGGGTGTTTAACCCCCAGCCCCAGCCTGCAGGGTCCTCTCGGGTGAAGGGTGGGCCCCAACTTACCCTGAGTGGCTTCACTGCTCCCTGCCCACCCCTGAAGCCTGCTACTCAGTTCCCCTCAAACTGAGGTATGAGATGCCGGACTTGGGTCTTATACCAAAATAAATCCTAAGTGGGCCAAAGGATAAACGTTTAAAAATAACCCTAAAGTCCCAGAGAGAGCATGAGCTCACAAAGCCCTAATCATGAAGACTGACTACCTCACACGATACAAATCTCTACACGGCAAAGCTACTGAGTCAAAGACAAAAGTCAAATAACAAACAAGAATAAATATTTGCCACTATTCAGGGATTAGAGCCTTCCTATGTAAAGAATCTGCACATATAAATAAAACAAAGTCCAACAACCAGATTTTACAAAAATGGGTCAAGGATATAAACAGTTTACAGAACAAGGAGGAGAAACAACAAAAGTGCCACCTGCCTCGTGATAGGGGACAGGCGACCGCAAGATGCAGTTTCTCTTTTAACTGGAGATTCTCAACGATGCCCAGGTTTCCTAACATGGGCGTGCTGGGAGGAGGTGGGTGGGTGTACCACAGAGGTGTCACTCTCGCTGACACCGCCATCTGTCCGTGCAGACAAGGTGGCAGGCAGCCTACCTGTCCACAGATGAAGGCGTGAGCTCTGGGGAAGGCACCAACCACATGCACCACCGCCTGGGGGGCCCACGAGGGGCAGGGGGCAGGCCAGCCACTGATGGGACACAGAAGCAGTTCCTTCCCCCACCGGGCCCCTCCCTTTTCTTTGTGACTCTGCTCTGCATGTGTGACATACCCCCCTCCTCAAAAGGAAAAACAAAGTAAACTTTATTATTTTTAGAGAGAGGGGAAGGGAGGGAGGAAGAGGGGGAGAGAAACACCAATCTCTTGCATGCCCCTGACCAGGGGCCCCGCCCGCAACCCAGGTGTGTGCCCTGATGGGGATTGAACCTGCGACCCTTTGGTTCAAAGGCGGGCCAGGCCCTCAATACACTGAGCCACATCAGCCAGGGCAAAATAAACTATTTAAATATGCGTGTTTGAATTCCCACTTCTGTTGTCAGTCCCAGAGGTTCCAACCTGGGGCCAGGGGTGGGGTCCCCAGGAGCTTCTGCAGTGCTGGGGGTCAGGTGGCCGCCTCCTTTGATGTCAGCCCCTCCCACGGGGCATCGCTTGGCCCCCAGGAAGTCTGGGCACCCCACAGAGGCCCCCCAGCCCTGCGGCTGTCCCAGGGGCAAACGTGAGGAGCTGCTGCCACCCGCTGGTAGATGAGGGATGAGCCCAGCCTGCGGGTCCCTCCAGGGCCCGCGTTCTTTGGGGTCTGGGGCTCACTGTGCGGGTCCACAGGACTCACTGTGGTGTCTGAACCTGTCCGTATCTGCTGGGCTCCAGTCAGAAACAAAGAGATAAACCCAGGTGCCGAGATAAATCCAGTGGGCGGAGCTGCAGGGTGGCTGCTGAGACCACCCCATTCCTGCCCCTCACCTCAGGGAAAAATGTATCCTGACAGCCCCCCAGCCCCCGGGGCTCCCCAGGACACAGACAGGTCAGGAGGGTCCCCACAGGATGACAGAGGAGCCAGAGCAGGTGTGCTGAAAGGGGCACACCCCGAGCAGGGCACACTCCATCCAGGGCACCCCCCCCCCTGGCTTCCAGCCCCCACCCCACCTCCAGCCCTGCCCAGAGCTCAGGCCCAGCCAGACGCTTGGAGCAGACGTGGTGGGGACCAGAGGGCCCACGCCGCCCACTCTGAGACCTGCTGCTGCTGCACCATGGGGTCCGCGCTGCCAGGGCCTCCCTCACTGCACCCCGAGAGGGCACCTGCCCCAGGGACACCCATAAAAACACACGTGTGCATAGGTGCTCACAGCCGGACCCAGGACCCCCAGAAGCCGCTCCCCACCCGGCCGCCTGGGGGCTGATGGTGGCCCAGGACAACACACTGACTCCGCCTTCCACACCCAGCAGAGTCCTCTACAGACCAGGGAGCGAGAACAGACAACACAGGGCACAGGGCCAGGGCTTCACTGCCCACACCTCGCCTGCCGTTTCCTAGGAGGAGCTGTGTTTGTTTTTAGGTTGTTTTTTTTCTCCCCCAAAAGCCTCCCACTGCCTTTAGGGAAAACTCCAGACTCCTCCCCATGACCCACCCCTCCAGCCAGGCCCGCTGCTTGCTGGTGGCGCAAAACCATCTGCAGTTCAACCTGTCAGGGCCTGGACGGCAAGTCCAGGGTGTGCAGGGCGGTGCTCCCTCCAAGGCTCCAGGGGAGGGTCGCTGCAGCTCCTGGTGGCCCCCATGCCACCCCAGTGATGGCCTCCACCATCACCTGCTGCTCCTCCGACATCATCTGTGTCTGTGTCCAGATGTCCCTCTTCTCAGGGGGACACCAGCGTGACCTCCTGCTACCCCTCACACCTGCGCTCACAGATCGTGGGGTTAGGACTTCAACGTGTCTTGTTGGGGACACAATTCAACTCATGACACTAATGAGGAAGCAATAAAATGTCACCACCCAGCTCGAAGGCCACCCTGGACCACGAGGCCAATCCAGGCAATCAGGTCCTGAAATGACTGGTCAGGAGATGCAAAACTGGCTGAGACCCAAAGAGCGACCATCAGTTGCTTTCCACTGGACTAAATGGATTTGCATTTCCGTGAAGAATTGTTTGCATTACCATCAGTTCTCTGCAATTAGAGAGCATTAAAACAGTTCAAAAATAATGACAGACAGAAAATCTGAGAGGGCCAGCAGGACACCCAGCTAATGTCTTCTGACTTGTCAAAGCCTTTCGCGATTTACCCGGGCAGAGTCCCAAGCACACACACAGGCGGAGAGAACCGGATGTCGCATGGGCATCACCGGCTCCAGCACGGTCGCTATCCGCCTGGCACCCAGGTCCACGGGGCCGCCTCAGAGCCAACCCCCACCGAGACCACGTCCTTTCCCTCATATTGAAAGGAGTCGTTTTTAAGGGGTTTAAAGAGAAGAATGTGCTGACCCTCCTGGACGGCAGGAGGCCCCATCTGGCGGCCAGGGACAGCCTGAAAGAAGAGGCCAGAGTGGCAGGGGGACAGCCCAGCACATGCACACACGTACACACGCAGACCCAGGCGTGCACACAGCACTCCCACATGTACACCTGCACACACTACACCGCACACACACGCATGCCCAGCACAGAACCCCCCCCCCCGGGGTGGCAGTGGTCAGCCCCTCCCAGCCTGACCCCCGCGGTGCCCTCAGGCTCTGGCTCCTCTCCACCCTCAAGAGACCCTGGACGGGTGCCTCTGCCACTTTGAGGGTTGACCACACAGCTGCCCCTCCCAACGACAATCTCACCGCCTTCTGTCCTCAGGGACGCTGGCTGCCATCACTGCCCTCCAAGTCACACCCCACATCCCCTGCCGGTGACCATCCCCACCACGCTGAGGTGACGCTAGCTCCAGTCCTCAAAGGCCACCTACTGCAGCCGCAACGCCTCTGTCCACCTTCCACCCAGCAGCCAGGATGACGTGTCACTCTGCCCAAAGCTTCTGAACCGCCCCCCAGAGAGAGCCCCAGTGCGATCCCCTCCCAGTGATGCGGGGTGGGTGGCGGAAGCATGGCTGCCCTCAGGCCTCAGCTCACCTAAACTCCCAGCTCTCCCACCAGCCTCGCTGCCTTGCCCCAGACTCCCCCTCCCCAGAAGCACAGCTCAGAGGCCACCCCCTGAGAAGCCTGTGGTGACCCCTGTTGGCTGGCGGCACAGACCAGGCTCCAGGGTGACAAATATCAGAACTCCTCGGGGGAGGGGACCTACTGGTGCCTGACTCTCCAGAGCTCCCAAACCACCAAGCCAGGGGCTCTACCGCTGGGCCCGCCTTTGGGGGTGTCCTGCTTACTCTTCAGGGAGGGCACTGAGGGGCCTGGGCTGGGGTCACAAATGTCCCCTCCCCTCCCCCGGTCCTTGTCCCACTGCAGCAGTGCTCAGGGCTGGCCAGGGGGGTCAGCGTTGGGCTGCACTGTGCAGAGCCTGGGGTTTGTAACTAAGGTGTGTACATTGTTGCTGTTTTAGACATCGCTATTGCACGCTTAATAGACTACAGCGTAGAGGTAACATATGCATGGGAAACCGGGAAACTCCACTTCACTGTGAGACTCACTTCCTCTGGACCAGCCCCACCCCCCTCACCCCTGGCCCCCAGTCTCAGAGGGGTGCCTGCTACAGGCTGTGGCTCAGGAACCTGAGGGTGGCTTCGGGGAGGTTCTTGAGGGCCGAGGCTCCACTCCGGGCCCCTCACAGAGCGGTGGGCTGCAGCCCGTGGCTCCTCCACTCGCAGACATTCTGCAGGGCTGCTTGGGCATCGTGGGCAGGACGCAGGCCCCTGGGTGAACCACGGGGTGCAGCCGCATTCTCTTCATCGGAAGCAGGTCTCTAAGTCCAGCCCACACTCTGGCTGTGTCCACTTTTAAACCTCCAGCTGGTCAGTGCAGACAGCTGGTTGGTGCCTGGGTGGCAAGGGATGGAGGGGAGGTCACAGCCTCCAGGGGCCCATGCTGGAGCCCCCTCCGCCCCGACCCCACCAGTTCCTGAGCACCCTTTGCCAAGTGGCCCATTCTTCCCAGACTTTCTCCTGATGCCAAAGTTTTAACAGCAAAGTGCCCGTCATTAAAATTTGTATAAAACCACACCGCAGGCCCTGGCTGGTGTGGCTCAGTGGGTTGAGCCCCAGCCCTGAAAACCAAAGGGTCTCTGGTTTGACTCCCAGTCAGGGCACATGCCTGGGTTACGGGCCAGGTTCCCCAGTAGGGGGCGCTCGAGAGGCAACTACACATGGATGTTTCCCTCTCTTTCTCCCTCCCTTCCTCTCTAAAAATAAATAAAACCTTTTTAAAAACCCCCAAACTACACCATCATGGCCCATCTGCCTGTGACCAAGCACTTCGGCCCAAGGTCGGCCTCGCCCTCTGCCAGGGTCGCCTGCTGGAGGGTCAGCCTGGGCAGAACTGGGCCCCACAGAAGCCACACGCACGTGGGGGGAGCACCCCACACCCTGGGTCCACGGAGACGTCCCCCTACAGGAGAGAGGTGCCATGGGTGTTGTGTAGGGAGGAGGCACTATCTGAACTTGTGCTGAATAGAAGGTAACAGCCCCCAGCACAAACTAGTCGGCGCGCCCCTTACCAAAGCTGGAGCCTGGGGCGTGGGGGAGCCTCTGCTAAGGACAGAGGGGGACAGGCGAGGAGCCAGAGCAGAGGGGAGGCCCACACTCGAGCGTCTCAGAGAAGGCACCCGACAGCCCGCCCAGCAGGAGCCAGAAACACTGAGGGGAGGGCCTGTGGCTGGGCGTGGGTCGCTGTGGGCCCGGGAGACAGGCTTGGGCTGGCCGCATGCGGGGTCACGCTGTCACACGCATACATACATGGAGGTGCGTGGGCACAAGGTTGCACATCTCTCAGTCTCCGTGGAAAGTGCTGCAGCCCTGGCGGCGCCGGCCCATCAGCTGCCCCAGGACCAGCCCCACAGCGTCTGGCTCCAGAAGCAGGAGCCGGCCAGAGTCAGCATTTCCTGTTTCTCACAGGTGCGCAAGGTCAACTGGCCAAGGGCGGCAGCTCAGCTCGGCTCACAGGTGGAGGTGGAGTCTTCTCAGTACTGCAGGACTGTTTGCAAAGTCGCCAAGCAGCAGCTCCCATCAGTGGTCCTGGGGGGTCACTTCCCCTGAGACTGCAGCAGGGAGACTCCGCCCACCAGTGTCCCCCAGCCCAGGCCAGCATCACAGCCCTGCTCAGCAGGGCCCGCCAAGCCCCAGGCCTCACTCCAGCTCCGACACCGGAACCACCTGGATTGGTACCCGAAGCCCAGGCCTCCCCCATGGACACCAGGAGGCTTGGGAATGAAGCAGGAGCTGAGTCTGCCGGTGCGGAGCAAAACCTGTCCCCATGGCCACCCTGTCCAGGCCATTGAGACCCAAACAGGGCACAGGGTCCAGCCAGCAGCACAGCTGCTGACCTCTGAATTCAAGAAAAGGAGACGCTGTGAGGGAGAAGCCACAGCAGCACCCAGGGACCCCTAGGCGGGACCCCCGGGCAGGACCCCAACACCAAGCAGTCAGAACCAGGCACACGGGTCACTTTGCAAACAGCAGACAGACCAGCCTGAGGGGTCCCACAGCCCCGCTCCTGACCCTGCCAGCTCCATGCACTCGGATAGCCTCGTCTGCGGCACAACAGTTCAGGGAACTGCTGGGCGGGGAGGCTCCCCGAAGGGAAGCGGAAGTCAGGGGACAATGAGGCCGCCCCAGCATGTGGCTCGGGCAAGTCCGGATCAGCAGCTCCAGCTCAGGGCGAGTCCCTGAAGACACAGCACAGGTTCCTCACAGGCATGACATGGCACGGGGGCACAGGGCTGAACACACACCGTCACACTCCACGTATGTGCCCCCAGAGCAGGCAGGGCGCAGCAGGCGAGAGGCCGTGGAATCCGGGGACGCGCGGGTGCGTTGGCTGAGCTCTGGCAGGCTTGCTTGCTGGTGAGTTCCAGGAGGACAGCTGTGGTGTGACCGGGGTGCAGGGCAGCCTTCATGCTCTGACCTGTCCCATGATGTCACCAGGCCCTCTGGGCCCCAGGGAAGCCCCCAGCAGCTGGCAATGCTCAGGACTCAGGGTGTGCGTCAGCCTAGAGAGCGGTGACCTGGGTGAGCTCCGTGTTGGGCGTGGACGGGCTCTGTGGGCTGACGGGCACCATGGGCAGGTCCACGCCTAGTCATGCGGGCCGCGGCACGGTCTCGGACGTCTTGCAGGCGAGGGCCACATCCTTGGCGATGCTGCGCACGCGGTCAGACACCGGCCCCTCCCGGCGCAGGGCGGACGTGCAGCAGAACTTGCGGAAGCAGGCCTTGAAGTTCTCGTCCAGGAAGGCGTAGAGGATGGGGTTCAGGCAGCTGTTGACGTAGCCCAGGGCAGTGCAGAAACGCAGGACGGCCACCGCTGCCTCACTGCCCGGCTGGACTCCCAGCCCTTGGACCAGCACGAAGACCTGGACGGGCGTCCAGCAGCCCACGAACACAGCAACCACCACCAGCACCAGCCGCGTGATGCGGCGCAGGTTCCGGTCCTTCTCTCGGGAACCAGAGAGCAGGCGGACGCCACGCAGCCGCCGGATCATGAGGCTGTAGCACACGGAGATGATGAGCACGGGGATGATGAAGGAGAAGAGGAAGATGCACACAGCAAACAGCGGGCCCCAGTAGTCCTGCGGGGCGGGGATCTCCACCAGGCACTCGATCTCTGCGGGCAGAGGGGCGGGGTCAGGGGGGCCAGGGAGGGGTCCAGGGAGCAGGGGCCCGGGGAGGAGCGGCCCCCCGACTGACCTTCATCCTCCACCTGCGCCGAGCCCATGATGGCCACAGGGATGCCGACGATGGAGGCCAGGGCCCAGATGGCCACGTTGACGGCCTGGGCCTTGCTGGACGTACGGACATCCAGGGCGCGGATGGGGTGGCAGATGGCAACGTACCGGTCCACGCTCATGGCGGTCAGTGTGAAGGTGCTGGTGAACATGTTGTAGTAGTCGATGGCGATGACCACCTTGCACAGGGCATTCCCGAACGGCCAGAAGCCCAAGAGTACATCAGTGCCCTGGAAGGGCAGCGTCAGCAGGACCAAGGTGTCTGCCAGGGCCAGGTTAAAGATGTAGATGTTGGTAGCCGTCTTCATCTTGGTGTGTCTGCAGGGAGGACAGGGAGGGGACAAGGACGGCTTCATTTGGCCACTGGCTGGGGCTGGGAGCAAAGCCACCAGGAGGGGCACCCGCTCTGAGGCCTTTGCTAAAAGGCAGGCCCCAGGGCACTGAGCCCGGGGACAAACCCTGTAACAAGCTTCAGGTACTCTGGCACACGCAACAGGGCTCCTGGCCGCACGACGGGGCTGCTCTGGAGAAGGGGGTGAGAGGCGGGGACGAGCACATGCCAGCCCCTGCGCAGAGCGAGGGGCTGGGAACCGGGACAGAAGGAGCCCGGCCTCCTCCCTCCAAGTCTCCTCCAAAGCCCTTCGCGGATTAAAGGCTGTCCCCACACCTGCCAGGTCCCCCAAGGGCCGCAGGTTGGTGAGCACACATCACAGGCCTCCCAGGCCATGCTGATGTCCAGCCATCAAGTCGGGAGATGGTGCCAGGGACGGGGTGGGGGCGCTGATGAGGTCTGATTGCATCCAAGCACCAGGAACAGGGCAGGGGGATGTGGGCGCTCGTTCCATTGGTCCTTGTGGAATGAAGGACCAGCTGTGACAGTCGCGGTGGAGGGTGATGGTGATGACGGTGATGATGCTGATGATGGTGATGATGATGATGGTGATGGAGGGTGATGGTGTTGGCAGCGGCAACACCAGAGATGAGAATGTTCCGCGTTGAGCACAGGTGCCGTGAGGGTTAGCTCTGCCTCTTTGAGGGAGAGGAAGGACAAGCCCAGAAGCCTTAATTATGACCCAGTACCAACAGCCATAGCGATGCTGATGGCGGGCCGCTGAGCCCAGCTCCTCACGTGGGTTTTATCATGTTCGCGTTTCCCAGTGTGCTGTTTTGAGTCCCACTCTGTGCAGGACACTCAAGGCCACAGAGCTGGCGAACAGCAGAGAGTCAAGGAAACGAGAAAACCAGCACAGAGAAAAAACTGGCCAAAGACACACATGGTCCAGGACCATTATCCAGAACACAAGAACTAACACTCACCACTAAGACAAACGACTGGGTAGAGAATGGGCTGAACACCTGAGCAGACCCTCCCTGAAGATGACACGCAGGTGGCAAATGAGCGAACGAGAAGACGCATCCGTCCCAAGTCACCAGGACGCTCAAACTAAACGCAACGCCACTGCACCCGCCAGACCCCAGAGCACAGACGACACCCAGTGCCGGGGATGGGGAGCCGTGGGGACGCTCGGCCCCACCTGTGGGGCGCAGGTGAGGCGCAGGCGAGGTGCAGGTGGGGCAGCCGCTGTGGAAGGCAGTTCCGTGGTTTCTCACAAAAGGAAGCAGGCTCACGTGACCCAGCGACCACGCCCCTTGCTGTTCACGAAGGAGTCGGCAGCTCCGCCCACAGACCAGCCTGCACCTGGGTATTTATAGTAGTTTTATTCACAACTGCCGAACTTGGAAGCAACTAAGATGTCCTTCGGTGGGTGGATGGATAAACTGTGGTCCATCCAGACAATAAAATACCACTTGGCACTACAAAGAAATGAGCTATCAGCTCACCAGAGGATGTGGAGAAGCTTGAACACGCTGGACTGAGTGACAGGTGCCGACCCGAAAAGGCCACACGTTATGATTCCAGCTCTGTGACATTCTGGGCCAGGCTGAAGCACGGAGCCAGGGAGAGGCCAGGGCTGGCCAGGGGTTCGGGTGGGGGCAGGTGGAGCAGGGGCGCACGGAGGGTTTTTAGTGGAACTGCTCCGGTGACACCTTGATGGCGGACATACGGCATTACCAGTTTGCCCAGCCCTTGGAACGTGCAGCACCAAGAGCCACCCTGATGTGGACCGTGGGCCCGGGGTGGGTACCATGTGCCCGAATAAATTCACTAATTGTAAACCCCACCCGTGCGATCTGGCGGGGCCATCAGCAATGGGGAAGGCAGGGCGTGAGTGGGGGCGTGGGGGGGGGGCTGCAGGAATCTCTGTGCTTCCCTCTCAACTTCGCTGTGACCCTAAAAAGGGAAAGGCCTTTAAAAAAAGAGATCGGCTTGGGACTGGGGCCAGCACAGGGGAGGGGCAGCTCCTGCTCTTGTCACCTTGTCTGAGCTCACACACCACACACACCAACGTGACACCGTGCACATGTGTGCGGACACTCACATGTTATGTGTGCATGCTAGGTTACATGTACACGTGTGTGTGCACCCAGGTATGTGTGCATTTGCACGTGTTTCTGTATACCAACACATACATGCATGTGCACCGTGGTGTATGCATTTACATGCTTGTGTTTTGAACATGTGTGCACACGTGTGTGTTGTGTGCACATACAAATTCCCGCTGCACCATGCACGCTCACTGATGTGTGCTCGCCTGGACAGGCCTGTGTTCCTGTGTGTGTGTGTGCACGCAGAGGCATGCATTTGTGCATGCATGTGTGTGTGTGTTGCATGTCCCCTCTGTGTCCCCCCACACTGTCCCCACACTCTCTGCCCACACCATCCCTCATACTGTCCCTCTGGTGTGCGGGAACCTCGCAGCCCGGCCGTCCCACAGATGTTGCAGCCCAATGCCAGCTGTGAACAGGAGCCCGAGGTTGGACTGGCAGGAGCTCCCTCTCAGGGTCACCGTAGGGCCCAGCTGGGAGCCTGGCCCATAGCTCGGTCAGGAGTCAGGGTGACACTCCGTCCCCTCTCTCTCCCCGCAGTTTGGTGCCCCCACCCTGAGGAGCTGAGGATCAAGGCCTCAGGATGAACCCCACCTCCTGACAGGACAACTGACCACCTGCCCAACTCACCCAGAACAACCCCGCCTCAGTTTCCCCTCTGCAGCGGCATGGGACTCACCCATCAAGGGCTTCGCCAGGGCCCAGCTTACCTGAGGATGACATACATGACCAGGCAGTTCCCCAGCAGCCCCCCGACGCACACAGCCAGGTAGAGCCCCACGATGGTGACCTTGAGCCCGAGGGGCAGGAAGGCGCTGTGGCTAACATTGAGCAGCAGGTCAGGAGGCAGCAGGCTATGGTTGGGGCTGGAGAGGTTGTCCTGCAGGGCGCTGCCGTAGATGCCCCAGGGCGGGGTGGGGAAGAGGCAATCCATGCTGCCAGCCTGAGTGTGCAGCCACTCGGTACCTGGGAGGGCACAGGACACGTGACCATAGCACCCAGCCCCCCCAGCCGAGGCCTCCAGGCTGGTGCGCAGCCCCGTGGGCATGTGGACCCCACAGGCGCCCACGGTCCCAGAGGCACATGTGTACACACAGGGACACATGGAGGCACACATTCGTGAAGCGCTGAAAGGGGCACATGCCAAGTACATGTGCACACAGAGAGAGCATGTGTGCACATGCAGGGGGCATGCACAGAGCATGTGTGTGCATGCAGGGGCACACACAGAGCTCGTGTGCACACACAGGGACACAGACCCCCACATGGGATGTGCGGATGCAGCCACATGCTGGGGCATGTGTCCACCCACAGGCACTGGAGCACACGCAGCTGCCCGTGTGCTCACGGGCACAGGGACACATGCATGTGCACACACAGAGATGCCCAGACCTGCCTGCATGCACACACAGGCACAAAAGGGGCCGAGACATGCCCAGAAATACCTGGCATGCAGGGCACCGGGCAGCCGAGCTCAGCCTCCTCCTGCCCCTCCCTGCGAGAGGCAGGCTGGCTGCAGCTCTCCCCAACACCTGACCCCCGCGGCTCAGGCCTTACCTGGGTGGCTCCGGGGCAGCCGGGGCTGTGGAGACCCTAACCCGGGAGCAAAGCAGGCTGGGAGCCCCTGGCCCGCGACAGCACCGGGTCCGGATGGGGCTGCAGCGGCCGCGCGCAGTGGCAGCTGCTCCTCAGTAGACGCCAGACGAGACGCAGCAGCCTGGCGCACAGAGCGGGGGAGGGGCGCGGACTGCAGCTCCAGAGGGGGAGGGGCCGTGTGGGCTGCAGGAGGGGCCGCAGGGAAGGGGGGTCACCAGGCCCCACCCTGGGTGGGGCAGACACAAGGACCAGGGCACGCGGTGAGAAACGAGTGACAGACAGACAGACTGAGACCCACAGAGCCCAGGCAGACTGGCTTGGACGCAGACGCAGGAACTCAGACATATGGACAGACACACACAAGGACCCACGGGGACGGAGGGAGAGGCACTCACACAAGGACAGGGGACAGGGAAATGGGGAGGTGCACACAAACACAGCCTGGGACACGGACGCGGGGCCACCTCTCACCCGTGGAGGTGGTCTTGGACAGACTCAGACCAGCCCTGCGGGAGGCCCCGAGGGTGCCGAGCCACAGCAGGCCAGCAGGGGGCGGCACACGGCAGTGCCCCTGCCTGGCTGGCGGGGAGGGGCCAGAGTCTTGTTGTCAGCAGGCAGGATCCCTGGATTCTGCTGTGCACCTACTGTGTGCCCACACACCTGCTGGGCTCCACACCAGGCACAAGCATGAGCTCATCCGTCTGCATCACACCTGGCCCAGGGTGCGCCCTTTGTGCAGAGTGTTTGGGCTCAGGGGTGTGAGGCCACCTGTCAAAGTGGCAGACGCAGGTTTGAACCCAGGTCCCTGTCACTTTGAGACACCCCAAGGAGGCCTGTCCCACAGTGGGGCCCCAGAATACCGTCTGAGCATCATTCCTTCCTGGCCTGGGCCCTCAGCACCCTCACAGCAGGACCGCCCCCAAGGAGGGGGTCCTTCCTCCACTGGGGTCATATGCCATGGGGGGCGCCCCTCAGTGGAGTCGATGGCCCCCATGCAGCCACGGGATCGTTCTTCCCACCTCTGCCCACGCATCTCAGACCCTGCTCTGAGCACCGTCTCCAAGGATGGGGCCTGGTTGCTAGGTGACGGACACAGCGTCGCTAGGATACCTGCGAATCAGGAGAGGACAGAGCAGGCAGATGCCCCAGGACTCAGCCTCCAAAGCTGTCCCCCAGGACTTTTCTCTGCGTCTTTGTGGCAGCCGACTCAGGGACACGTGTGTGTACATGGGACATGTCTACAGAGACACACAGGGACGGACAGGCCCACGTGCCTGCAAACACAGAGGTGCCCAAAGAGGCACATGGCAAGACACACAGACACGAGCTCATTTGCAGGGATGCAGAGACACACGTGCCACCCACATGCAGGCCCACTGCAGCGCACGTGAGGCACATGGGCAGACACGAGAGAACAGGCAGGCAGAGAGATCAAGGGCCTTGGCCCCTGGGCCCACACACACACCACCATCTGCAGGAGGCGCTTGAAGCTTGGCCCCACTGCCCTCAGGAACCCCAGAGGCTGGCCCCCCGCTGCTGCCCCTGGCAGCCAACCCCAGTCCCTCCTGCCCCAGGGAGCCTTTGTGCAAAGGCCCAGGGGCGGCTGGAAGCTGGACAGTCTCGTGGAACTGGGGTCGGGACCAGTTCAGGAATTTGGGGGCAGAGACTCGTAGTCACCCACACACCGGGAGGCCAGAGTAAGCTTCCAAAAACCACTGGAACAGTCCACAGACCCCTACAGAGAGGCCAGAGCCTCAGCTGAGACCCCTCTCCAGAGCCAGGACAGTGCCCACTCAGGGGCTCAGGCCCTGGACTCCCAAAAAGGCACCGCCCGGGGCCCCAGCGCCCACACTGCCCTCAGGAGGCGCATCAGCGAGAGAAGGCGGCAGGAACGCAGGCACTGCAGGAGCCACCACGGAGGGCAAATTGTCAGCTGACAGTACAGTGGGCCGGACAGTGCTCAAGTGCGGGATGAGCACATGAGTTAGTAAGTTCTGGAACAGACTGCAGCCGCAGACGTGAATTACAGAACAAGCTGAGACGTGGATTGGCTGTCGAATAGCGAGGAATTAACGAGTACACAACAGATTTCAAAAGCGCAGGACCCAGAGGGTTCAGCAAGACCCCCGGGTCCAGTCTCTTGGGAGCCCAGGGGGCCCCACCTTGCCCTGGTTCCCGGATGAACACCCGCGGCTGTGGGGGGCGGGTCCTGCAGAGGGATAGGGCCGCGGCACGAAGGTCTCAACGCTGCGCCCTGCGCGTTCAAACACAGCCGCCAAAGACCTCCCCTGCCAGGAAGCTGGGCGCACAGGCCCCGGAACAGTGCGTTTGGGGCTCCCAGAAAGGAAAGAAAGAGCACGGGGGCTGGAAAAGCTGGCGGTCGCCACCTCCATGGTCTTCCACCAGTTAGGGCCGCTGCGGGCTACTCGTCCTGGGCTGACAGCGTCCCGCGCACCGCACCGGGACAGTGTTGTGCCCACGCCGCTCGCGAGTTGGGGGGGCGGGGCTCCCGGTTGCCGGGCAACCGCGTCAACGGGTCACAGCAGGGGCTTTGTGGGAGGCTCAGACCCCAGAAGGCAGAAAGTACGGGGTGTGGGACGGGCGTGGGAGGGCGGTGGGCAGGACCTGAACCGGGATCTAGGGCCTGGGAGTGCTGTGGGCTGGACCCGGGCCCTCGGGTGTTTCCATTTACCCCCGAGGGACCCTCCCTCCTCGGCCCCTCCTCCCTGGGCTCTGTTCGCTCTTCCTCCCTCTAGACCAGCAGGGGACAGATGCAGAGGACGGGGTCTCCCCCACCGCAAGCCAGCTGCCCTGTTGGCTCTGAGCCTCTGGGGGTCCAGTGGGGTGGGGACTTGCTGACTGGCCGGTGACCACAGACACAGGGAACTGGGTCACAGTGAGGGTCCCAGTGTCGTGGGGGCGGGTCCACCAACCTCCAAGAGTGGCCTCATCTGGTCTCCATCCCTGCGTGGGGCCTGAGGTCGACTCAGGGGTCTCAGCATTTCTTCAGTGGGCACAGAGACATCCCTTGGGCAGAAAGGGACGTTCCTGACACTCTGAGGCCCAGAAAGTTCTAGCAAGCTGCGGGGCTGAGGACAGGGCTGACAGGGAGGCGCGCTAGGGAGCAAAGGGGCCGTGGCTTGAGGTGCAGGACCTAAGCGGGCTGCGGGGCGTCTGGACAGGCCAAGCCAGACCAGAGGGGTGGGCAGGTGCCTGACGGACACCATTCGGGCACCAGCGAGGGGATGCCCTCTTCCCTTGGCAAGGCCGAGGATGCAGCCCTCACCCGCACCAAAGGAGGCAGGACACAGAGCCCCGCGGGAGCGAGCCGGTAAGGAGGCACTGGGCGCAGGGTCCCCTCAGAAGCGCGCCAAGGGAGCGCCTGCAAGGGAGCGCCCCAAGCCGGGCTGGGCCTTGACGGAGGAGGTGCTCGCGGCCATGCATCCCGCGCAGTGCCGCCGCCACCTGCTCTTCGGGGACTTGCTTGAGGACGTGGGCGCGGCCCCCTCCATCCTTCCCCGCGAGTCGGCAGAGCTGGGGTACCGCATGCCCGACCCGCGGGGGTGGAAACAGTCACTCGAGCCGCCGGCGGCGCGCCAGGACCGGCTGCTCGGCGTCCTCAAGGCAGCGGAGGCCCGTGGACGACTCCGCGCCTTGCGCCTGCGCTACACCCGCATGCGGGTGAGCCCAGGGTGCAGGAGGCTGGGGGTGGGGGGCGGGGCGCGCAGCAAGTCCGCAGGGGAGACCTGCGGAAGAAAAGGGATGGGGACCGGCTGGGGCCTCGACGGGAGGGGGCGGGGCAGGTGGGGCTGGGTGCTCTGCGCGGCGAGGCAGACGTCTAGTAGGCTCAGAAAGACCTCCACGCCCCATGCCGGAGACCCACAGGCCGAGGAGATCTCGCTGCTCATCCAGCAGCAGAAATCCGCGCGCGCCGCCATCCGGCTGGAGCTGTTCCTGCCGCCGCAGCTGAAGCCTACGCGCATCCCGGACCCCCTGGACCGCCAAGAGGTGCCTGCAAGCCCGGGCAGGGGGCGGAAAGGGGGTCCCGCCCGCCTCCCTGCACACCTGGCCCCAGCCCCTCTCCTCTGCAGCGGAGGCGCGTGGAGACCATCCTGGAGGAGAAAGTCGTTGGCGGCAATCTCCACGGTTACTGCAACCGCTTGTTGCGCTACCCTCCCCCATAAAGTTCTCACTCTTCAAGCGCCTGTTGGTCTTTACGCTCAGGTTCTGGGTCCCTCTGGAGGGAAGGGTGGGTAAGGACGCTGCCTCTCCTGCATCGGAAGTCACAGACACCAGGCGACACAGACTGGGGCTCCTCCACCAAAGCAGGAAGGTGCAAGTGGGTGGGTGTCAGATTAACAGGGGACAGGGACACCATGAACCCCCAAATCTGGGGCTGCCCCAACCAGGCAGCCTCTGCCCTGTGAGTCCATAGGGGCCAGGAGAGGGGTAAGGAGAAGAACCTGGCTCAGCAACTGCCACAGCCCGGAAGTCAGGACAGCCTCAGGGAAAAAGTGCCTCCCAAGAGGGACCCCAGCCTGCAGGGCATCCCCTCAGAGGCTCAGAGAGGGAAGTGGCGTTCTGGACAGGGGAAGGGACAGCACAGGCCAAGGGACTGGTCTTTGGAGAGAGTCAGTCCCCGGCCATGCTGCGGGGTCCTCCAGAGAACTGAGAGGCTGGGGAAGGGGCAGCTCCTGAAGGGAGGCCCCTGCCGCCCCTCTGGGGGGCCTCCTCTGCCCCACTGCATTTCCCTTACCAGTGACGCCCCCCACGCTCCCAGGAGGAAGGAAACTACCCCTTCCCCCTTCGGAAAAACCCACTTCCTGCAAAGCTTCTGGATTCGGAAGAGCCTCCAAGTGCCTCTACAGACCTTTGAGAAGACTCTTGCTGTTTGCCGAGTCTGGGGCATACCTCAGCCAGCCCTCACCATCAGGCTGCAGTGGGGGCTGCAGGGACTCCAGCAAGCGCCCCCCGCAGCCAGAGGTTCCTGCTGAGTGGGCTGCGCAGAAGCCCGGAAAACGGGCTGGAGCGGCACATTCTTTCCCCCCTGACATCAGAGCTGGGGTCTGGCAAGGAATCCTGCTCAGTGGCAGTCACTGCACCCCCCCCCCCCACCCCCCAACCCAGCCCAGGATGGGGATAGCTGCAGGGAGCCCTCAGCCAGCCCTTCTCGAACTGCGATGGCCCTGCCTGCTCTCTGGGCTATTGCTGCCTGTGGCCTTGACCACGCCCAGAACTACGTTGGTCTGGCAGCTCCAGGCGGGTGGGAGATGCAGGGAGGTCCTCGGGCAGGGGAAGGGGGGCAGCGGCTTGGGCCAGGGGCAGAGAGACAGATGCAGGGAGGCAGTCTCTGTCCACAGGTGGTGGCCACTACTACCTGGACGTGCACTGGCCAAGCTCCCTGCAACCTGGAACCCAGTGCTCTGCCTCCTGGAGGTGTCCACGGGCCTGGGATGACTTCATCTGTTTAGTAAAAGCGCATTTCATTTCCTCACTTCTCCAAGCCTCCATTTCTTCCCATCTCTGAAATGGAGTCTCAAGGGTCTCCCTCGGCACCCTGCCCCCCATGCAGTGATTGCTCCATAAGGGAGGGGTCACGTGCATGAGGCAGTCCCCTGAGGACAGAGGCACAAGACAGAGGCACGAAGCCCAGCAAGAAGGTGGCCCCACAGATGGCTGGCACACGGAGCACCCTTTGGTCCCCACGCCAGGGAGGGGACCCCAGCTCTGCAGAGGAGACCAAGGAGAGGTGACAGGGCCTAGAGGTGGCTGCCGCTGTGAGAGAGCAGAGCACATGGGCCAAGGCTCAGGGGATGGAGCCGGTAAGGGCTCAATTGCATCCCTGGGGCAGCAGGCTCATGCTCTGCACAGAGGGTCCTGGGTTCAAGTCCCACCACTACCTGCTGCATGGCTTCGAGTGAGTTCCTGCCCAGCCCACCTGGGATCCTCCCATGGGACACTCTACAGAGACAGTCCCCAGGAGAGGAGCAAGAGACCACAAAGGGCAGAGGCAAGGGGAAGAGACAACAGGCCCAAGTGGCCAGGAGACATGAAGGTGTGGCCCGAGGAGGGAGAAGTGTGCAGACCCCCACCCATAGCGGGCTGCCCCCCACGTTTCTTAGGAGGTGGATAGAGACACCACACCAAGGGACCCAGTCTGTCTGTGTGACCTGGGTCAGGTGCTGGCCCGTCTTTGTAGGACCTACCTCTGAGGACTGTTACCGGGGCTAAAGAGAAAGCAGCCACCTCCTCTCTGGACAGGCATCCAGCCTCCACCCTGTCCCCCTGGGCCCATGGCATCAAGAGGTACTCCAGCTCCAGGGCCCTGTCACCTCTGCTCTTGCCCTTCCGTCTTCTCCAGCACGGCGTCCCCCTCCCAGGCCGGCACAGCCCTGCACACCCACTCTCCTCACCTCTCCCCCAGCCTGCAGTCTGCTGCTGGTCCGCTCTAGGGCTGGTCTGCCTGGCTCACTGCAAGGCCCCACTGCCTGGCACGCAGGGGACACCCAGACACTTGCTGACTAAATGAAGAGTGCATGTGGAATGTCCACTGCCCTTCGCGTTTCATGGAGTTCTGGGGACGTGTGCACACAGGGTGACCTGTGCCACTGGGCGTCATTTTGTGAGCAGGAACCAGCATCCGGAGCCGACAGGGCTGAGCCCCTGCATGGGGGATGGGAGGTGTCCATGGTCTGAGAGACCAGGCCACCTCCAGACCATGGTCAGGGCCACCGTGACACTGTCCAAAAGCCGGCTGGAGAAGGAACCAAACTGACAGCTGTACCAGGTCATGAAATAGGAGGCGAGCCAGCCCGAGAGTAAGGGCAGGACACCTGTGGCAAAGGGGAGGGTGTGGCTTTAAACTAAGACCCCTTGGAGCAACAGAAGGGATCACAAGGGACTCAGCCAGGACCCACGGATAGGGACATTTGGTGACTTCAGATGCAAGAACCCACACCCCCAGCATCCACCGCGCCACAGCCCCGGACCCCTGCCCCTCCTTTGGTGAGCCCCCCACAGCACGGAGACGGTGCACTCCTAACCCGGGTGGAAAGGCGAGGGCACCCGGCCTTGGAGACGCCGGGCACAGCAACCCCGGGGCAGTCCTCTCCTGGGGCCTCTCCTTATTCTAGAGTGGCAAGTAGCACACGGGGACGCCGGAGTCTCGAGGGCTCTTGAGCCCCACACTGGACCGCCACATGAATGGCAAAGACAGAACGGCCGGGGCTGGGCACTGCCTGGGGGGGCGCGGCCACACACCCAGCTGCCCCAGAGCTCGCTGAGGCCGCCCTGGGGCCAGAGGCCCCAGTAGTAGCACCTCGCCTACTGCGGCCGGCCTAAGCGACGGTGGGGACCGAGGCGCCCGGCGGGACAGGGAGGGTGGGGTGGTGGGGAACGGGCGGGTGGGGCGCAGAGCCAGCGGAGCGCTGGGCGGGGCGCGCCGGGCGGGGCGGGACGGGCGCCTCGCCGCGCGAGGAAGTCCCTGCCCCGCGCTTTGGGGAAGTGCGGCTCAGGCGCCTGCGCACACCACCCTGCGCCCCGGCCGCGACGATCCGGACCTCGGAGCGCGGGGCCCCGCGCGCGGCGCGAGCAGCTCGGGCGGGGACGCGGCCGGTGAGTGCGCTCGCGCGCACGCAGCGCCGAGGACCGCGGTCCTGCCGCTCCCGACCTGGGGAGGTGCGGGGCGGGAGCCTCGTGAGCAGGCTCCGGGATCCGCACCCCAAGAACTCCCGCCGTGGGGTCCACGTGGACCCTGGGCCGCCGCGGGACTGGAGCCTGCCCTCCCCCGCGCGTGGGGGAAGGGGCGCTGCAACCGGGTTCCCCTTTTCTGCAGCTCAGGGCCTGGGGAAGTGATTGCTCAAAGGGGGGGCCGGAAGAACTCAGGTTTCCGCGTCTCCCGCCCCCCTCAGCCCGGTGGGGAGGGGCCGAAGCGGGACACTCGGTCCGCTGCGCTCTGTTGGATGCGGCAGCCTCTCAGCCGCGCTAGTCGTAGGGGAGGCGCTGCGACCCTCACCCCCGCCCCCCGCCGATCGGGCAGGCGCTGGCCTCCCAAGCCGTGGGAGAGCCTCCTGCTGTCCGACTGGAGTCCCAGCTGCTGCAGTGCACGCCCCTTCGGCAACCAGGGTGGGGCCCCCACCGAACCTGGCCCCTCCCGCCCCCACCTCTCCTTTGGGTCGCTGGTGAGTGGGGCGCCACGGCGAGTTGCTTGAGGTAGTGGTGGGGGTGTTAGAGACTGGAGGAAAGGGTCCCTGCAAAAGGAGGCAAGCTCCTCCAGGCAGAACCTAGCAGCAGAAAGAGGGAGCCAGAAATGAGCCCCTGACCCCCATCATTGCAAAGGTGAGCTGGGGGCGAGGGCGCCGAGGTTAGGAGAACTGGCCTGCCTTGGAGGAGCCAGGCTGGGGCTCAACCAACAGCCAAATGGGGGTCGGGGACCACAAACAGGAAAGGTACTCAGCAGGGTCAGGAGGGAACAGCCCCTCTGCTGACCCCCCGCCCAAAGGTCCCGGCATTTTTTCCCTGGGATTGCCACACGTTCTCATTCTTTTTTTGGACCGGGCAGGGTTGGAGACGTTCTTTTTCCTTCTGTGGAGCAGAGCAGCAGCCGCTCCCGAGGGAGCCTGAGTCCCCAGAGGCTGGACTTTCTGCCTGTCCAGCCTCTTTCATCCCAGACTAGGGGGTTGGCCAAGCGTGGGGCCCAGGAAGAGGAAGGAGGCCCCTCCAAACTCAGGGATGAGGGGTAGGAACCCCAGTTCACACCCTGTAGCTGCCCCAGAGAAGCAGCCGTTGCCATGGGGGCACAGGTGGCCCCAGCCAGCCTGAAAAGGGTGCGCCAGCCAGGTCCAGGGGTAGGTGACCAGATCCAGGGCCTGCAACCTGGACATTGGGGACTAGTCCCCTTTCCCCAAACCTCTGGACCCCAGCATCAGGGCCCTGCGCCCTCAGACAGGACCCTCCACTGCAGAGGGGAGTTGGAGATGGCAGCCAAGGTGGGTACAGTCTTCAGGTGCTGGGGGTGGGGGGCAGGACTGGGCCCCTGCCCCCTCTCACAGTGGGGGGCGCAGAGGAGGAAGAGCGGCTCTGCCTGGGGAAGTCACGACAGTCTAGGGCACAGCTACTAGACCTCAGAGGTTGCCACACCCCTTCCTTTCCCTAGAAACTTGACCCCTGAGGGAAGGCTGTGGGGCTGCTGCTTCCCCATCTGCCTGACAGAAACCATGGGACCAAGTTTGGGGTTCCCCTCCGTGATTTCAAGGTGGTAAAGGGCTGGGGTCTCAGGGAACCCTGCGCCTTGCCCCCACATTCGTGTCAGGGCAGAGGCCCCTGAGCATCCAGGCCCTGGCGGCCAGGGAGCCCTAAGTGTGAATAGCTCTGGTTCTGTCACCTCCACCGGGACTTGGCCAGCCACAGCAGGGGGGCCCCAGCTGCACCGTCTGACATCCATCCTCACTTCCTTGGAGACCCCCAGGCCAGCGTGGACCAAAATGGATTAAGAGGCCCCCGGCTCAGGGACAAGAAAATAAAGCGAAACCAGGCCGCGAGCTTCCTGTCGTCTGAGAGGGGCGGTAGGGGCCCAGGGAGGTGTGCGTGGCAGCTGTGCAGGGGCCTCCCTGGGCCCTGTGAGCCCTCCGCTGGGACGGGGTGGGCGCAGGCAAGGGCGGTGGTGAGGAGGTGGTCAAACCGCCTCCAGGGCGCTCATTGCTTGCCCTGCACCGCCGCGGTCCCCACTCGGACTCGGGATCTGTGGTGAGGCTGGCAGGGGGCACATGGGGGGCGTGGCGGGCATACTGCTCACTCGACTCGCTCCTCCAGCGCCCCCACAAGCCTCCAGTGCGGAACGTGAAGGTGCGGCGGAGACGCTGATAAGGACGCATCCCGCGCCTCCCCGGGCATCCCGCAGTTCTCTACCGGGGAGCAGGACTCCCCCGCCTACTGCTGCCCCCGCTTCCCCCAACTGGCGTGGCGTGCCTGCCCTGTGGCAAGGCAGCGGTTTCCGCAGCCTGGTGGGGGAAGGGAGGGCGGGAAACGGGGCGGTAAGTGGCCAGCTGGGGGAAGGGGCTCCCAGGGACCTCGTCTAGGGCTGGGGGGGCGGGGCACGTGGGTCCTTGGGAGGCTCAAGGCTCACCTCCCCCGTGAGCCCCACGTCAGGCACCCTCAGGAGGTCCTGCTTTTCCCACCCAAACCCTCCACGCTTCAGGCATAGTCCCCCACCCAGCGAACGGGTACAGATGCTCTGGGGCCCACGGGCAGATCTGGACTCCTGGTGGCAGCGACCAGCCGCACACTGTCCCCTGCAACCTGCAGAAAACCCAGCACAGAGGGAGCTGGGGTGGGGGTTCTGAATGTGTGACCGCCACCCCTATGCTCCAAACGGATAGCCACAAACACTTGGGGCCTCCAGGCCCCCTGGGAGGGGCCAGGAGCCGGAAACCAAGAAAGAGGAACCCAGGCTTCCGGCTTCCCAGGGACTGAGTGGATGGGGGTGTCCCAGAACCTCCTGTGGATTTCTTGTCCCAGACCCCTCCTCACTGTCCATGCACCCTTGGCGGCCCTGGTGTAGGCTGTGGTGCAGCTGCAGGCAAGGCAGTGGGCACATTCAGGACCCCTGGGGGGGGTGTCCAGGGGCTGGGGGCTTGGGTCCTCTGAGAAACTGGGCCTCTCTCCTCAGACTCCCAGGCTGCGGTGAGGGTCCAGAGCCGGCACCACGGAGCCCCAGCGACTGCCTCCACCCACCCATGCCCACCGCGCATGAGGCTGACAAACAGGTGCGCCTCCCACCCCCATCTCTGCCTCCGGCGGCAACCAGGAGCTGAGGGCCCCTCCAACACCTGGGAGACCGGGAGAGTGCTGCCTGTAGGAGCACAGCCACCAGTGGGCAGCCCGTGGGGGGAGGCGGGTGGGCCCGCAGTACAGCCGGTGGCTGAAGTACCCGTCTCCTCCCAGTACACAGGGCCAGAGGAGGCGGACCAGCCGCCCTCCATGTCCAGTCATGACGCGGCACCGCCGGCTGCCCCCAGCCGCAGCCCCTGCTGCTTGTGCTGGTGCTGCTGCTGCAGCTGCTCCTGGTACGTGCAGGTGGGGAGGGGAGGGGAGGAGCAGCTGAGCAGGCCTGGGCCCAGCATCCTGCACCCTGACCCTCAGGTGGCCTCCGGGGTGTCTCCTGCGAGCAGGATGCCCCTGCCACCCCCAGCATTGTCCAGGGACTGTGGAGCTCTGGTGGCTGGGCCCGGGCCCGGGTTTGGTGTTCTGCCTGCAGTGTGGTGCTAGCCAGCCCTGCACGCTCCTCCGTCCCTTCACCCAGCACAGGCTTGCTGACACCACGTACTACCGGCCCTCGGGATCCTACTGTCAGGTGGAGGGGTGCAGAACAGAGACCTGCCCGGGGACACTGGGGACAAGCCTCCAGTGCAGCATGCTGGAGCAGGCATGGGGCCTGCAGGTGGTCCCAGGGTTTTCTGGTATCTAGGAAGCTGTTGGGAGTTTGTGTGCCTTTTGGAGGTCTGGACAGAGCTGTGGGGACCCACAGGGGCACCAGGTGACCCGTGAGCAACCGAGGCCTGAGCCCAGATCTGAGATAGGAGAGGGGTGGCCTGGGGGTGAGACAGTGTGAGGAGCTGAGTAGCGGCTTGGGAGGCCAAAGGAGGGTCTGTGCTCGGGCTGGCTGTGTGGACAGGGGGGTGTGAGGGGTCTATCGGCCATCTGCACAGCCTTGGAGAGAGGTGTGTTTGCAGGTACGGGTTCGGAGCCCACCTGACACAGGCCAGAGGGAAGACGGGCCTCTGGGGCTGGGGGCTTTCCCACTCCAACAGTGGGACTGCTGGGAGAGGGGTTGAGGTCAGGTGGGGCTACACCAGCAGCCCACGAAGGTACCAAAGGCAAGAGAACAGCAGAGTCCTTGGTCAAGGCAGCTGAAGCGGCCTTGGCCCCGAGGCTGGGGCAGAGGAAAGGAAGGAGCAGGACCCAGAGCTGGGCTGCCACATGGGAGACCCCGGGCCTCGCGTCTACACCTGTGCTGAGCGTCCCGTGCTCACACGGGGGCCTGTGTGTCTGCCATTAGGAGCAAAGGGCAGCGGCGCTCGTGGCGGGCCCCCGGGGACAGCAAGCTGCAGTCCCTCCCCAGCTGTGAAGCCTGGTAAGTCTGGGCCGGGTAGGGCTGCGGGCTGGGGGTCTGGGGCATGTGCCTGACCTGCTGGTGGTTCCCCGGCAGTGCACCAAGCCTCGAGGAGGTGCAGAGCTGGGCGCAGTCCTTTGACAAGCTGATGCACAGCCCCGCGGGGCGCAGCACCTTCCGGGCCTTCCTGCGCACCGAGTACAGCGAGGAAAACATGCTCTTCTGGCTGGCCTGTGAGGAGCTCAAGGCTGAGGCCGACCAGCATGTGGTAGACGAGAAGGCACGGCTCATCTACGAGGACTACGTGTCCATCCTGTCCCCCAGGGAGGTGAGCCTGGACTCCCGCGTCCGGGAGGGCATCAACAGGAGGATGAGGGAGCCATCTGCACACACCTTCGACGACGCACAGCTGCAGGTCTACACACTCATGCACCGGGACTCCTACCCCCGCTTCCTCAGCTCCCCTGCCTACCGTGCCCTGCTGCTCCAGGCCAGCTCCCAGGCCGCCCCTGAGGAGGCCTAGGCCGCTCCTCTCTGGGCAGAGGCTCAGTACACCTTCCCTGTGTGCGGCAGCTGCTGGCAGGCACACCTGGCCGGCACCCTGGGGGCCCAGACGTGAGCAGCAGGAGCAGGGGAGGCCAGGGGCCCTCCCCACCGGGGACCCCGTGCCCTGAGGGCCTGCTCACAGACAGGTGTGCTGGCCCGCGAGGGCTCCTACCTGGTGAGAGAAGGACCCCGTGGGAGACAGCTTGGACCCCCACCCGCCCCCCCAGGCAGCTGGGGGCTGTGAAAGACACCTTTGGTGAAAAACAGGGCCCCTGCACTGTCGCGGTGGTGGGACGAGACCCTCCACCTTGAGCTGCAACACCCGGAACCAGACGCAGAGCCTCTGCGCCCACTTCCGGGGATGGGACCCAGCCTCTCTGTTACCAGTTCGTTAACTGTAAACCTGGAAACACGTCCTCACTGTGTTTTATCCAAAGAAGGCTTCCTGTTCCTCTCCACATCCCCTCCCCCCACAGCGGGCTGTCTCATCGGAGGGGTTTTCATGTGCCACCTCTCTTTCCATGTGGGAGCAGCCGGGCTCGGAGGAGACCCACCCCACACCCTGCCCTATGCCTACTCTTCCCCAGCAGGGCCCTGCAGGTGAGGGGCCAGGACTGGCAGAGCAGTAAGCAGCAGTGCCCAGGCTTTGGGTGGGCCGGGTCTCGGGACGTGTCAAAGGTTGTCTCCAGAGGCGGGCCCTGGGAGGCCTGTGCTGGTCACCACGTCCCCAGAATTCCCAGCACACAGTGTGATTTGGCACTGAGAAAGGGTCCGGGGCCCAGCCCCACCCATTCTGCCTCCCCCAGCAACAGGGTGCAGGGACCAGCGCTGGGAGGGGACCCGGGCCCTCTGTGCACCCAAGCCCCCTCCCACCCAATCCCTCCAGCATTTGCCACCAAGGCTATACCCAAGTGTCACCTGACCCCAGAAGGAGGGCTGTGCATGGCCCACCAGGACCAAAGGCCACAGAGAGCACAGTGGCAAAAAGAAACATTTAATAATTTGGGGAAAGGGAGAAAGGTAGGCTGCAAGTGGGGGCACGAAGCAGGTCTCCGGGAAAGCTGTGGCGGCAGGAAGCAGGAAGGGCAATGGGCCATTGCCAGCGCGCCCACACGACATCAGCAGAACTGCAGGGGGGGTGGGCCACAGGCGTCCATCCCCTCAGCATCAGTCGCCACGCATGGCAGGAGGCAGGGGAGGGGTCCCACCGCCCTCCCCAGAGCTCCCAGGAGGCCAGTTGGGTGGGGCTGTCCCCCACTGCACACCACATGGGCCCCACTCAGGCTGCAGACCCAACCCCAGGGGGCCAGGGACACCTGGGCTCACCCACCCACCTTCCAGCGGTTCCCACACTCATTGCAGACAACAAACGTGGTCATGGGCTCGTCGGAGCTGCGGGTCTGCACCTGCAGGCGGGACGTGGCACAGGCCAGGAGCGGTCAGTCAGGGCAGGAGGCCGCGGGCAGCAGGTCTCCCCTGCAGTCACTACCAGGGGGCCACCCAGGCCTGCCCTACAGCCCCCCACCCCTGAGGGTGGCCCTTCCTTCCAGTGGCCCTGACCGTTCCACTGTTACCAGGGCCCTGGCGCCCCCTGGGGTCCACAGTGGCATCTGCCTCTGTGGGTCACAGTGTGGCCGTGCAGCCACCACCAGGCAGCACAGCACCCTCTCCCGCCCCCCGGCAGCAGTCCTTGGGCCCCTCCATGCTGGGTGGGCCAGGTCCCCAACTCTGTCCACAGCAAGTGGGCCACGCCCCAGAGGTGCTGCTTGCTGGGGACCAGGGCCCTGAGCAGAGGAGCAGGTCCTAAAGGTAACCGTCACTCCTGGGCTTGGGCCCCAGTGCTGGCTGGCACCACCCACACTTGCCATCCAGGCTGAGGGTGTGGACACCGCCCACCCGCAGACCTGGGCCCGCACGCGTGGCCACGGCGCACCTGCGTGTAGGTGCAGCTCTTCTTCCTGCACTTGCCACAGGTGAACAGGTCCGTCTGAGTGCCGCCCGTGCGGGCCATCTGGTGCTCACGGATGGCCTCCTTGGTCATGGCCTTGCGGATCTCCTTCAGCTCATCACTGGCCATCTCCTGCGGAGGGCGCCGGGCACTGAGCGCAGCCCGAAGGGCACCCCGCCTGCCCGTGGGATGGACACTCACCTCGGACGTCATCACGGCGATCTGCTGTGGCGTGATGGAGCCGCACAGCACATTCCGCCGCAGGTCTGGGTTCTTGGCGTCCTTGAGGTTGGAGATGCGGCTCCGAACACGGTTCTTGTACTTCATGTCCGTGTTCCCCACGTCCCGGAAGATGCGTGCGGGCTTTTAAGGACTGTTGTAGGCGAGGCCGCTGCCCTCCACCCACCCCACCAGCCGGGTGGGGACTCCCGTGGGGGCTGCCAGGGTGGGGACAGGGCTGGGAAGAAGAGCTCAGCACCTCAGGGTCAGTCTGTCCACCCAGGCCTGGTGGTGAGCGGAAGGGCTGCTGGGCACTCACCTGCCCCCACTGGACCCAGTCCAGGCTCAAGGGCCCGGGGACCCGGGGCTGCCAGCAAGCAGCATCAGCCCTCAGCAGGCTCGGGGTGAGGGGGGCCCACACCACCACCCAGCAGCCTGGCAAAGGCGCCAGAGCAGAGCTGGGCCTGGTTGGCCTGGGGACCCCACCTGAAACCCCCAGCCTCCAAGCCCTGCGCAAAGGATATATTCCTCAATCTGGGCCGACAGGCGCTCGCAGTCTGCACTAATGGCCACGTGGTCATCTGTAAGAAGCAGCTCTGACTAGCCGCCCCGCTGGTTCTGCCCACCACCTCTCAGCCCACCCAGCACCAGGGTGGCAGTGGTGGGCTGGGGACAGGGCTGTCCCTTGGGCACTCACTGTCCGTCTGCAGGGCGGCTGTCAGCATCTCCCGGCACTTGTTCCGCACAGCGTCGCAAGTGACCGGCACTGGGGGGAATGTGGTCATTCTCGGGGCCGACAGCACTCTGGGCAGCTCTGGCCTCTTGCGGCTGGAGAGAGACAGGCCCACTCGGGCCATAAGGACCCATGAGACACCTATCCCCACAAAATCCAATGTCACAGCCCATTCTCCTAAGTCCTATCTGCTCCACCCTGAGAGCAGCCCCTGACCCCATGCAGCTGCAGTCCAGCCTGGCCTGTCCATGGGTCTGCCCTGCTGGCCAGACGCAGTGAGGCCAGCTGGGAGGGAACTCCACCCCCCACCCCCTGACTGGGGCACAATGGGGACAGCATCACTCTCAGGGGGGCCCAGATCATAGGGCCACACCACCACCACCACCAGTTGGCGTCAGGCAGGTGGGGCAGGGTGTCAGTCGCTCAAGGCCAGGTCAGCTGGCCAGAGCATAGCTGCCCTGCCCCAGGCTGCCTGCTGTCCAGGCTGTGTCCACCAGCCCTCCCCTCAGGCCCCTGCATCTCATGCACCTGTGACCCCGAGGGAGAAGGGAGAGGCCAGCCAGAGAGAGGCCAGTTCAAGGGTCAGGGTGTACAGCCCAAGCTGGCCACGGAGCACCGCGCTGAGGGCTCCCACAGGTCTGGCAGGGCAGCAGCAGCCCTGCCCGTTGGGGGATGGCGCTGCAGACAGTGTCCAGCGGAACTCTGGACAGTCCCCTCCCAGAGGCTAAAAGGGCTCGTGTTCACAGGGCCTCAGCCTGCTCATGGCGCAGAAATCGGTGCTCACATGCTGAGTGGGTCTGTCCTGAGTGCTGGAGGGGGTGCACCTGCCTCCCGGGTAAGCTACCTGGTATCCTTGGCCTCAGGGCCCTCCTTCGAGGACGTAGGTGGAGGCCCGCCCCTCCTCCGCTCCCTGGCTTTGGCATCCGAAGCATCTGCAGGTGCCCAGAGTGGGGTGGCTGGCTGAGGGAAGGCATACCCGGGGGTGGGGCCGGGGCAGGGCCAGCCCAGGGAGGGGAGCAGATTGCTGCCACAGCACAGCCTCTGCCAGCCTGCCGGCCCCTGCTGCCAACGACACACCAGGGCCTCTCCTGTGCAGACTGAGGAATGGCCCCCATGCCTCTTCCCCGCCCACGCTGCCCCACTCAGGCAGGCTGCCTGAGGGCCTCCCAGGGGCCCACCCCACTGTCCAATCTGCCAGAGGGGTTGCCATCCCCCAAGAGTGACCCCTGAGTGTGGACACACACGCCCCCCAGTGACATTCCCACAGGGGGAGCATCTGCACTCAGACAGGACAAGGCCATTCCCCAGCTGGACCGCAGCAGGCACCACTGGGAGGCGCCATCCACTGAGCAAGACCGCAAGGGCTCCCAAGACCGGGGCCTGCGCCGGGAGCCTCCCCCACCCGCCGCAACAAAACACACGTCCAACATGGGGCCCTCGGCCACGCAGGACCGCAGGGAGGCCGCAGACATTCCTCTGCGCTCCACAGGGGCTCCGGGTGCCGCCTTGGCCCCTCCTCTCTGCCAACTTCCGCCTTCTCTCCTTTCTCCCTCCTCCTCCTCCTGCCCCTCACCCCTTCTTCCTCTCCTTCCTTCCCCCTCCTCCTCCACTGGCTGGGGGCAACTCCTGCTGCCCTGACACCACTTGCCTCTGCGCAGCCCGCGGCCACCCTCAAGTCTCCTCCAGGGAAGCCCCACCCCTCCCAGCCCTGAGCAGGGCTTCTAGGAAGGGCCTGCCACACCCCCATCCCCGGTGGGCCTGCCAGCCAGCCGCTACTGGCAACGTGCTCCCCGCCCCAGCGCTCAGCCCATCGTGCCCACTGCGCACCCAGGAGCTTCTTCCAGGACTTGATGAGCGACTTGGCGAGCGCGATGACCTCCTCATCAGAGCTCTGCTTCCGCAGGGCGTTTACAGACATGCCGACTCGGGTGGACTACAAGGCAAGCATCTGGGCTGGGGGCAGCGGCCAGGCCCTCCTCACAGACCTCTGAAGGCTCCCATGGGGCAGGGGCTAAGGGTCAGCAATAGAAGGGGGACACTCTTCCCGAGGGCTACTGCTCCCTCCGGGACCTGGGAGCCTCAGTGGCCAGGGACAGGGTGGGTCGTCCTGGGAGGCCCCTCCTCATCTCAGACCAGCAGCAAAAGGCAGGGGTAGCCTCATCAGGGGAGGTGTTTGTGCGGCCCAAGGACAGGGGCATGGGGCAGGGAGCCCTGCGAGGTGCCCAGGACCTGCTCCGGAAGCTCTCCCAGGCAGGGGACACTTGGGGCCCTACCTGGAGCAGGTGCAGAGTGACCGGCATGGCCTTCAGCTCCCGCAGCAGGTCCATGGCTCCCTCCTGGAAGAAGAGTGGGCCTTCATGAACTTGTCTCCTTGGACAAGCCCACTGCCGACACATGAGAGTGCAGGGACACGAGGTAGTGACAACTGAGGGGCCCACTGGGGCCAGATGCCCAGGGCCGGTGGGCATGCGAAGCGGCTGTGCACCCGACCCTGGCACTACAGGTCACGTGGCTTCTCACCCGGCAGCGGCCACTGACCAGACCAGGATGAGGGGAATGCCAGGGAGGGCCACAGCCGGGTGAAGGTGTGGCCCCAGAGGTACCCACTCCCCTGTGCGGTCCCTGTCCCTTGCCCAAGTGGATCAGGCAGCCTCCTCCCAAAGTGACCCACCCACCAGGTGAGAGGAGCTGACCCAGGACCTGTGGGTGCCCCTGCTGAGGCCAAACCCTCAGGATACCTCCACCACACCCTCACCCAGCTTGTGCATGTCCCATGACCCCACCCCCCATCAATCTCTCTGAGACCCACTCCTTGGCCAGCCCTACCCCTCATCTGGACTATTGCACAGACCCCCGGTCTCCTTTCTCTGTCTCCCTTCTCCCCCCACCCATGTTTCCTCACTGTTCTGCAACGTGCCACACTGCTGGCCCCAGGGCCTTCCCACCTGCGCCCACGCCAAGGACATGTCTTTCCCAGGAGACCCAAAGACTCCCGCCATCCCTCCCCCAGAGCTGCTGGGGGACACCTCAGCAGCCACACCCCACACAGCACCCCACCCTCCCCACTGCTCTTCTTCCCTCCACAGACACCTCACTTTTTAACGCATCGATGTTTCCACGTGTGTCTCTCCCGGGACACAAAGGGGTACAGATGACTCCACCCGGCCACCCAAGGTCATGAGAGCCTCAGATGTCCTGCAGCCCAGGTGGCAGTGGGCTTGCCCTGCCCCTCCCAATCTGGGTGGCATCCTTGCTCAGGCTGCAGCCCTGGGTGACCTCCTCAGAGGGGGCACAAGGGCACAGCCCCGCTCCCTGATCATCTTTCCCGGGACAAGACGGAGCCCCAGGCTTCATAGTGCCAGCTTCCCAGGGCTCCGGGCTAACACCATACCTGACCTCCCAGGGACAGCCGCCAACTCCCCTGAGGGGCCTCTCGGTGGCTGGAACCCTGGGAGCCTCCGGCAGCTCTCACGCCCCACCCCACAGCCCCCTAGCCCCAGCCACCTGGCCAGTCCACAGGTGTGCCAGCAACAGCTGCCCCCTCCTCACTCTCCCGTGGGGCTTGAGGGTGTTTCCACCTGCACACCCCACACCCCCAGTTCTGCCAGGCCCCACTCAGCCCTCCGTGGGTTTCAAGGCCCGTCCCTCTGCACCTAGGGGGTGCTCATTGTTTGTTTTGTCTCTTCCACGGGGGGAAGCATCTTCTTTCTCTGGTCACCTCTGCAAAAGGCTACAGATTATTCCCCCGGCCTCCCAGGGTATGGACACAATGGGGGTGCTGGGGCCAGCCCCATTTCCTGAACCCGGACATTTGGGTCGACAGGCACCCACATTCTGTCCTGTTCGACCCAAGAAGCCACCCCAAACTCCCCGGGAGAGGAGAGCGGGTCGGTGTTCACCAGGCCTCTCTCGGGCTGGCTGGACCCTCTCGGCCTGCCAAGGACGCTTCTGTGTGAGGGGACGCAGCTGGACAAGGCCTCCAAGCCGAGGGGCGGCACTGGCCCCCCACCAGCCGGGACCCTGTCTGAGGCTGCGGGACGGCAGCGGCCCGGCACTGCTAAGGCCCTTGCCTGAGAGTCTCGCTATCTGTCCACCCCCAAGTGGGTGCTGGCTGAGTCCTGGCCGAAGAAGGGAAAGCATTTATTAGGGAAACCTGGTTCTTGCAGGGCGGGGACAGAGAAGGGAAGGCCAGCGGCCGGCCCGCGAACGGGGACGGCGAGCGCCGCAGCCCCAGGCCCCGCGGGGATGCCCGAGGAAACCGGCGACCACAGTCCACACTCCCGCCGGCAGGGACCCGGCGTGGGACCAGGGCGGGGCCGGGGACTGCTGCGGGGATGCCCCGGCGGGGCGGGGCTGGGCTGCGCAGGCCCGGCCCCGCGGGGTTCCCCGACTGCGGTTGGGTCTGACTCCAGAGCCGTGGCTGCGGGACAACGTCCAGGCCCGAAAGCGGCCTCCGCCGCGGTGCGGGGGTGATGGGCAGGGCTGTCCCGGGGCAGGGGTCTCGGCCACCGGCGGGGTCTCGTCCTGCCCCTCGGGTGCTCTCCCCGGCCCTGACGGGGCTCGGCAGGCTCGGCGGGGACTCGGCGGGGCGGGGGTCCCGGGGTCCTGGCGGCCCGCGCCCCTCACCGCGCTCTTCTTGGTCACCATCTTGTCCAGCCTCCGGGCGATGCGCGCAATCTCCTCCTCCTTGCCCATCATTGCCTCAGGGGCAGCGCCCCCAGCGCCCACCGCGCCAGCCTCAACCTGCCGGCCCCGACGCCAGCCTCAGCCGTCGCCGCCTCCCGCACCCGCCGCAGCCGACGCAGTCCTGCGGCCGAGGGAGACCCTTCGTTCAAACCCCCGGCCCCCGCGCCCGCCGCGCTGCATCCTGGGACATGTAGTTCCGGCGCCCGTCCGCCTCGCGCGTGCTCTCCCATTTTGGACCACAACTCCCAGAAGCCATGCGGCAGCGCACAGCTTCTTGGGAATTGTAGTCCTCTCGCGGGCTGTCGCCGGAGACCTACGGAAGAGAAGGACTAGCAGTCCCACAAGCCCCGGCGCGGCCCCGTTGGCCTGTGGAGGGGCGAGGCGTTGGCGCTTGAGGCTAGGACGTGCGTTCCCGCTGTGGCGTGGAACCCGGGACGTCGTGGATCCTCCGCTCTGGAGAGGCTGGGGAAGGGAGACGGGGCCCACTACGCGGGGCCGGCAACTGCACCTTAGTGTCTTTCCCTCTCTACTTCTTTTGAGCCCTCCTCTTTCCTTCCTCCGGCCCCGGCGCCGTCGCGGGGCAGCGGCCCCTGACTCCCTCACCCCAGAGCCAAGTCCTGCGGGCGTGGACACGCCCTGCGCGCTGTGCCCCGGATCTTGGCCTCCGAGGCCGCGTGCGGAGAGCCTGGGGCTGGGAGGAAGCAGTGGCAGGATGCGGAGAGGCGAGAGGACGGGGCTGAGTCCGCATGGCGCCAAGGGACCCTGCCGCCGCAGTCGGCCAATTGGGTGCGCATCCTGGACTGCCACTTCAAATAACTCACTGGCCGTTCTGTGCCTCAGTCTCCCTGTCTGTGCAATGGGATGTCCCCGGTACCTCACAGGGCTGCTCTCAGGACGATGCACTGAGGACAGGGCTGGGGACAGAGCACAGGCAGCTAGGTTGTCATCGCCCTTGCTGCGGGAGGGAGGGGCCAGACTGCACGAAGTTGAAGGGATGGCCCGGCCCGGGGAGGGTCAGCAGCCACACCGACGTCTGCCACCTCCCCAGTGATGCAGATGCTGGGTGGTTTGCTAGAGGGGGTAGAACCCTCCTGGGGTCCAGCAACACCAGAGACACTGGGGAATCTGGAGCCACACACCTTTCAACCCCTCTCAACCGAAGACAGATGGCCAGAACAAGTTGCTGGCCAGGGTCCCGTAACAAACCAGCAGGAACCCTAGAGAACCGAGTCCCAGAGATGAGGCTGCAAGGACTGCTCAGAGGAACACCCCCTCGGGCTGGCACCCCCTCCAAGTGCCACAACTGGGAGCCAGCAGAGGTTGGAGCCTAGGGGAGGGGAGTCAACCCACATGGGCAGCAGGGAGCAGCCCTCTGTCCAGCAGAGTCCAACGGAGAGGGTCAGGGCAGGCCTCTCAGAGCCTCGCCTTGCTGCCAAGATGGGTTTGTCCCAGACGCCCAACTGCGGCCCGGGTGTCCACGGGGCAGCCCCACAGCCAGTCCCCATCCGCTCCCTCCACGGGATGGGGACAGATGAGCACAAAGTGCCAGGGAGGGGAGCAGGCAGGCAGACACCCCCGGGAACTAGCCTGAAGACTCTCCCTGGGCGATGGCCCCTGGCGAGGGGACGCCTCCCGCTGTCCTGTGCAAGGTGCTTCGAGTAAGGGATGCTGCTAAGGGTCTGGCCGCGCTGGATGTTCTCAGCCACAAAGACGTGCCTGTGCAGTGACCCTCCAGCATGACTGAAGGGCTGGCTAAGAATGAAGAGCCTGCTTTTCGTACCCCAGGGACAGCCCTGGGGTCTTTGTGCTCCGTCTGCAGGTGGCAGAGGCTTAGGCCACCAGCTGACGGGGGTGCATGCTGAGCAGTGGGCAGCTAGAGGGGGCAGAGACTCAGAGGGCTGCACCCCAGGGTACAGCGGGGTCCCTGGACTGGGAGGTGGGTGGTGGTCTGGGGGCCCTATGACCCTACCCAGCTGCTGGGAGGGCAGGAGGGGTCGTGGCACAGGCAGGCAGAGGCGCAGGAGACAGAGACAGGGCAGGTCTGGAGGCAGAGGAGGTGGCTGCTGGGGTGGGAGGGAGAACAAGGTCTCAAGCTGGGGCCCAGGACCAAGCCCCCGTCAGAAAAGGAACAGGGTGGGAAGGGACCGTCCTCTACTTTCCACAGATCTCTAACAGGGGCAACGTTTCCTGGGTTAGGAGTGGAGCAGTGAACCGCATCCCGGAGCAGGGCCGGGCACCCAGAGCACACGCAGGGCCGCAGCTGAGGGTGCTGCGGTGACGACGGGGCTGGTCTCCAGGTCGCACGTCTCGGAAAGTGCTTTGACAACTGTTTCAGTGCAGCTGGCGTCCTCACAGCCTGTGAGTGTCGTTTGCGCACTGAAGCCAGGACTTGAGGACCTGGGACATTGTTCCCCTGCCCGGCCACCCTGGCCCTCTCTCCTCCGCCATGGGAAGCCAGGTGGTCCCTACTTCCACGGCTCCGGCCACAGAGACAGCTCGAGGAGCCTGGCCTGTCTCTGTGCATCTCAACTGAGGCCCAGTGACACTGCAAGCCAAGGAGACCAAGCCACTGTGGCCCTCGCGGAGGATGGCCAGGAGGCTCAGCCTGTGGGGAGCCTAGCCCAGGGCAGGGCAGGCGATGGGGAGTAGGAGGTGGACAACACAGGTAGGAGGCAGATGGCTTCCAAGTTGGGGAACTGGGGACCACCACCACCTCAGGGGGTGGGGGGGCAGCCCCAGGCAAGGTGAACAGGAGCCTGAGGTCCAGGTAGGACGACACTGCTTTGAGCAGTGGCCTCTAGGTGGCGGGAGTGAGCCGTGGACGGCCTGCCCGCCAGGCGTCCACCCGAGTTCCAGGTCGTCTGGCCAACGCCAGAGGGACAGTGCTTAGTCCTGGACAGAGGTCCTCACTCCTGCGGGCTGTAGGTGGGTCCTGCCCTCACCAGGGCTCCAGCTGGAGTAGCACCGGCCAACCACAAAACTCCCAATGCCTCTCCTGAGCAGCCCCAGGCCCTTGGACCCCTTACGATTCCTGACCCCCAGAGCCTTGCTCCCCCTCACCCAGCGTGGGCCCTGCCTGACCCTAGGAACTTCCTCCTCCAAGGAGCTTCCCAGCAAGGTGCCTGGGCCCTCAGGACCTCCTGTGCTCTCGGACAGCTGTCCCGGGGGCAGGGGGGCGTCGGACCGTGGGACTCTGCTTCCAGGGGGTGGCTGCAGCCTCCGCAGGCGCCCACCAGGGCTGGGTCCTTCCAGATCCGCAACCCCTGCCCCTGGCCTTATTCCAGGCTGTGAGCCATGGAAATGCGGATGTGTGGTCAGGAGGGGGCTCCTTATTAGAGGTCAGAGGTGAAGAGGAATCAGGGTGAGCACAGCACCCTTACCTCCCAGCCCCACTCCCTCATTCCAGAAAGCCCTTCCGGATGCTGCTGGCCCACTACTACCAGGGGGCCTCTCAGTTCCCACGATACCCCAAGGGGCACCCACAGAAGACCCACCTGTGGGGCTGCCCTCCCCGCAGCCCACCCTGCCAGGTTGTGTTCCCTCCTGGCCCTTCCACACTCCACCCCTTTAGAGAAAGGGGGGTGCCCTCAGGAGCCCTCTGTAGGAGCCCCACCCTGTCCGGGGGGCTCTGACAGGATGGTGGGGACAACCCCGGGGCCCACCCCCCACAGGCCCGGACACACCTTTGGCCCAGAGGCCTGCCCCACCCCCGTCCTCAGTCCACGGAAACATCGGAAGCTCAAGCCATTAATTTTTCTATTTGGGGCCCCCGCCCCCCGCCATCCACAGCCGGCCATGACCCCAGCGGGTCGCATCCATGCTTCCCTTCTGGCTGGGGCAGGGGCCCTGGTGGGAAGGCCTGAGCTTCTACACTCACACGGCCCCCCTGGCGTCCCGTGGCTCCAGGCAGGGCGCCTCACAGCCTGTGCAGCCTCCGTCCCCTGCTGTCTGCAGGCCGCTCTCTGCTGGCCTGGCACTCGGCCATCCCTTCACCCTGTTCCTCAGACCCCCTAGCCCACCACGGGGGCCACAGGTCCCCAGCACGGGCACCCTGTGGTACTTAGACCCAGCCTACTCCATCGAGGCCTCCCTTACAGCCTGACTCCTGGGGCCGAGCAGAGCAGCGACCAGGGGCCGAGGTGCAGCAAGAGTCCCCTGTCCCGGCAACAGTGCATGTGTGGCGCTGCCACCGCTGCCTCCCTCTGGGCCTCAGTCTCCCCATCTGTGCAATGGAAGGGCAGCGTCTCTCGGAAAGTCCCCAGCAGGCCCATCACCTTGGCCAAGGCCCAGCACCGCACCCCCCCAGAGGCAGCCCTTGTGGGGCGGCAGCCGGCATCCCCCAGAGGCTGGGGCCTGTTCCAGGCTGCTCTAACAATGTGCTTTCCCCACACAATTCCCAGAAACGCCGCCCTCGCCGCCCTGCCAGCCCGCCAGCCTGGCGGCCACTCTACCTCCCCTCCCCAGGGGCCCAGGCCGTGGCGGGTCGGGGGCTGTGGGTGACAGGAGGGGGTCAGCACACCCCAGGGTCAAGCACGCTGGCCCTGCTCTCCCAGAGAGAGACACAGGAGACTCACAGGGGAGGGGTGAGCACAGATGGGGGCGCGGCTGAGGAGCCAGGCCTTGGGAGGTGACCTTGGGGGCTCCAGGCACACACCCCTGCCCTTCTCCCCTGGCCCCAGGCAGGCCCATGTCCACACAGCTCTGCGGTGAGGCTGTGGGAGTGGTCAGGGGACACCCCTCCTCTGCCCAAAGCCCCCCCAAGCCACCAAGTCTCCTGCAGAGAAAGAGCCAGGCCCTCCTGGCCCCACACAGACCCTCCCTGCTCCTCCTGCCCACCTGCACATGGCCCACCCCAGGGCGTTTGCCCATGCTGGTGCCCATGTGCAAAACACCCTCCCCAGCGTGTCTTCCACACGTCGCCTTCAAGGGGCAGTTCAGGAGTGTCCTCCTGACAGGCAGGGGCGCCCGACACAAGCCTTGTGCCCTGGACAGTGCCCTGCTCCCGGGAGCAACACCGCAGCCGGCCGCCCTCATTCTGACTCGTTGGTAGACTCACTGACTGTCAGTCCCCCAGGACTGGAGCTCCCCCTTCGCGGGGACTCGGGTCCGATTTGTTTGCTGCCGAAGCTCGTCCCCTAGCACAGGGTCCGGCACACACCGGGTGCTCAGCAAACACAGACAAGCGTTCGGGGGGTGAGTGACTGCTGTCCCTGAGCAAGGAGGGGTGGAAGGTCCCAAAAAACACAGACCTCCCCCTGCCAGCCCCACCTGGCTGGGCCATCAAAGCCACTTGTCACCACAGGTGCAGGGCCTGGGGGCTGGTGACCACCTGGGCCCATGCCTCCTCCCATGATTTCCACGACAGACAGCCAAGGATCATCACCAGCGCTGGGCAGGAGAGTGTGGGGCCAGGACAGCCCAGGGGAGGGCTGTCCTGGGGGACAGTAGGTGCAGGGTGCCACCACACAGCCACCTTGCAGGGCACACAGTGAGCCCCACCTCTGTGCCTCCGAGGACCACTAGGGGCACAACTTGTATAGCACAGACACCCGCAGACGTAGCCCCAGGGTGCTGAGACCTGAGTGAGGACAACCAGACCAGTGGCTGCCTGCGCCCAGGTTGGTGGTGTGGGGTGGAGCCAGGGGCAAGAACGCCGGGATGGGCTGGACAGACAGAGTGTCTGGCGCCTGCTCAGCGAGGCTGGCCCTAGGCTCCCTCCTCACAGCTGCAGCCTTCCTTCCTGAGCTGGTGTTTCCTGGCTCCGCCCTGCTGTTGCCATGGAAACCCAGAGCAGCCCGATTCCCGCCCCCCCCCCAGCCTGGTTCCAATGGAGTCCCCGCTGAGCAGGGAGGGGGGCCACACAGCACGCAGCAACACCCCGGGACACACACAGCCACACCAGGCCCCCACTCTCCTCCAGCGCCACGCTGCCTGACACTGGGACACCCACAGAAGTCACTGCCAGCGTCCACAGCTTGTCTGCCACCCTACAGCCTGCTCCCTGCCCCCCAGGCCCTGGGCCCCCAGCTGCCCTGTCCTGCTGGCCCCGCAGCACTGGGGCCAGATCTGCCACTCTGCAAGACAGCCCCACTTCCTGCGCCCACCCACCAAGGCACCTGCAGAGTCAGCGACTCCCCGCTCTGCCTGCTCCAAAGGGTCAGACCCCCAGCAGCCGACACCCCACAAGTGCGCTGACGCCCCGTCGTCCCACAGCCGCAGCTCTGCTAGGCTGCAGGCCCCCTCGATGGGCAGCCACACACTGACCCCAATCTGAACTCACAGGGGAGCCACCGCCCCTCACCCCGCCCACCCGCCGTCCTTGTCCTTTCCCAGGGCAGGCCAGAGGCTCCTGGGAGCTGAGCACCCCAGGAACGAGCAGGAGTGGTCGGCCCAGGAGGTGGGGTGAGGCTGGTGTCAAGCCCGCTGTCCCCAGGCCTGCACCCCAGCGTCTCCCCGAACCAAGCCAGTCGCTGGGCGAGACACACAGGTGTGCCCACTTGATTCTAGACGGTCTCTGCCCAAAGGCTCTGTTCCTGCACCTCACAGTCCCCAGCCCCGCCCCCGCAAGCGGCTTCAAGGACAAGCATGAGGACCTGGGCCAGACTTCAGCCCTGGCCTCCAGGACACGAAGCAGGGTCTGAACCGGGTGGCCTGGCTCCAAACTCAAGGTCTCAGGAGACCAGAGGGTCCCCTCACCTGGACCTACGTCCAGTGGAGACCCCCACCTCCACCCTCCAGAACAGGAGGGCCCAGCCTGCAGGCCTCTGTAATTGGTCCCAGGCTCTCGGCTCCTGCAGCGGGGCTGGGCGGGTGGAGTCTGTGAGGTCTGGGCCCGGGGCAGCGCCTGGGAGGTCCGCCACCCCGGAGCCCATCCAAGCCCCCACCCAGAGCCACTGAAGGGGATTACCCAGCATCCTTTGCAGGCTTCCCTGAGGCTGAGGCGTCCGGTCCAGGCCGAGGGGGGAGAATGGGCAGAGGACAGAGAGAGCAGTGTCCATGCGACACCCAGGCCATTGGCCCCCTTGCAGAAGAACACTGTCCCCCACACTACCTTTGGTCTGGGGACTTAAGGGGCTACAGATGGGGCCTCCCAAGGGTGGGAAGCAGCCAGCCTGAACCAGGCCAACCTGGGGTGGATTCTGGAGACACAGGAACACCCCCCAAACTCATGAATCACCCACACTTTGACTAGAGCTGGGACCATGGCTTGGTGGCCAGAGAAGTCTTGGGGAGCCCTCCCTTAGTGGGTTTTGAGGGCCAAGACTGCCCTGAGCAGGACCCCCATTCTAGGTGCTGGGCAGCCCAAACCCAGGCAGACAGACACACAGACCACACACATCTGACGCCCCTCCCCCAGCACAGCCGGCCACACCCACACCAGCCCTTGGGGAGCCCTGGGGAGCCCCCACCCCCATTGTTCTCCCATCTGGACAGTGGGCCTGAGCAACAGGCCCTCCACACCCTTGCCAGGCAGCACGTGGGGGGCAGACTGACCCCCAAAGAGGTAGGGGGCACCCGGGGGCTCTGCCCTTGCCCTGCCCAGCCGCAGCCCACAGGACATGACAGCCGGACACCTATGTTGAACAGTTGGAGTGAGAGGGAGGGACACCAGCTGGCGCCAGGCGAGGCAGCTGGGCGGGGGCAGGGGGGGGGCGGGCGGTGAGGTAATGCCGGTCGAGGCCCGCACCACCCCTGGGGCAGCTTGGACCACTCTGGGCTGTCAGGGGCCAGGCAGGGCCCCTTCAGGAGCCAGAAATCCATCCCACTCTGGGGGAGCAGGGGTCACACAGTGGAGGACCCTTCCTGAGCCCTGGGGACCATCATCCCAGACCAGCTGCTGCCCAGGCTGAACCAGGCCCCGGTGACCCCAACGCCCCCAGAGGGCTGTGGGTGGAGCAGCCCTGACAGGTGCTGGCCCGGAGGACCCACTCTTCAACCTGGAACCAATCCCCACAGCTGCCCACAGAGGTGGCTGGGTTCACCACTTGCTGGTCAAAGGCAAGTGGGCCCCCCTGGGAAGGGCCTTTGTGGGGTGGCAGCCTTTCCCAGGGGTTGCTTGGGACCCACCCTACTCGCAGAGGTGACTGCTCCTGGACGTTTCCAGTGCTTGGGGCAGGGCTGCTGGGCTGCAGGCGGATGTGCAGGGGCAGACCCCAACCCAGGGCCGCTGAGGGCACTTGCTGCCCCCCAAGACCACCATCCTTGGGAGAGGGGAGTGGGGGGCCCCTCAGCTTCTGGAGCCCAGACCCTCTTATTCCGGGTGGGGTAGGGCCTGGGAGTGGGCTGGATACCCCTCTGGAAACCCTCCCAGGTCTGACAGCCCAGAACAGGCACCCGCTCCCCTCCCCCATCCCGGCCTGTCCCACCTGAGGTCCAGCCTCATTCTCTCTTGCTGCCTAGGTGGCTTGGGCTGGGCAGGGAACCAGCTAGGACTGGTCCCAGACCCCTACCCCACACCCCAACAGGGCAGGGGAAATGAGGCGGAGGACTCCGTGAATCCCGGGGAGGCTCCGCAGCAGCCCGGGTGGCCCCTCTGTCCAGGTCTGTCCTGCTCTGAGTCAGCTTGGGAGCGGGGGAGGGGCGCGAGGACCACCTTCTCCTTTAACCCCACGGGTGGTCCTCCTAGAGCTCCAAGCCCCCAGTGCTGCAAGTTCATCATGTGTGGAGGTCGCAGACATCGTGTCCCTGGGGTTACCCAGCGCTCGCTCCCTCCAGATACAGGGGTTATTCCCAAAGCTCCCCTTACCTTGGAGCTAGACTCACGGAAGGACTTACGGGCTGTTGGGAGGCAGCCTCCCAAGAAGATGGTGTTAAAATACGCCCCCCGCCACTGCAATTTCGGGGAGAGGCTGACACCCTCTCCCAGTTACCTCCCTCGGGTCTGACTCCGTGGGTGGGGCGACAGCTCGACTTTGAGCCCCTGACATCCCCCGAGGACGCCCCCTTCCAAGCTCCAGCCCACATCAGTGGCCCTTTCGCATTCGGGGGGGTCTCTCCTCCAGAGAAGGTGCAGGGGGCGCCGCGCGGAGGAGGCCGCGACGGAATGCGCCGCGAGAAGAAAGGCAGCCCCGGGAGGGGGCGGCCCCGGCCCGCCCCGCCCGCCCCGCCCGCCCCGCCGCCGATTGGCCCCGCGCCGCTATATCTGGGCGCCCACCCGGCGCAAGGTCACCGTCGCGCCCGCCGCCGTCCGCCTGTCCCTCCCGGCCCCGAAGTGACCGCTGCCCACCGCCGCGCTCCCGCGCTTCGTTCCGCCCAGGCCGCGCCCAGCTGGAATGCAGAGATCGCCGCCCGGCTACGGCGCACAGGACGACCCGCCAGCCCGCCGCGACTGTGCATGGGCCCCGGGACCCGGGGCCGCCGCTGAGCCGCGCGGCCTCCCCGCCGCCCCCGCCGCCCTTGCCGCGCCCGCCTCGCCGCCCAGCCCGCCGCGCAGCCCGCCGCGCAGCCCCGACCCGGGGCGCTATGGCCTCAGCCCGGCCGGCCGCGGGGAACGCCAGGCGGCCGACGAGTCGCGCATCCGGCGGCCCATGAACGCCTTCATGGTGTGGGCGAAGGACGAGCGCAAGCGGCTGGCGCAGCAGAACCCGGACCTGCACAACGCGGTGCTCAGCAAGATGCTGGGTGAGTCGGGCGAGGCCGGGGAGGGGCGGGGGGCGGTGGAGGGGTTCTGCCTAAGGGTGGGGGCTGCCCCGGCCCTCGGCCCGCGCAACAGCAGCCCCCTGACCCGCGCCCGCAGGCAAGGCATGGAAGGAGCTGAGCCCGGCGGAGAAGCGGCCCTTCGTGGAGGAGGCGGAGAGGCTGCGCGTGCAGCACCTGCGCGACCACCCCAACTACAAGTACCGGCCGCGCCGCAAGAAGCAGGCGCGCAAGGCGCGGCGGATGGAGCCCGGCCTCCTGCTCCAGGGCCTGGCGCCCCCGGCGCCGCCGCCCGAGCCCTTCTCCACGGGGCCGGGCCCGGCTCGCGCTTTCCGCGAGCTGCCCCCGCTGGGCGCCGAGTTCGACGGCCTGGGGCTGCCCACGCCCGAGCGCTCGCCGCTGGACGGCCTGGAGCCCGGCGAGGCCGCCTTCTTCCCGCCGCCCCCGGCGCCCGAGGACTGCGCACTGCGAGCCTTCCGCGCGCCCTATGCCTCCGCCGACCTGTCGCGGGACCCCGGCGGCTGCTACGGGGCGCCCCTGGCCGAGGCGCTCAGGACCGCGCCCGCCCCCGCCCCCGCCCCCGCCCCCGCCCCCGCCGCGCCGCTCTCCGGCCTCTACTACGGCGCCTTCGGCGCGCCCGGCCCCGGCCCGTACCCTGGCCCGCTATCGCCGCCGCCCGAGGCCCCGCCGCCGGAGGGCGCCGAGCCGCTGGGGCCCGCCGCCGACCTGTGGGCCGACGTGGACCTCACCGAGTTCGACCAGTACCTCAACTGCGGCCGGACTCGGCCCGACGCCGCCGCGCTGCCGTACCACGTGGCGCTGGCCAAGCTGGGCCCGCGCGCCATGTCCTGCCCGGAGGAGAGCAGCCTGATCGCCGCGCTGTCCGACGCCAGCAGCGCTGTCTACTACAGCGCCTGCATCTCGGGCTAGGCTTCCCGGCCGCCCGCGCCCCGCCCGCAGCCACGCCGCCGCCTCGCCCCGTCACCGCTCTGCCCCGCCGCAGGTGTATGCTGTGGCCGCTTGGAACCGCCACGCCCGGGCCCGGGCTGCGGCCCGCGGGCCCTGCGAGTGCGGTTCCCGCACGTCCGGGCCTTTCCGGGACGCCCAGGCCTCAGCCCTGTGGGCTGGCCCTGCCAGGGTGAAGTTTCCAAAGAAGCGCTTAATCCTTGTCCTGCAGCGTTTTCTAGAAACGGGCTGTTTTTTTTTACTTTGCCTTTCTTATGTATGTAATACACTGTATTTAATTTTTACGCAAACGTTGAAACCTTTTCCTCCCAGGGGTGTCAATGAGCGGAGCATCGCTGCAGAGACGGCTGTTTAATGAGCAGCCATAACGACGTCTGTCCCGCGCAGGAGGAACCCCGATGGAGCTGTGCCCCCTAGGCCAGGTGAGGCCACAATAAAGTGCCTCGTCCTGGTCTGAGCAGCCGCCTGGTCTGTGGGGGCTGAGGGCTGGACACGCCCTTTCCTCCAAACCTCTCTGGGAACCGGCCCCCAGCGTGGACCCCACAGCACCCGCCTCCCCAGCTTCCCAGGAGGGCACCCGCCCAAACAGAGTGGGTGGGAGGCAGGAGCTGTGAGCACTCCCCACCCTCCCAGCCTTTGTCCCCCCCAACCCCAACTTTAACTCACACCTAAAAAGGGCAGACAACACCGAGCAACGCCCCCAACCCAGGTTTCCTCAAACTCATCTCCTCTCAGAAACCTCCTTCAAGCCCCGGGACCACCCAGACGTGCCCCTCGGGAGGAGGCTGCTGTGGCTGACGCCTCCGCACAGTTGCGGCATCCAGGGGGCCCAGCGTCTCCAGAGAGGGCGGCACTGGCCACACCCCAGGGCTCCCCAGGGTCACCTGTCCAGACTCTGCCCAGTGGCGGAAGGTCAGTGACCAGACCAGGGGGCACAGGCCTCACACCTGAAGCCTGGAATTGCATTCCACGAGCCCTGCGTCCCCTCCCTGCACTGGACACACTCGTTCTGTGTCACCTCCTTCCGCGGCCACAGGCTGAGATGTCCTGTCACCCTCTCGGTGATTCTTCCTTTGTGGGGAGAGTCCATGAGCACCCCCAACGTGAGTCCCCCACACAGGCACACTTCCCAGGGCCTAGACGTCCCTGCGGTCCAGGCTGCCCCCAAGGTACATTGGGGGTCCCGCCGACCCCCGCCAGCCCTGATGTGGGGCAGTGACGCTCAGTCCCCCGCGTGCACGCGCCCCGGGGGGGGGGGCACCTGGGGCTGGGACCGAGTCAAACTGTACGTGTGAGCGTGCCCAGGAGCATGTGCAGGCATGCATGGGCTCAGGAAGCTCTGAGCGGAGCTGACGGTGTGCGCGGCACCAGGCATCTCTGAGGCCAGCCCGGGGCTGGATGTGATAGTGGCCGTGCGTGGGCCCCCGCCCACCCACGCGGGTCTGTTGCCTGAGTGTGGGGGTGACAGGGCGTGCGGCTGTTCCGGGTGTCCCGTCTCTTGGAGGCAGGCTGCCATCGCCTGTGTGAACTGGTGTGAACCCTGCACCGCAGTGGGCAGAGTGCGGGGCCGCACCTGGGCCCCTGCCCCCACCCCGTCTGCAGCAGGGCCCAGAAAACTCAGAGACAAAGGGAAAGAGAGAGACTAGCTGGGGAGACAGCCAGAGACGGGCTCAGAGGCAGAGACAGGCCCCCAGGGGTGGAGGAACAGACGGAAGCAGCCTGCAGCACACGAAGGGTGGCCAAAGCAGCCGTGGGTGCTGGTGCCCAGGAGGCAGGGACATAGAACCACAAGGGTGGCCCAGCCCAGGCACATCTCTCACGCGGGTGTGTTTCGGAGGCCCAGTGCCGAGCCCGGGGCTCCTGCACGGGCAGAAGTGCCCATCACCCATGGGTGTGAGAGGCACACCCAACTCTCACAGCCCACCAGCTGCTGTTCTGGGCCTGCCTCTGCTGGGGGACCAGGTGACCAACCCCCTGCCATCCCCCCAGACCCTGGGTCAGCTGGCCCCTCCCAGAAGTGGACACCATGACAGCGGGAGCCCAGGAGCCTCTGCCTCAGATGTGGCCCTCCTGCCCCCCCTCCCCCCCCAGCGCCTGGCCAGGGCAGGTGGGAAGGACCAGCCCCACCCGGCCCCTGAGGCAATGGGATGGGGAGTCACATGGGGGCCTTGGGTGGCAGAACAGTGGGTACCCCAGAAGACACTGCCTCAGTGCCAGGGTGGGAGGCCAGTGGGGGCCCAATGTGAAGGACTCCCTGTGTGGGGACCAAGGGCACCCAGGAACAGCCACAGGAGGACGGAAAAAAAGGCCTCCCACCCACACAGAGCAGCCGTTTCTAATAGCAGCTCCTCAGCAGTGGAATTGGGGAGGGGCCGGGGTCCCCTCAGAGGACCCTCTGTCCAGAGCTCTGCCTGGGGAGCTCCCCGAGGGGCCTGGCTCGGCCGCTGTGCTAGACAGCCGCCTCCTGGGCAGGGCTACAGGCCCAGGGTCTGGGTGGCCCCCACTGCAGGCCTGGCTTCCACCCCCCTCCTGGCTCCACCCACCTGCTTCCCCAAGGGTAGGAGAAAGGAAGTCCCCACCCCCCAGCTCCCGCTGAGTCAGGCCAGCCAGGAACAGACCGGCGGCCCCTCGGGAAGTTCTCCCAGCTCTGCCTGGCAGGAGCCACAGCTCCCAGGCCTGGGACCAGCCTGGCCCTGCAGTGACCTGGGCGGAGGTGTCAGACCCTTCCCAGCAAGCGGCCGGGGGAGGAGGACGGGGAGCTGGGGCGGAGAGTGGTGAGTCGCACCGTCTCCTCCTTGGCTCAACCGTCCCCTCGGAGGCCCTGGGGCACCACAACAAGGGACTCCCAGGCCCAGCCACAGCGAGGGCGTGCCGGGGCCGGCGAGGGGGACCTGGATCACGGCCACTCCACTGGCCCAGCTCTGGACCAGGCGGCCGCTTGGCCGGCGGGCGGCACAGCCTGCCCCCACTGTAAGCGCACGACTCACAAGCTGTCAAGACATCCAGCCTCAGGGTTTTCCTACTGCCGCCCTGCCCCGCACCTGGGCCACCCAGGGGCCTCAGGCTGGCTGCTGCCTCTGTGCTCTGGCCCTCTCTGGACCCGGCCTGTGAGCAGCGCCTGCTTTGCCCACCGAGCGCCCTGTTGCCGAGGCTCGGCCGGCGGTGGTAAGTCCGTTGGGAAGGCTCCTCCCTCCTTTTTCAGGCTGAGCAATAGTCCCCTGCACAGACAGACGCCACGTGTGGGCAACTCCGCCGCAAACACAGCACGAGGGTGTGTTTGTATTCCGATTACACAGATCGATGTCTCTGATGACCCAGTCTGAGCAAGGAGGTGAAGCACCTCCAGTCCACGTGCTAAAGCAGCTGCCCCCAAAAGGGGATCCAGAACCTCCGATCTCTAATCCCAACACCCCCCAACCAAGGCTCAGCCCTCCACCCACCCCACCCCACTCCTGCCTCAGGCTGGGCGGGGCTCCAAGCAGCAGGTGCCCATCAGTCCACGGAGGGGCTTGACCATGTGTGGGGAGTCCTGGCCCAGCCACGGGGCTCCCCTCTTTGGTTTCAGACCACAGCCCCTCTGCTTCTGCCCACCCCTCTACCTCCCTCAATCCCCCAGCCTCCCAGGAACGGACCGAGGAGGCTGAACCTCCCTCGCACCTCCCTCGAAACAAGGTGGAGGGGGCTTGCACCTCCGCCTTGTTGTCCATGACCCCGCTGCCCCCACGATCCCACCCCACCAACCCCAACACCGGTGTCCCGCCCGCCGCTCAAGGAAACAGGAAGGCGCGCGGCAGCGGCGCTGGGAGGAAGTGCAGGAAGTGTTGGAGGGTGCGGGGCTTATCTGGGGCTGCAGCCAGACCCCTGGCCTCACGCCCTGTGCAGGCCGAGCAGGGACACACGGGGCAGCAGGACAGGGCCAGACCACCTGGCGGGGTGCCCTGCAAGCAGAGGTCCCAACAAGACACAGACAGGGGTGGCCCGGGCCAGCATCCAACGCCAGCACACGTTGCCCTATGCCCACCCCTCCTGGCTGACCTGCTGGCCCCCAAACAAGGTCTGCTCCCCTCGGCAGGTGCCAGCTCCCTGCTGGTTCCCGGAGGGCGGGGACTGGGAGTGGTGTTAACTGGGGCAGGTAGGATGGTTGTTTCTGTTTACGAAGCCGGGTCTTTTCCTAGGGAGGCGCCTAGACGGGGACTGTGCCTGGCGCTCCCCAGGGTCCCGCAGGCCACTGGCAGGGACAATGGGCTCCAGCACCTGGCACTGCCCCCCACCCCGAGTGTTTGCTTTTGCTTCCTGGAGGGGGGGCCTCATTTCCCGGCAGCCACAGCTGGAACAGCCGGCCTCCTTGAACACCTGCAAGGACGGGCCCCCACACTCAGCTCACCCAAAGGGCCAGTGCCAGCAGGGCCGGCACCCCCTTTGGATCTGGGTGCAGGTGTTTCCTGCGGGGCCCCAGCCCCAGCCTTCTCCGCATGCAGCGCCAGACTTGGGGCCGGCTGACTCACGTCCTGCCCCCTCGGGGACTCGGACCCAGAGCTGCATCTCCAAGGCCTGGGCTGGCTGCTCCCATCTCTCCATCCTCCGCCCCTTGCTCAGGCGGCCCGGCTGGTTGGTGGCCACTGGGGTGGGGGCCGAGGAGGGTGGTGCTGCTGGAGCCCCAGAGCGGCCCCCAGGGCAGGGTGTGCACCCCACCCCTGGTTGGCAGCCTGGGAAGGGGCAGCGGTGGGGGCGGCGGAGGTGGAGAACACACAGTGGGAAAATCAGGATTAACATCTCGGTTTTTCGAATCCAGGGATTGGTTTGAGCTGGCCCGTGTTCCAGATGTTCTTTCAAAGGCTCCCAGTCTGGGGAGGCCGTGGGACCGGCTACCCTTCAAAGTCAGCCTAGCCCCTCCTTTGCCTGCTGCACATGGGGGGGTCTAGCTCCCTGCTTGGGGACGTTGCACAACCCCAGCTAGTGCCCTGCAGCCGCATCTGCCACCCAGTGCTGAAGCCCTCCCCTGGGCCCCAGCCCCACCTCCCTGCAAGCAGCTGGGAGGGCAGGCATGTGGGACAGGACGCCCCCTGCTGGTGTAGCCCCCCTTCCCACCACGCGGGAGCCTGAGAAGCCATTCACATGCGAAGAACCAGGCCCAGGGCCTCCGCAGTGGGGGTGGTGCCCAGAAGCCTGGCCGATGCCCGAGCCCACTGCCACGCAGGGCCCGCCCACCAAGTCCTACTGCAGGCGCTCTGCCCTCCGGGACTCTGCCGTCCACACGCCTTCCCGTGGCTGAGTCTCTGATCTCCGCCAGTTCTGGTCAGCTCCAGCCAGTGGAGGTTTCCTGAGTGCTGGTGAGCCACCGTGACCCAGCCTCAGAGGGGCCTGTGCAGAGCCGCAAGAGCGGCGGGCACCTCAGGGTCAGAGCAGGACACCCCCGGCTGCCCTCGCAGTAGGTGTGGCTCTGTACCTGCCCCCAGGCCTGATCTGGATGGGAGACTCCCCCTTCACAAGTGAATGCTGTCCCAGAAGCCAAAGCCCACTCTGCCCCCCAAAAAGATAAAGGCTACTCCCAGAGCCCGAGTGGGACCCTATTTGGGACAAGGGTCCTGGCAGAGAATCTGGAGGTGAGCAGACCCTGGAGTGCTCAGGGGCAGTGCGTCCGGTGATAAGAACCCTGGCAGTGGAGAGGAGGCAGAGCCTGGCACGCCCTAGCCACGGTGCAAGGACCGGGGCCACCCGGAGCTGCTGGTAGGCCGTGGGGGAGCAGGGCCCTTGGACACCTGGGCTTCAGGCCGGTGGAGTCGCAAGAAAATGAACCCTCTGCCGTGTTGAGCCACCTATTTCATGGGTGTTTTTGACAGTGGCCCTAGGAACAGACAGACGGTTTCTGAGGTGGGGGCTGTGGCCAGGGCCCCCACACCCACGAAGCCGGCCCATCGCTGGGGGTTGGTATGTGAGAGAAAGGGCGGGGGGGGGGGGCGGGGGGGGGGGAATGACAGGCAGGGATGGCCTGTTGCCGACCCACCTCCCCCACCTGTGCACCCTAACAGCTCTGGGCAGCAGGAAGGGAGCACCCTGGGTGGTCAGCAGCCAGGACCACCCCAGGCCTTGCTCCCCAAAAGGGCCCGGGGGCTGGGGCAGGTCCAGGTACCAGGGAACAGCTGCTGGGGAAAGCGGGAAGGGTGGGGGCCTCCGTGGAGGGCCTGCCCTCCTCCCGTCCCCGCATTGACCCATAGACTCTCTCACTGACCTGCAGCCCCCAGCTCTGCTTCCTTACCCCTCAGGCTCCCACCAAAGTGGCCGTGTTCCCCTACCGGGACACCGAGCCCCCGCCCCAAGGCCCCGGTGATGGATGGAACCGACTGCTCCATCCAACACAAGTCTGCTCTCCACTGCCGGGGTCCCTCTAGTTCAAGAGCACACACCCAGGATGCTCCCTCCACTTTGTCCCAGCCTCTCCTTGAGCCTCACCACCCCTCCCCCCCCACGGCCGCCCACACCCAGCGCTGTGCAGTTCTAGCAGCCCTCCGTAGCACAGACCCTCAGGCACACAGCTCCCGTTTCCACGCGCATTCTCCGGCCCTGGCTGGAGCCCCTCGCCAGCCCACGCGACACGCGTGCCATGTACCCGGTGTCACCTTCACACTCAGAGTGTGGCCCCCATGCTGCCCACAGGCCACGCAGATAACCTCGCTGGCTGCTGGGGTCACATCCCAGCTGTGACACTCCCTGGCATGTGACCTGGGGCAAGACCTGCGACCTCCTGGGGACTCAGTTCCCTCGTCCAGAAAGCAGGAATCACAGCTGCCGCTGCTGAGACCACACGTGCTTCCACATGAATGGCTTGGTGGGGGCCTGGTTTCACCAGGCCGACCGCCATACCGGGGAACCCCACCTCTGCTCTGCCAGGGCCTGGGGCCAGGCCTGCCTTGGTGCCTTCTGGGTGCCTCACCTGTCTGGGAGGAGTGATGCTAGGTGCTGCATCCACCAGGCATCTGCCTTAGCCTGGTGCTCTACCTGCCCTGATTCCCCATGTGGCTGCAGGCCACACTCACAGAGGGCCCCACCCCAGGCCCGTGCAGCCATGAGTGGGGGAGTTCTGGGGTCGCTGCCTCACTCTGCCAAGCAAGAGTCCCATCAGTCCCAGGAATGGGACCAGGGCCGCCCTCCCAGGGCCACAGGAAATGGCCTGGCCCACTTGCAGCCAGGGCCAGCGGCTCTGGCTTCCCTTCAGGCCCGTTTCCTTTATCCGGCTGTTTTGCTCTGAATTCACAAAGCTCGGCCTTTCCCCCCCAACCCCCCGCCATTTCCACCCCTTCCCCCACTCCAGAGCATAGCAGGATGGACAAGCAACGTCCCAGGGCCCGCAGGAGTCCCGCCCCACCCAGGTCCTAAAGCCTCCACTGGACTGGAGTCAAGTGTCCCAAGCGCCCCCTGTTGCCTGAGCCTGGGAGCGCTGCCCTCGTCCAGGAGTAGCGGGAAGTGTACACCACACCCCAGGCTCCCCAACAGGCGGTGCCCCCAGCGCCCACTACCAACGGAGAAGCAGAGCCCTGGGCAGCTCCCCTGAACCAGTGGGCAAAGGGAGCAAGAACGGGCCGCAGCACCAGCTGTTTATTGAGGCCTCGCGCGTGCGTGGTCCAGGCAGGGCTCACGTCTCCAAAGTCTGGGTTCCTTGAGCCACCCTGGGCCAGGATGAGACTCGGACAAGCGGAACCCAGTGGTCAATAGGGGGAGCCCTCGGTCGCCACCAGTGCACGAGGCTCCTTCCCAGGCCCAGCGCGGCGCCAGCTAGGAGCCTGTGAGGGACCAGGCTCGCAGCGCGAAGAGCTTCTCCCAGCAGGTGGCGATGGCGTCCAGGACTCGCAGGAGGAGCCGCCTCTGGCTGCCGCGACGCTGCTGCTCCCAACGAGTTTGGGGCCACCGGCTCCGCTGTCAGGAATGGTTGGTCAGCGAGTGCGCCCGTCCCAGCCCCCCGCCCCTGGGAAAGGGCATCGTGGCCTGGCCAGTGGACTTGATGTAAACCCCGACACCATGGGTGGAGAGGGCCCAAATATGGCCCCGCACACACTCCAGATGGGAGGCACACCTGGCGCAGAGTCCTGCAGTGGCTCCTCATCACAGCCTCGGTGCGGAGGGCCACAGTCCAGGCGGCTTTCTCCAAGGCCCCGCGGCGGCCCCCAGCCGCGGCACTGCGCAGGGTCTGGGCCAGGGAGGCGATGGACGCGAGAATACTGTGCTCCTAAGAGAGAGGGAGGCACGGGGTTGGGCGCAAAGCCCAAGGCGGACGCCGCAGGGCGCAGGTTGGGTGTCCCCTCGTACCTTCTGAGCGCCACAGAAGGGTCCCGGCCGACCCCGCCGTCGGGCAGCCGTGGCTCCGGTCTGGTTTTTCAGAATGAAGTGGAGATGCCTGGAGCCCAGCCCACTCCCGGTGGCCCCCGGCCCAACCTGCCGCACGGCGGCCTGCAGGTCCTTGAAGATGACCGCCCGGTAGTGGCGCAGCACGTCAGGGACACTGCAGGTGTGCAGCTGCACAGGGGAAGACGCCAGTCCCAGCAGCGCCAGCAGGAGTGCCCCGAGCACGGGCTTAGGGGGCACCTGGAAGGCCTCCAGGTCAGGGCAGGGCACCCAGGTCCACGGGGAGGGGCCCCTTCTAGCGGCCTCACAGACCATCAGCTTCACCCCCCTCCCTCCCCCAGCCCCACCAGCTGGGGACTCTGAGCTGGAGTGCCATGCAGACGCCCGTGACATCCCAGAGGATCGGGTGCAGGTCGGGCAGGACACGTGCCTGCTGTGTGAGACAGAGGGGCCCACACCCAGGGCACCCAGCAGAGCCCAGCGAGATGGGGTGAGGGTCCTGCAGGGGGGTGACGGTGGAGGGCAAGGCTGGCCTAGGCCTGGTGGGGAGTAGGTTGCCCCTCACGCCAGCCAGGAGGACCTCTGCACTCCGGGTGCCCACCCTCCCCCCCAGGAGCCCTGGACAGAAGTGCCCCCACCTGCAGCCAGCTCTGTGCTGGGAAGCGGAGTCCCCTGCACACCAACCCCACCAGGACAGGGTTGAGGGCTCAGAGCTCAAGGCCACACCCCTTTGGAAGGGGAAGGCTTGGGGAAACCCCCAAAGGTGAGGGGAGGGGCCACACTAGGCCCCCAGACATTCTGGTAAAGGCCTCCCCCATCCACCAGAACGCAGGGGACCAGCTCTCAGGGGTAGAAGCCCACCCCCTGAAGCCCAAACATCAGGGAGAAACAAAGGCTGGTCTCCAGGCTCCCAGTCCCCAAACCCACCCACGGCCCCCTGATGGAGTCTGACAGCGGCTGGAAATCAATCATGTGAACTGAGCGAGACCAGGACTCGACTCGGCTTCCCGGCCCTGGCGGAGGGGCCTGCAGAGCAGCACTCAGCTGGCGCCCGGGCCCAGGACTCTGCAGGGCTCTGGTGTGGGGCCCCGGCCACCGGAAGAGCAGAGGCTATTCTTCACAGAGCCTCTCAACTCCCGAACATGTGGCCATGATGGCCCCCCAGGGTCGCGCCTCTGCCTACTGCAAGTCAGAGGACGCAGGGACGAGAGCCAGTTGGTACCAGAGGGATGTCCAGGTGGGCAGGTCGGTTGCCCAGGGGCCCTCAGAAAGCCTGTCTGTCTCCCCCTCCCCCAAACACAGGGCAGCCCCAGCCACAGGGTGGCCCAGCAGACTCTCTGCTCCCAACACTGCCGGGAAGGCCAGGCTCAGCACCCAGGGCCAGAGCACCCAGGGCCAGGCCTGGGGACCGAACCCCAGGGGATTTCCCACCAGCCACTGGCCAATGGGGCACTGCGGGCCGAGCAGCCCTTTCCGGCTGAGCTGCCTCCCACCCCTGGCCCCCGGGGCCTGAAGCTGCTCACCATGGGCCTCTCAGGGTCAGGCCCACCCTCACTCCTGTCACTGGGCCTCCACCATGGCCCTGGGGTCCTCAGGTGCGGCGGCTCTCTCAGGTCCGGCTGCAAGCCCACCCAACGCCAGCAAGGGCTTCCCTCCACAGGCTGCAGTGGACAGCTGGCAGCAGTCGGATGAGGCTTTTGAAGTTGGCTCCTCCAGTGAAGGCGGGAGCAAGGAGGGAGGCCCCTGATCCCAGCCTGCCCCCTCCCTCTCTCCACCCCTATCCAATCGCTTCTTCAACTAACCTGACCCTGGACCCAGGCAGCTGGCTGGGCCTTCCATCCAGTGGGTCGGGACTGAGCCACCGGCCCGGGACATGTGCCATGTGCCGTCTGGGAGGGGGTGGGGAGCCCGTGGGCAGAGGACCGTACAGCCAGGTGGGGGAGGGGAGCCAAGGAAAAAGGGCCTGCCAACACCCCTCCACCAGGGCCTTCCTCCAGGAGGGGTGCTGTCTCCCCCCAGAACCTGGCCACAGCCAGGTGAGACTTAACTACCCCCACCACCCCAGCCCAGCCCCTGCTCCAACTTCCGGGGGTCCTGCCTCAGCAGGTCCCGGGTGTGGGACTTCCCGCTGGCCGGGAGCTCAGCCGCAGCCCCGCCCTGCCCGCAGAACAGGCGCAGCCCTCCCTCCAGAACCCCTTGCCCTGAAGTGGAGGCAAAGAAACGTCAGCGGGGGACAAACTGAAGCACCTCATCCCCGAGGCAGACACCACCCCAGACCTTCACAGTGGATGGATCATCCTGAAGCTCCGGAACTTTCCAAGGGCCCCGCAGAAGGCCTCAGCTGCCATCAGAGCCAGAGGAGGTGCCCAGATCAGCAGCGCCCCCCTTAGGGCACAGAAGGCCAACCACAGCCCGTCACTGCCCATTGCTGGGCCTTGGCTTCCACGTGGTGCAGAGACTGGCCTCGGGCGCTCAGGCTCCCGGAGCTCAGGCCTCCCCCAGAGGAGCCACGGGAGCAGCCTGGGGGTCCCTCGCCCACACACCTGCCACATACCCCCGGACTGAATCCCTGTCTCAGTCACAGACGAGGACAGTCGCGAGCCCTTTGGGAAAACGAATTCCGAAGCAGCCAAACCAAGCCCACCCGCGAATGTGAGGGACCTCCCTCCGAACCCAGCCGAGGGCCCGGCTGTGCTCCGGCTTCGGGGGGCAGAGGCCCGGGCTGCTGCTTGCACTCAGACTCAGAGGAGTCACCCTGCGGCCTGGCGCCACCAGAGGGGACAGACGAGTCACTGGAGCACCTGTACTTCCCACCACCTTCTCCCGAAACCTCACAGGGCCCCACTCCCTCTGTGAGGCCTCCTCGCACACAGAGCCGTGGAAAACCAGAGAAAACCAGCCGGGTGCCAGCCCTGCAGGGTACCTAGAAAAGCTTTAATCACAGAGCAGAGCAGGGTGGGCAGCTTGGACCCCTCCCAGGCCCCCCTCACCACAGGCCGTGGGCCACCTGTGTCCCCGCCCCCTCCCGCAGGGCCACGCGGTCAGAAGGTGTTCTTGATGTGGGCGGCCACCAGCACAAGCACCTCCCCGATCTTCTTCTGCCAGTTGGCAATATCCTTGGACACGGCGCACCACAGCTCCCCGTGCCGCGGCTCGGCATTCTCGCAGCGCCTCCGCACCTCCTCCCGCTGCTCCTGGGGGGCCATGGGCTCTTGAGACAGGGCTCCTCCCAGGCCCTTCCTCCCGCCTGCCCCACTGTGCGGCCCCAGCCTGGGCCTTGGGCAGGGGGCAAGTCCCTCCTCCTGGGAGCCACCCCCACGGCACCCCCCTGGGCTGCCGACCTCCCTGGTGCGCAGCAGAGCCACGCCCCACAGCCCACGCCTCACAGGAAGTCCAGTGTGTACTTCTTGTGGGGACCCCAAGACAGCCTGGCCACCCCACCCTGTGAGCCCAGCTCTGCCAAGGACCAGGCTTCCCAGGAAGCCATGCTGGGCCCCAGCCCAGGAAGACAACCCTCAAAACCCCACAAGCCCCGCCCGGGCCAGCCAATGCACGAGGAGGTGCTAACAGGCCACTGGACTCGGCCCTGCACCTGCATCTCAGGCTGAGAGGCCGCAGACCTGTCATCAGACACCAGCCGAGGAAGCAGAAACCCTTGGCAGAGTGCCTCTGTCCCCGCCACCCCCTGTCCAGCCCCCAGGCCTCCCCGCGGGGGTGCGGACCTCCGTGCCGTGCTGCAGCTCAAACTTGTAGAAGAGCGCCCAGGCGTCCCCCAGGTCCGAGTCGATCTTCACGGTGCGGTGAAACCACTCCCTGGCCTTGGTGATCTTCCGCTCACTCCAGAACAGCCTGCAGGAGCAGCAGGCGGGGACCCTGAGTGAGCGGCTGCCCCACATGGGGTGCAGCGCGAGCCTCAAGGCCCACCGTGGCGCCCCAGCTCTGTTCTCCCCTCAAGCCCGGTGGCTCTCGCTGGAGGCTGAGTAAGGGCCCGGTCGCCTGGACACCAGGGCGGGTGGTAACCCAGAGCCCTGGTCTTCCAGGGTCTGACCAGACTGTCTCTTTCTTAAAAACCTGCACGCAGAGCGAGAGCCACAGACCCCGCACAGCCTCCAGTCCCTCTGGGTGAGACACAGGGGTGGGAGCAAAGCTGACAGAACCCACACTGAGGCTCTGGCCAGGGCAGGAACAGAGCGGCAGCCTGCTGCTGCCCCGCCAGGGCCGCGCAGGCACCTGGGCCGCAGCAGAGGGACGCCCAACACCAGGCCATGCAGGACCATCTGAGAGCAGACCAGGGCCCCCGGGAGCCTCCACATAGCTGTGAGGACTGCACGGGGAGGATGTGCTCCCACCTTGCACCCGGCCCGCCTCCCTCTCCACCAGAGGCTCCTAGCGGGAGGGCAGCACCCCGCACTCCAGGCAGCTGGCCGGCTGGGCTGTTACTGGACGGGCTCATTTCACACTCTGATAGCTTGATCGTTTTTTAAGCCGTGTGGCATTCTTAATTGCTAGGCGTTAGATAAACTGTGACTTAAAGAGCACAAACCCAGATAACAGGTGCACAGGACACCAGCCTGGGAACTTCCAGGAGTGACTTGTTTACCTTAGCAAAGCCTTTTACAAGGTTTTATGGCTGCTCTATCAAGTCACAGGGGAGGCAGAAGCACAGGGCAGGAGGGAGGGAGCCCCCACTGGCCAAGGGGGGCCTCAGGGGCCTATGGGAAGCCCTCGCCCCTAGAGCTGTGGAGAGGGGGTGTTGGCAGGACCTAAGGAAGGGGGGGCCAAGGCCGCTGGGCCTTGTGTCCTGGGTGCTATCAGGCTGCGGCCGCCCGAGGGAGCTCCTGGGCCACACCTGCCTCCTCCCCTAGGTAAGAGTCCAGAGCAGCAGCCTGGGAGCCCTCCCCACCCCCGCAGCCACTCCTGTCGGAAGTCCTCCCCCAAGAAGGAGGGGTCGTCAGCTCTCAATGACCTCTACTCGAAGGCCACAGCCTCAATCTCCCCAAAGCCCGAGCTCCTGCCCTGGCACCCAACACCCAAGCTCACGCTGTGAGGTCACTGGCTGACCTCCTCTTGTCCTCAAGACCACGCGGCCCGAAAGGGGTGGCCTCCAACATGCATCTCGGAACCCCAGGCCCCCCTCCAGGGGAGTCTGGTTTCTCGCCCAACACTGTGAAAGCTGTTTTTGTGCTTACAGCTCTTTTTAGCCCAACGAGCCTTGCTCATGAATTAGTTTCTGCGTGGGCCAACGTGGGCACGTCTGCCTGTGTCTGGAGACCCAGGGTGCGTGCCAGTGACACAGTGGCTGAAAGAGGACCCAGGACAGAGGGACCCAGACGGCCCACATCCCCGTGGCCTCAGACCAGAGCCGAAGAGCCTCATCACAGAGCTCAGCGGCCAAGGACCACGGAAAGAGGCCCCACTGGGACCCCCACTCACTTGGCCACGGCCAGCAGCACGTGGGGGTCGTGCTCACACTTCTTCAGAGCATCCACGCTCTTGGTCTTCCTCTGGGGCCGGGCCTCCAGGAAGATGGCTTCAGACCACAGCACACCTGGAGTTCAGACACGGAGACGCCACCCTCAGACCCAGGCCTCGGCTCAGACGTGCGTCCGTCCACACGTGACTGCCCGAGGGGTGTCCAGCCTAGAGGAGACCCACAGAGGCCACACGTGCCCCCTCGTCCCGCTGCCCGCCCGGGACCTCGCAGCCCCGAGGGCAGAGATGGGACAGTTCTCTAGAGATGACCGGGTGGTGACAACAGGCTTCACTGCCACCAACTCGGTGACCTCACAGCTGAGAATTTATCGCAATGGAGGGACTGACAGCGCCAGTGCAGACACATCAGCTTAAACCAGAGCAACCGGTGAGTGTGCCCCTCCCACGTTTAGGGTTTTCTGAAGCCCCTGAGACTTACACCCTGGAGCATCCAACGACAATGGGAAACTCTCACAAAGTTTTCAGCTTCAAAGAAAGGCACAAAACTACACAGACCTCGTGCCTTCACGAGAAAGCTCAGAGGCGCGACTGCCGACCAGTGGGCTTGCGGGGGATTTTCACGCCCTTTTTACTCCCCGCCTGTTCACACCACATGGGCATCACTCACAGACTCGTGGAGAAACAGCTACAGCAAAGGAAAGAGGGAGGGGGCGGCGCTCCGGAGCAGGGAGTGGAGCCGGGAGACAGGGGATCGCGCCCCCCGCTGGGCAGCCCACACAAGTGACATGTTGCAGCCCGGCTGCCCTCACCAGAGCTGGGGCACTCCTGCAGCGCCTTGGCCATCAGTGTGTTGGCGATGTTCTTCAGCCCTGCACGGTGCTCCAGCCTCACAGACTCCAACCTGAGGACAGAGGCCCAAGAGGGAGGTCGGGACCTGTCTGCCGACAGACAGCTGTCCCACCTCGCACAGCAGGGGGACACCAGCGCTGCCCGCCGTGGGCCCTCGGTTGCGGCCACAGGGGGACCCAGATGCCGACCTCGCTCGCTGCTGCAGCGAGGACGGCAGGACAACAGACCGGCGTGAGGGGCTGCTGGCACACAGCACCGTGGCGTTTCCCGTGCTTCCCGCTGTGCACCCCAGCCCTGACACGCGCAGCCCCGCGTGGCATCTCCGTGTGCAGTTTCCTGTGGGCAATGCGCCGTCTGCACCCCACGAACTCCTATTCGCCCCTCCAGATCATGCCCTGACGTCACCCCCCCCCAGAGCTGCTCCCCGACCCCCCTCACAGCTCTGGGATCCCTGGACACCACCTCTCAGAGCCACGCCGAACTGCCCACAACAGGCCCACCTGAGTGCCCGGGCGGGACCCTCCCACCAGGAGACCGTGGCTCCTGCCACCCTTCCCACAGAGCCTGAGCTGGAAGCGCCGCGCAGAGAGCGGCCCGAGCCACTGTGGGTGGGCATGCCCGGAGTGTGCGCTGGGTCGACTCACCACAGGGCGGGGTTCTTCGGGTTCTTCAGGCGAGACTTCTCCAAAATGGCCCGGGCTCGCGTCAGCTGCCCGATCTTCTCCTCCAGCCGGGACAGCAAAAGCCACAGGGGAGTGGAGTGAGGGCATTTCTTCAACTGTGGCCAAAAGGGACAGACAAGCAAGAGAGGGAGGGCGTGGGCTGGTGTCCCAGAGGACCGAGAGAGCCGTGGCTGCTCTTCTGCCCAGCAGAGCGGGGCTGCCCGGGGCCATGGAGACCACCCCCGGCACGGCCCAGCTGAACTCCGCATGTGCACAACAGGCGCATCTGTGTTTCTCTGCACACGTGTGCACAGGGCGTGTTCACACGCACAGCTGTGTGGTGCACACAGCGGCTGGGACCCTGGAGCTGTGAGGCCTAAGGGACCCCAGGGCTCAGGGGTCGGAAACGGTCAGGAGGGTCCAGAGGAAAAGCACTGCTCGGAGTGAGGGCGCAGAGGCCCGGCGGGCCCGGGGCATGCAGCGCTTACCCCCTGGCTATAGGCCTCCCGTGCCTTGTCTGTCAGCTCCGCCTGCTCCTCAATCTGCCCCTTCATCATCCACAGCTTGGGGAAGTCCTCATAGTGCCTCAGGGCCTCCTCACACAGCTCCTGGGCAGCCTCAATGTTGCCCAGCACCCACTCCAGCTTCACAGACTTCATGAACACCTGCAGGAGGGCGCGTGTCAGATGGCCAGGCAGCACCTCCATGGCACACACCTACAGTCACGCAGCAGGTCCCCTTCCGTGCTGTTTGTCCTGCTGCACTTTGCCAGCCTTGTCAGCCGTCCCACAGCTGAGGGACCAGGCGGGACACACATCACGAGCCCGTTTTTAAGTGGAGTCTGAACAAAGGAGCCAGGCGCATCAGGTCCCTTAGGAAACCCCCCCCCACCAACACCACAGGACCTGGCCACGCGCCCTGCTCACCCGGGCTGTGGGGGCGCTGCTCCGCGCCTTGGCCAGCAGCCGCCGTGCCCGCTCGTACTCGTTGTTCTCCGACTCCAGCTTCACGGCCGCCAGCCAGATCTCCTCGCTGTTGGGGTTGGCCTGGGCGGCAGACACGGCAGGGTCAGGGGGCCCAGAGGAACAGCAGCCCTCCCAGGAGTGTGCCAGCCTCCCCAGCGCAGGCCAGTCCACCCAGCAGGGTCCGGCCCAGGAGTGCGGTCTCAGGCTGTCCCACTGCGCAGGTGGGCAGCCCCGACAGCACTCAGGAGGTAGCCACAGCCGTGGGACCGTCTTTCTGGGGCCCCTGAGCCTAGGTGGTCTCTCAAAGCCAGAGTGGGTCACTTGTGTCCTACCCCTGGGATCCGCCACACCCGGTCTGGTGATGGGGAACCGGCCACCACAGTGTGTCCACGTGGGCTGCCCAGAAGGGTGCCCAGGGAATTGCAGATGGTGCGGAGAGAACTCCCCAAGGGTCAGGACTCGGCCACAAGCCGCCCACAGGGCAGCGTGCACGTGGACGGCGTCCTAGCAGCCTCTGGAGAGCACATCGGCCACCCCGTGCGCACAGCGCCATCCACGTGCGGCCCCTCAAGGATTTACTCCGGAATGACGGGCGGCCGTGCCAGCCTGGGCCACAGACCAGCCTTGCGGTGCCCTCCGCAGCTCACAGGGAGGGGGCTGTGCGCTGCTAGCCACACCCACCCTGCAGTGCTGCGTCAGCGCCACACGTGATGGCAGAGACAGGCCACCCGCCGTGCTGTCTGGGTGTTGTGCTGCCCACGTGTGGCCCCAGGGCACCCTGTGCTCAGACCCCGGCCCCCCCTCCCCAGGACGAGGCAAACTCGCTCCACATCAGAGCCGCTGTCCCTGCACTTGCTCCTACCCCCTGGGGAGCACTGCCCGCCGGCCCTGAGCTCTGTGTGCTGGGGTGTTGGGCCTGTGGCCATGCTGAGTGGCAGGGACCCCGAGAGGCGTTGGCCAGCTGGGCTACTGTCCTGGGTCTCAGGCCCAAGGGGCCCCAGCTGCCTGAGCCTGTGCATCCTGACCACGCCCCCTCCAGAGGCAGGCGCTCCTCGCAGCACCGCTGGCCACACCCACCTGGAAGGCCAGAGCCAGGATGCTCCTCGCAGCAGGCACGTCGCCCGCCAGCCACTTGGACTTGGCGCCCATGAGCCACAGTACCTCAGCCTTGGGGCAGTGGGCCACGGCCCTCTGCAACAGCGCCTCCAGGGACTCCCTGCAAGACAGGGCCGCCATCACCAGGGCGCCCAGGGCCCCGCAGCCACAGCGCAGGGCTACCAGGACAGCCACAGCTCCAAAGTCCAGCCCTGTGAATGATTCACCAGGTTTACGACACGGAGAGTGTGGGGAGACCTCCTCTCTCCACGCAGGCTCTAGTGTCAACCACTGCAGAGAGCACGACAAAGCAGCATATTGTGTGGGGAGTGGAGCCCCAGGGAGGAGCTTCCCAGGAGCCCCTTTTACAGCCGGGCGCCCTGCAGGGAGGGGCAGCACCATGGCCTGGGTGACGGGAGGCCTTTTCATCTTTGGCTGCAGACCCGCCGATAAGGATTATGGCCTCGGTCTACCCTCTGGCATCCAAGAAACTGTCTCATTGGAAGAAAGTTATTTTAGGTCACTACTGAGCAAGAAGCCTGCCAGCCTGCTACCAGGTGCGAAGCCCACCGCCCCTCTTCCACACCACCTGGCACAGGTGCCCCTTCAAACCCGAGCAGTGAGATGAAGTGAGATGTGTGCAGGGCAGCCTGGCAGCACTCGACACCGGGACCGAGACCCCTCATCACCCTGAGATGCAGCCAGACAGGACAGGTGCCAGAGTGGGGGTGGGGGGGAGGCTGCTGGTCCGAGGCCACAGCCGGGAGGCCAGGCTCTTCCCTGAACAGGCCGTCCGAAGGGGTAGTGGTGCAGGGCAGGCCAGCACAGCTGTTTCGACACAGCCCAAGGAGTTGACTGCAAACGCAGACCAGCTGGCAGGAATGAGGAGGGGGCGGGGCACGAGGACACCCTGTGCGGCCTGAGGTGGACGGCGCCACGGAAGACGAGAACAGGGCTCAGGCTCCCAGCTGCAGTCCTGGCAGAATCGGCGATGCCCTGCCGCACCCAGCACGGGGACAGCGCAGAGGGTGCGCGCGGATGTGAGCCCAGTGGCTGGGGAGCCCGCTCACCGCCAGGAATTGCAACACCTAATCTAATCAGCACTTGCAGCCAAGAAGGCAGACCAAAAAGGCTTTTTCAATTAAATAGCACAATTAGAGAAAATTGTCAAGGACCCCCTCAGAGCAAAAAGCGAACCCTGACCCAAAGCCAGAGCCGCCTAAATGAAAACCATGTGCGCCAGGGCTCAGAGGCCGCCACACTGCCGGGGCCAGAGCCAGCGTAACACGGGCTCCGGGTGCGGGCACCCCAGAACCCCGCGGGCTCTGGGGCCACAGGTGCTTCGCTTTGGCAGAGGGGCCCATGGAGCCTCAGTCTCTCAACTACGGGACAGCGATGTCCCTATCGCCCAAGGAGCCACGGGGACAGCTCCTGTGGCAAGCCCCTCGCCCACCAGTGGGAGCTCTGCACAGCCTGCAGCTGGAGGTCCCGTCAGCACACTGGCCACCAGGCCCCCTCGCACCTGGTGCCATGGTTCTTCTCGAAGTACGCAGCTCGCAGCCACACACTCTTCTTGCTGGGGAACACCTGCAGGGCGTAGGCATAGATGGCGCGTGCACACTCCAGAGCGTTGTGGGCCACACACTGGAAAAGAGAGGGCATGAGGGCAGGGCTCAGCTCTGGCATCAGAGCAGCGGAGTCGCACCCTCCCCCAGGACACCCTTTGCTCAGAGCCGTGCACGTGCAGGAGGGAAGCCCCGAGGGTGGGGGCAGGGAGAACACGGGGGCCACATGGCATACACAGGGGTCCCTTTCCAAAAGCAGTGTGGCACTTATTCAACCCTAAGTCATACTCGGCGCAAACCCATCTACTCAAAGCAGATGACCACGCACACTCCGTCTTCCCTAGGTGTGCTCCCCTCACTCGGCGGGGTCACCCCAACTGGCAGGGCCACCTGTGGTGAGACTCTGGGACACTGAGCCTCACGCAGGATGAAGCTGGTGCTCAGCACACAGCCCAGTGCCGGCACACACTATGTCCTCTCGGGCCAAGGAGGGGCTCCTGTCTTGAGGTTAACTAGATGGCAGGCTTTGCAAGGGGGACCTGAGCCACCTGAGGTCACTTTCTGCATCAATGGCTGCCTCCTCTGGGAAGCCCACTAGCAAGCCTCCTGGTGCTGAAAGACCACCAGTATGCAAATGGGGGAGGAGCAGAAAGAGCAGCAACACGGTTAAGACCTCCTTGTTCAGACTGGGGCCCCCCTCACTCTGGGGGCCTCACCAGTGTCGACCACCACAGGGAAGGGCCCCATCGCGGGCACGTTCTCACCAAGGTGTGGAGATGGGAAGGAGGCCCCGGCTGAGAATCAGCCCCGGGCACACTGGCCTGCACTGTGTCTGTGCCTGCTGCCCAAGGCCCCGTGGGCTGGTCACAAAGGCTGCCAGGCTCCGTGGCCCCACAGGCTCAAGTGACAACTTGCCCAGGCCGGGCCTGCCAGGGGGATACAGCACAAGGCACACATTCCATGTGTCTTCAGTTTAGGGTCACAAGCCCCTTGAAAGACAGTCTTGCCCAGCATGTGTGGCAGACGACAGAAACGGGGACACGGGACATGGCCGTGGACCCCTTCTTCCCCTGTGCTAACCGCAGGGGGACACCCCCAGACAGCCCACACTCTGTGAGAAGCGGTGGGAGAGCGAACACACATCGTGTGTAACCGCACACAGAGTGAACAGGGGCACCAGGCCCAGGTCTTCTGCATGGCTGGAGATGTTCTTCCGATGCAAGGACCGTGTGCATAGTCGCTAAATTATTCTTCACACTTCTGCATGCTGTAAACACTCAGGATGAGCCCTGGCTGGTGGGGCTCAGTGGATTGAGTGCTGGCCTGCGAACCAAGGAGTCTCTGGTTCGATTCCCAGTCAGGGCACAGGCCTGGATTGCAGGCCAGTGCCCAGTGGGGATGTGCAAGAGGCAACCACACACTGATGTTTCTCTCCCTCCCTTCCTATCTCTCTAAAAATAAATAAACACAAACGTAAAAAAGAAAACAGTCATGATAAAGAGCTTTTGAACACTCGGCACAGCTGGCCTGTGTCTTGCTGCCCTGCATGAACCCAGCGTGCTGAGTGAGCACAGGGCTGTCAGCAGGCCAGCCCGGCAGCCGGGGGCACTGCCTGCACTGGTGCTGGGGGTTACGGTGCACGCTGGCCTGTGTCTTGCTGCCCTGCATGAACCCAGCGTGCTGAGTGAGCACAGGGCTGTTGGCAGGCCAGCCCGGCAGCCGGGGGCACCCGCCTGCACTGGTGCTGGGGGCCACGGTGCACGCAGAGCTTGGGACGACAGCTGCCTGGGCCCACACAGATGACGGCCACAGGGTCCCTAGTGCCCTCCCAATGTGCAGGAGTAGACACTCACGTGGACGAGGGAGAGAGGGACGCTCTTCATTACTGAGACTCCTACTAACAAGCTCTAATCAGATGCAGAAGGCGCGACGTTTAGAAAACCTCCACTTGGCAGAAACCACAGGACAAACGGCACAGGCCGAGAGCACTGTTAAAGGGCCCACATGCCAGAGGGTCGGTTTGCTGCGGAAAGAGACATTTGCAGTCCCCAAGTGTCTCCCCAGAAAACACGGGCTAAGGACACAAAGAGGAGAGAGAACCTGGCAGATGCCACCCGAGCGGGTCAGAGTCGAGGGGCGCAGACGTCCCCCCACGGCCCACCGGGGAGACCCGACCCACACAGACAAAGAGCCTCCCCTGAGCAGGAGACACGGGGGAGGCGGAACCTAGGGGCTCTGCACAATCACTTGCCTGGACACCTCAAAGCCGCCAGACCCTGGACAGGGGCGACAAGCCAGAGCGCTCCTGCAGGCCATCGAGGTTGTGGGGACCTGAGGGCACCCCGGCAGCTACCGGACAGAACGCAGCCGCGCCAGCAGGTGAGGCGTGAGCACAGCCTGCGCGCTGCGCAGCAGCCCCGTCTCAGCACTGGCTCCTGCTCCGGACGGCCGTGCCAAGTCTGTGACAGCGAGTGTCCTCCTCTGAGGGAGCACGCGCGGAAACGTCCATGCATGAAGGGCCACGGCAGCGACAACTCACTCGCCAGCCACCCAGACGACAAGGGGTGAGGCCGTGTGTGCGGCTCACGCAGACAATGAACGACGCAGCATGGCAAAACGGGCGGGTTTGGTGGGGTCTGGGCAAAAGGCATGGGAGAATTCTTACCAGTTTTGCTACTTTTCTGTAAGACTAAACTTATTTCAGAATAAAAAGCTAATAGACAAGGGGTGCACGCGAGGTGTAAAGTACTTCGCGTGTGTTTATCGACTCTGGCCCCCCGATCTCTTTTCCGGAACCCTATTCTAAGGAAATAGTCTCAAAGCAGCCAAAAGCCCTGTGAGCAAAGGCTCCCAGTGTGCACTCTGCAATGAGCCCTGGGGTAGGCCCAGCGAAGAGCCCCACGCGCCCGGAGCTCCGCGGTCGCAGGCGCTGGAAGGCAGCCCTGCACACGAGCGTGGGTGGAAAACTGTTCCTCGCGAAGGCAGCCACTTCTGAAAACCAGTAGACCACAGAGGTTCCCACCCCGGCCTCCATCAGGCGGACTCACGCTGTCCGCGTCTTCCATCCAGGTGTGCTTCCGGTCCTCCTCCTCGATCCCGATGCCGATCACGGCGCGCATGACCGCCTGGCAGGTGGCCACACTCCCGGCCTTGTCACACTCCTCGGCGTCCTATAAGAGGGACACAGAGCGGAATGTACAGGGCAGAGCTTCGGATGCCTGGGCGGTGGGCCGCCAGCCCCGGTCCTGCATGTGGCGTGGCCCCGACGGTTCTGCAGGGTCTGCCTTGCTCCTGGGGGCGCCACCCCCCACCCTGGCTGGAGCACCATGCGCTACAGCAGGCACTTCAGTGGCTGTAAGAGGCTCTGACACTAAATAAACCTCCTAAGGGGCTAGAGAGAAAGACAAGCTGACACACCCTTGTGTCTGTTGGTCTGGAAGAAACAGTCTAACCAAACAGGCCTGCGAGGGGCAGGGAGCCCAGAGAGAGACCCGGGGGAGGGGGCGCCCAGCAGGAGCGCACGGGACTGACTCGGGGCAGCGGAGAGAAGGCAGTGGGAGGCACAGACACTCGTGCAGATGCAACAGGGGCCACAGACACACAACACACAGCTCTCCACAGGAACTCTAAGCCACTCGGTTCTATCCACATACCGGCAACGCACTCGTGCGACAAAGGCGGGGACACGGTGCGGGCACACGGCCGAAGGGCACGTGTGTCCGCCTCTCAGATGGCAGTTTCCATTCTCTCTGAAAATGCAAATGGAGCGATTCTACCTTAAGGAATCACCTTCCAGGCGCATTCACACCATGCAGAACAGCACAGGCAGCAGACACTCTGGCAGCCCTGTTTGCCACAGAAAGAGGTTGGAGCCGCCCGCTGTCTCCACCAGCGAGGGACCGGGACGAGAGCCGAGCTCAGCAGCCTCACCGGAGCCCCTCGGACCCTGCAAGTGTCAGAGAAGCACCCCCGAGAGAGCAGAGCCCAGCGCAAAGCCCACGGGAGAGGGTGGTGGAGGTGCAGCAACAACACCAGCGAGGAGCAAAGGAGTGTGGTGGCAGATGGGTGGGGCGGAGACCCAGCTGGGACCCTCAGCCCCTGGGCCCCCGCAGTGCAGCGGCCGTACCCAGCACCCCGTGCCAGGGCAGAGACAGGGCAAGTCACGTGATCGTTGGAAGAGCGCCTTGGCGGGGTCTGCTGAGGGCACTGCAGTGCCCGCACTGGGCACGGAAGTGCAGACCGCACCGCTCTGGGCGCAGGTCCGAGAGGAAGGAGCCGGTGATGGCTCGCGAGGTGAGGAAGCCCAAGGGCAAACCAGAGACACACGCTGGCCGCATCTGGACGTGGTGCTGCCGCGCTCGGGCACACAGGGCAGGGGGCGCCAGAGCACCATCCACGTGTGGGGTTCCTGGCATGTAAGCAGCATTTTTGTTAAAAAAAATGTAAGTTCCAATTACTTTCACGTTAAGTTTTTTTTTAGTTTATGGGTTTGAGAGAGGGAGAGGGAGACATTGGTTTCTTATTCCACTTATTCATACATTCGTTGGTTGCTTCTTTTATGTGCCCTGAAGGGGGATCGAACCCGCAACCTTGGCATAGCAGCGGACACTCTAACCAGCTGAGCTACCTGGCCAGGCTGGCAACAGTTCTTAGCAACAGGGGAGTTGAGGGCACCAAAAAGGCGAGCCACAGGGGCTCTGGGCCAAACCACCAAGTCACTCGGGATGCGGGGGAGCAGGGAACCAGCACAGGAGGCAGACACTGCCGGGCAAGGGGGCTCACGGGGAGCGGCTGCAGCGTGGATGGCAGGGCCTGTGCCGGCTGGGGAAGGTCTTTGGGCCCGTGCACGGGAGCGTGCAGGCGAGGGCTCCCTGCCGCTTCGCAGTTGGCACACAGCAGGGGCTCAATAAATGGTGACCTGCTCAGGAAGCAAAAGGCCCAAAACGCGCAATGCTCTTTGCAGGGCACCACAGGAAACACGGGCGCCCACCTGGCAGGGCTGATGTGAGCCTGGTTGGGCATCAGGCCCTCTGCACTGCGCACCCCTGTAAGCCCGTGGTGGCAAAAAACGAAGTTCAAGGAAAGTATAAGGTGAGTCCAGTCCCAGCTCATGCTGCGTTTGCCCGCACGCTGGCAGAGCCCTGGCAAAGGGTCTGCAGGGGGCGGGCTGGGAGCCCCAAGGGGATGGGGGACCTGCCACCACCCCCTGCAACCGCCTTCCTGACAAGAGGGGACATGGGCTGGCGGAATGAGGGGCTTGCTGTGCACAGCCCTAGAGAGGCTGGGAGTGGGAGCTGCACACAAGGGCCCCTCCAGGGGATGCGGGCCCCTCCTTATACTGCTCGGCACAGCAACTTGTGGGGTGCAGGCAGCTGCCAGAAAGCCCTGAGGACCAGGGGAAGTGCGGCCCCTGCTGGCTGAGACCCTCCCCCCTGAAAGAGCCCACCCCAGACTACACCCACACGGCCATGCTTGCCAACACAATGGACAGTGGGCATGGGCGTGAAGGGCAAGGACTGAGACACGGGCAGTCCCGGGTCACGTCCGCCCAGCCACAGCAGGGAGTTTCCAGACCGCAGAGCAGGGAGGGGGTCTGGGAGGGGCTAGAGGAGGCACAGGTCCGAGAGCCTGGAAGAGCCAGGACAGAGAACACAGGCCAAGCGGGAGAGAGAGGACCCGACACCTGTTCCGCACGGGGTGTCTGTGAGCCTTTGCCGAGGGCGGGCCGGCACACCAGCCCGGGAAGAGCCCGCGGAGAGCACGTGTGAGGACCGGCTCCCAGCAGGGCTCCCGTGGGCGGGAGCGGGGCCTGCGCCACCAGCCAGGCTGGAAACCCCCAAAAGCCATCGGGCGCTGGAGGGACACAGGGAGGTCCCACCCCCACAGGGGACTTGGCCTCAGCTGCCCCAAGCTGATTACTGCTTGGGTCCAAACCCACCAAACCCAGGAGCCTGACTGGGGGAAGTATGCGGCTGCTCTGCATGGAAGCCTGAGCCTTCACGGGAGCACAGAGGTGCCCAGCACTGAACGAGGGGAAGTGCACAGAACCGGGCAACAAATTTCAGTCCCAGACAGGACAGACACAGGAAAATCCAGCTTACAGTCGGGGGAGAGAGCCACCCCAGTCAGCCCCGAGTGGACACAGGCCCAAGGTGAGCGGACGAGGCCACCGGAGCCAGGGGTCACTGCGCTCTGCTCGGCCCAGTGTTAAGCAGACACCAGACATGACAGAAATCTTAAAAAGGCTCCAGTTTCATTCCTGGGAGCGAGGAGCACAGATCTGCAAGGAAAAACACCCTCGATGAGGTAAACAGCCAGTCACACACTAGAGGACAGCGGTGACCCCAAGACGAGGCTGCAGAGCAGCGGGAGGGAGAAGAGGGACTCCCACAGCCTCGGACAGGAGGATGTCACACGGTGTTTGCAGGCGCCACGATCCGATGTTCAGAAAGTCCTCAAGAACCCGCTAAAACCACTTCACTCCAGTAGACAATTCCGGCAGGGCCACAGCGTCTGGGCTCGACATCCAACAACCGCCCTCATTTCTACCGTCGGCAACCCAAGAACGAACCATGGGACCAGCACAAAGACAGGCTGCAAAGAAGTGCGTGAAGACCGGGGCCAGCGGACAGCCCATCGGGGGCACAGTCCCCGCGCTGGCCGGACGGCTCCGTGCCATCACTCTGAAACCCCAGGTGGCTTTTTTGCAGAAACTGACAAGTTGACCCTAAAACACGGCAAAAACCATGCAACACAGCTGACACGGAGGACAAGGAGGGGCACACACCCCGACTCCGCAGCTCACGGGAATGGGGACCGCGCGGTGCTGGTGGGGACAGCCATGCCAGCCAGTGACATGGAGCGCGCCCAGCCAGGAACCCTCGTGCATGGCCCACAGCTCTCCACGACGGTGCCGAGACCACTCGCCAGGGACACACAGGGGCTGCAACTACAGACATCCACGCGGAAAAGGAAGACACGACCCCGACCTCACACACCTGAAACTGATGCCGTGGAAACAGACTGGCATGTGAGCCTGGAACAAATCCCCTGGAAAACACAGGAGCCCACCGTCACAACCAGGGGTGAGAGAAGGAGTCTCAGCCGCGACTCCGGAAGCACGAGCAACGAAAGGAAAAGCCAGACACGCTGGACTCTGTCAGAACTGAGGACATGTCTGCCCCCGGGTGTGAACGGACTGCACTCGGGCAGCACACGGGGGGCTTCCAGCGGGGGCGCGAACAAAACACCCTGCACTCAACACAGCACCGTCATGAGCAGATCAGGCAGTCCGGCCAAAACCAAAGCAAACCCCCGACGTCACCATGGACAAAGGGTTTCAACGCATCCACGCTACACACGGAGAAACCTTGACAACGTCCCGTCACCCGAAAGCCGCTCACAGGCTGACGGGCTGTGTGGCCCTGCAGTCAGGCGGAGCGAGCAGGAGACAGACAACGAGCAGGAAGCAGCAAAGCAAGTGCCCGGGGACGAGGGCAGCAGCACTGGCTGGGGGGCACAGGCTCACTTTTGGGCGATGGGGAGCCTCTCGATTCAACCCCATCTGCAAGCGCTAGAAACCACTGACCGTACACTATACGTGAGTCCGTTCCGAGGAGCGCCAGTTACAGCCTAACCCAGCGTTAAAATCGAAGCAGAAGAAACGGTTTCAACAGAGAACAGCCCGTGGTGAGCGGCAGGACAGCGTCGCGAGCCGGAAGGCGCCTGGAGGGAGACAGGCAGCTGGCGTCACCAAGATGCAGGGATGCAGGCCTGACAGGACCGAGGACCCGCAGGCCCAAGGGGCTGAAGGAGCCCCCACACAAGTCTCACGAAGAAAACCGCACCGAGGGGCATCACAGACTGCTCAAACCCATGATGCAGACGGAAGCCTTAAAAGTAGCTGAAAGTTTTTTACATCTAGAAAAAAGACCTTATTTTTTAATTAAAAGGAATTTTTACAAAGAAATACCACACTTCGTACAGGAATACGAGTGATAACAGGTTTCTTCCCAGAAGTAACGTGTGCGAGCAGGATGGTTAAAATGCTGGAAAAAAGAAGGTCGACCCAGAATTCTCTACCAGGAAAAACACCTCCCAAAAACCAAGGTGGAATGAACACTCGGCAAACACTGGGACGCCGAAGGGCTCCCCACCGCAGGCTGGCGCGGTGGGAGACACACAAGGTCGGGCGGACCAACGGAAGAGGAGCCAGGAGCCAGACCCACACAAGGCGGGAAGAGGGACACTGAGGAAACACGGGTGCAGGCTGGACGGTCAGACCGTACAGACGTGTGAGGCCTCACATGAAACAGAGAAGGGGCCCCATGGCCTAACCGCGCCCTGGGCAGGAGGAGGTGTCCACTGCAGCAGGGTGGGGGGAGGGGGCGGGGGTTCGCAGGTGTGGCCCCCTAGGAGCAGCAGCAGCAGCAGGGCAGGTGGTGTGAGTGGCCCGCAGCTGGCTGTCCTCACTGCTGTGGATGAGGATGTGAGAAGAGGCCATCCCTGGGCAATGGATGCCTGCTGGCCCCGGGAGACCCCCCGCTGCCCAGAGAGCTTGCCCGGGGACAGGGAGCTGGAGGGCATCGGCCTGGAGGTGGGGTCAAAACATGTCAGCGAGAGTTACCAAACCACAAGAGTGAAAGGGGGGAGAACCAAGATAGTGGTGTAGGTGGACACACTGCACCTCCTCGTACAACCAGAACTGACAGAAAATCGAACGGCAAGGAAGTCTGACACCAAGGAGATAAAAAAGAAACATACATCCAGACCGGTAGGAGGGGCAGAGATGGGCACCGGGGCAGGGAGGACTCGCGTGGCCGTGGCGGGACCGAGACTGGCGGAGTGTGGGACGAACGGGGCAGGCAGTCCAACCACTAGCAGACCCTGCAGCCCCACATTCGTGCACAGATAAACCAGGACGAATGGCGGGGAACAAAGCAGACCGCATAACCCAAGGCTCCTGCACCGGGAAATAAAGCCTCAAACCTCTGACTGAAAACGCCCGTGGGGGTTGGGGCGGCAGCAGGAGAGACTCCCAACCTCACAGGAGAGGTGGTTGGAGAGACCCACAGGGGCCTGGGGCGTGCACAAGCCCACCCACTCGGGAACCAGCACCAGAGGGGCCCAGTTTGATTGTGGGTATCGGAGTGAAAGACTGAAATCCGGTGGAGAGGGGAGTGGGCGCCATTGCTCCCTCTCAGCCCCTCCCACACGTACTGCGTCAAGGCAGCAACCAGCGTTACCCCGCCCTGGGGAACACCTAAGGCTCCGCCCCTTTAGGTAACAGACACCCCAGGACAAAAAAAAAATGGCCCAAATGACAGAACACTTCAAAGCTCCAGAAAAAATACAACTAAGCGAGGAAGAGATAGCCAACCCATCAGATGCACAGTTCAAAGCACTGGTTATCAAGATGCTTACAGCATTGGTTGAATTTGTTCGAAAAGTAGATGAAAAAATGAAGCCTATGCTAAGAGAAACAAAGGAAAATGTACAGGGAACCAAGAGTGATGGGAAGGAAACTGGGACTCAAATCAATGGTGTGGACCTGAAGGAAGAAAGAAACATCCAACCAGAAAAGAATGAAGAAACAAGAATTCGGAAAAATGGAGAGGCTTAGGAACCCCCAGGACATCTTGAAACGTTCCAACATCCGAATTATAGGGGTGCCAGTAGGAGAAGAGGAAGAACAAAAAATTGAAAACTTATTTGAACAAATAATCAAGGAGAACTTCCCCGATCTGGCAAAGGAAATAGACTTCCAGGAAGTCCAGGAAGCTCAGAGAGTCCCAAAGAAGCTGGATCCAAGGAGAAACACACCAAGGCACATCATAATTACATTACCCAAGATTAAAAATAAGGAGAGAATCTTAGAAGCAGCAAGAGAAAAGGACACAGTTACCTACAAATGGGTTCCCATAAGACTGTCAGCTGATTTCTCAAAAGAGATCTTACAGGCAAGAAGGGGCTGGAAAAAAGTATTCCAAGTCATGAAAGGCAAGGACCTATATCCAAGATTACTGTATCCAGCAAAGCCATCATTTAGAATGGAAGGGCAGATAAAGTGCTTCTCAGATAAGGTCAAGTTCAAGGAGTTCATCATCACCAAGCCATCATTATATGAAATGTTAAAGGGACTTACTAAGAAAAAGAAGATAAAAATATGAACAGTAAAAATGACAGCAAACTCACAGTTATAAACAACCACACCTAAAACCAAAACAAAAGCAAACTAAGCAAACAACTAGAACAGAAACAGAACCACAGAAATGGAGATCACATGGAGGGTTATCAATAGGGGATTGGGAGGGGGAGAGAGGGGGGAAAGGTACAGAGAATAAGTAGCATAGATGATAGGTGGAAAATAGACAGGGGGAGGGTAAGAATAGTGTAGGAAATGTAGAAGCCAAAGAACTTATAAGTATGACCCATGGACATGAACTATAGGGGGGGAATGTGGGAGGGAGGGGGTGGGCAGGATGGAGTTGAGTGAAGGGGCGGAAAAGGGACAACTGTAATAGCATAATCAATAAATATATAACCCCCCCCCCAAAAAAAAGAGTGAAAGGGGCCCTTTGGCCAGCCATCACCCCCTTCGGTGCGACCCTTCCACACACAGTGTCACAGCACCGTGGGCCCACCCCACACACGCACGCTCTTCAAGGCGCGGGCCCCGCACTGAGCTCCCACTGGCCGTGCTGCTGTGACAAGAAGCTGTGGTGTGATCGTGTTGAGAGAAGCCTGTGCCTGTGCCCCTGCTGGTGTGGGACCCCGGCCGCCTCGCCCAGCCCCCGTCCTGCGAGAGGAGCCGTCGCCGAGACCTGAGTGCGGCCGGAGGCCTACCTGGATCCACTGCTCGCGGTTGATCTCCACGCCGTTGGCCCGCAACGAGGTGATGGCCCGGTCAATGATCTTCTCCACCATCTGCGTGTTCCCATTGGCCTCCTCCAGCTTGGCCGCAGTGACCCAGATGTGCCGGTCCGTGGGGACGTTCTCGCGGGCCTTGTTCAGTACTTTGCGGGCATTTTCATAGGTCTCCAGCCTTGCCAGGGCGAGCCAGAGCTGCGTGGAGGGAGCGCGGGAACTGAGACCTACAGGGCAGGCGGCAGCCGCTGGGTGGCCCAGGGCACCCCCAAGGCTCTGAGAGCTCTGGGGCCACCTGAGCGGGACCGCAGCACTTTTACCTCCTCCGAGCTGCCCGGCCCTGCTTCTGGCTCACAGAGTGACACTCCACTTAGCAGAAGCCACACGTCTCGGCTGCACGCCCCGCACGCTGGGTGGACAGGACGTGCCCTGTGTGCCAGCTCGTTTTAGGGGTTGGCACGGAGGTGAGCAGGACATGCAGCTGTGTCACAAGCTAAAGGTGACACGCGGGTCTGGCCCCCAGGGGGCTCATACCCCAGCTGGCCACTTGGTAACACTGCATCACGGAAGTGTGCATGGGCTCCGTGTTCATGTGAATAAACGAGGACTGATTTCGTCGGGAGGATTTCACAGCACCCCGTAGAGTAACTGTAGACAGACTGGACGCCACAGAACCCAAACTGAAAACCGCTGCACATCAGGGGCCTGAGTGCTCAATACTGAAGAGACTGGTCTGAGGCAAGGAGCCAGCCTCGCGCTGGGCTGGCGGGAAGATACAGCAACGGTTTCTACCACACTGCCTCCTCAGGTCCCATCTGCAAACCCTGAGTGGCTCTAGGGTGGAAGGAGGGCTCTGCACAGAACCCAGAGCCCCCGTCGGCAGCATGGCTGGCCACGGCAGCTGGGACCGGCCGCCTCCTGTGCCTTCTCCCCGCTGCCCATGTGAGCTCAGGGCCCAGCTGAGCCCGGGCCCCGAACTCACCTCCACACTGGTTGGGCAGCACTCCACAGCTCGGCTGAGCATGATTCTGGCGTCTTCTGGCTCTTCCAGCTCCACGGCCGCCTTCCACAAGCGAACCGAGTTGGGCACGTGCTCCAGGGCTGGGAAGGCACACGAGAAACCAGGTCACAGGCAAAGGGGAGTGGAGGCAGGACGCCCCGGTCCCAGAGGATGCTGCAGCCAGCAGGGTCAGATGGCCTCGCCTGGTGACAGGCCAGGAGGACAGGCTGGCCCTTCCTCAGGGTCCTCCCAGGCCCAGCACACAGCAGATGGCTGAGGGCAGCACGTCCGCTCCACCCCCACTCACGCCTGGACAGCAGTGTCAGCAGACAAAGGGGCCCGGGCACAGGAAGGCAGTGACTACTTGGGGGGCTGGTACTGGCGTGAGCGAGCGAGGACACAGAGACCACAGGAGGACACAGACGACCCTGGCCAAGTGCCCGAGGGCTGGGCACTGCTCACACGGGGCTGTGTCAGGGCCACCACCAGACACTGGGGCTCAGGCAGGAAGAGCAGTCGGAACGAGAAACGCCTGGGAGCGGGAGCGGGAGCAGGAGCGGGGCCCTGTGCTGTGGGAGAGGGACCGCTCTGGGAGGGGGGAGGGAGAATCGGTCACTTCCTGTGAGTGCACGGACACAGGGATGCAGGGAGGAACACAGGGCCGCTCACCAGGCAGCAGCCAACTGCCACCCCAGGGCACAAGGCTCAGCCCCGCCAGTGCGGTCACGAGGGGGACACAGAGGAGGACACTGGGGCTCAGAGGCCAAGCGTATGCCCAAGGTCATGCTGCCTCCTCAGGTCTCAGACTAGCCGCGGAAGCAGAAGGTCTCCCAACAGAGGACAAGGACGTCTGCTGCACCCGACTGTGGCCACAGCAGGGTTCACACACCCAAGGCCAAGGGGGGCACAGTGTCCCAGGCCACTGAGGGTGTCCTCTCAGGTTTCAAAAATCAGATTTTTCAAGTGGGGGCCGTCAGGTGCTCCCCAAGAGTACAGGGAGGCACCGGGAAACAGAAGCTGATTCAGAAGCCCCTCCAAGGAGGGAGCGGGGCCAGGACCAGGCTCGCGGGGGGCTCCACACTCGTGTCTCCAGGAGGCCGAGCCCTTGAGGACCCAAACGGCCCGGGCCCAGCAGGCTCTCCTCCGTGCCCACTGCCCTCCACGCCTAACGCCAGCTGGACACACACCCAGGTTCTGATGGCGGGTCATTCATCAAGCCGTGGCAGGGGAAGTGCAGCAGACCTTCCCTAAGTAAACACTGCTGATTGCTGAGAGCTCAGTGTGTCGTTAGCTATTTTCCTGGCTGAGGAGAAGCAAGGAGTTGGTTCCTATAAACCGAAACAGGCGCTGGCTTTCTGCTCCCGGCCCCGTGGGAAGGCCTGGCTCTGAGCACCTGATGGGTGGCGGGGTCGCACCCAGAAGGCAGACATGGCAAAAAACCACTCGTGAGCACAACGCCCACGCAGTCAGGGCCACGGGCCAGGCGGACACCACCCAGAAACAGCCCGTGACAACACCTGCAGGCCTGATGGCACTCACACGCACACCCGGACACCAGAGCCAGACACACTGGCTGAAAACAGCCCTCGATGCCACTGGCTCAGGCTGCTGCCATCAGCCTGACCAGTGCCTGCTCGGGACACCCAGCGAAGGCACTGCCCGTCGCAGGCACGGCGGAAGGAGCAGTGCTCACCGACTCCACCAGGATGAGAGCCATGCACAGGGCCCACAGGAGCTGTACCCTGGCCACGGCTCCCGGATGGACTCAGTTCCCAGCATGCAAACCATCCAAGGTGACGCCCAGCGGCCCTGCTGCACCAGGCTCACGGCACCCAGCAAGAGCAAGGCACGGCCACCCGCTGCCCTGCAGGACTCCTCCAAGACAGGGACAGGCTCGTCTAGGCAAAGCTCCAGCGTGGCCACTCAGAACAACTCTGAACCACACAGCACCTGCCGGCACGCAGCTCGAGGCTGGTGGCAGAGACCAGCGACACCCACAGGGCTGCATGGTGCCAGCTTGCCTCACCCCCACGCATGTCCCCAGCGAACCCAGAGGCCGAGCCTGCAGAGGAGGATGGCCTGGGCCTGAGCTGCTATCCAGCGCCCACAGGTCACGCCGCAGCTACAGGTGGGTCAGGCAGTGGGAGGGCAGAGAAGGCCTGGAAGATGTCGCCTGCTCCGCGACCACTGCCCCCAAGGCTGGAGCAGGGCACTGGGCGTGCAGAAGGTTCCCGGGGTGGGGGGGCGCACCTTTCCGAAGGACCCGCTTCTTGGCGCGGATGTCTGTCTCCAGCTCCGCAGCCCGGATGTAAATCCTGACAGACTGTGGGAGGTGGCGCACAGCCTGGGCCACCACAGCCTTGGCTGTGTCCCCAGGCTGCAACCGGGCTGCTTCCAGCCAGACGTCTTCACTCTGTGGGGCAGATGAGACGCCTGGTACAGGCACACACCGCTGGGAGCCCTCGGGTGCACACGCAGCCTCGGGACACAGGGGCTGGCTCCCAGACCTCTCCACCAGTTTTGCAACCAACAGGAGGCTGTCGCCTGGCCTCAAACTCAGCTGCACCACAGACCCCTGGGGTCACCAAGGCCAAGACTATGGCTGTAGCACATCTGGCGGGGGGTGAGGGGGGGCAGGCCACCCCGGTAAGAGAAGCTCAGCGCCTGCAGAGTAAGGAGCTGGTCCAGATGTGGAGGGGATAGGCAACAGGTGGCCACACACTGGCCTGGGAGGCTCCCGCCTATGTCCAAGCCCGGGGTGAGTATGCAGAGGGCATCTCTGTGCCAGGGGACCCAGTCTGCACCATGGTGGACAGTCACGTAGAAGGTCTAATCACAGCACCACCAAAAAACGGTGGAAGAGTAGCCTTGGTCTGCAGAGTGTTCACATGAGGTGGCTGGCAGCATGGACCACTCTTGCTCTTCCCAGTCAAGGTTGTCCTGCCGTTAATCTGAGAGTGGACAGGCCTTCGCTGCGTGGAGGATGGGCAGGAGGAAGCCCGCTCCCCAGGCTCACACCCTCAGCCTCGCCTGTCCTTCTGCCTGCAGCTCCCACATGGACAGGCAGACAGCCTCACTCTAACTCAGTCTGCCCCAGCAGGTGTCCCACATGGCACGGAGGCTCCCCAGGGACCCCACTGTGCACCTTACCTTGGGGCACATCTCCGTCCCCTTCATGATGAGGTTCCGGGCGACTTGTAGCTTCCCAGTGACTTCCTCCAGGCGGGCGGAGGCGATCCAGGCAGGTGGGTGGTGAGGGTTCGTCTCCCGGACGGACTTGAGGAGCAGGCGTGCCTTCTTGATGTCGCTGCAAGGGCGAGGAGGCACAGGGTCAGGCTGCCACGCCGCGCCCACACCCCGGGGAGGGGCACACAGCACCAGCACACATGCCCCTGGGGAGCTGGACCTAAGGAGACAGCACTGTGGCCGGTGGGCACCGCCCCCTGCCTGTTCAGTGGGCCGTGCAAGCCGGCTTCGGGCACCGGCATGTCCACAGCCAACAGCGACAGATGCGTTTTAAGTGGAAACCAAACCGCCACCCTGTATGTTCCTTAGGACACCCACACCTCACTCTGGCTGCAGGTTTTTCAAAGAACACCCGGAACATCCCAGGCAACCCCGCCCTGCCCCGGCCTTCAGAGCGCTCACTTGATGTCCCCTCCGTGGGTGGGGATCATGGAGTTCAAGTCTGTCAGGTAGCCCTTGGGGTCGACCACCGTCTGCCCACTCACAGAGTCGGACACCTGCAAGACAGCCGGGCCAGGCGGCAGGTCAGGTGGGGCCCCGGGGGCCCTGGGTACACCCCAGCCCTGCCTGCCAGTGGAGGTGGGGGCTTTAAAGCAGGAAAACACCTTCGCATCACACAGTTGGTGATGACAGGGAACAAAGGTCATTGCTACAGAGCAAGGGTTCACACAAACACCCGAAACCACGGAAGCCCCAGCGGGAAAACCCACTGGGTATTAAGGAAGGTCTGAGGGTGAGTGGGACCTGGGGACCAGAGGCTGAAAACAATCAGTCTGCCGTCCGCCTTGTCGCAGAGGACTCGCCCGTCCACACAGAGGTCCGAACGGGTCACCGGAACGACGAGGACCCCCAGGACCACAACGCAGTCACCACAGCAGGGCCGTGGGTGCCAGGGTAACAGCAGGCCGAGCACGCTGCTCCCTCTGTGGCAGGGAGGTCAGACTCATTTCCACTGGGGCCACAGCAGCCTCGGGGTCGCCTCTGAAGGGCCGAGTATAATTTCAACCCCTTAACCATTAAGGGTAGTCACATTTACACAGTCCTAAAATACTTCAGCCCTTTGAAGGCAACCGCGAGGCTGCTGTGGCCCTGGTGACAATGAGCGCAACACCCATTCACGGGCTCGCCAAACACAGGAGCCATGAGTTAGAAACATGGCACCATCCACACGAGCACCCCCGTGGGGAACGCTAATGCGTGTGACCCCCCACACCCCCAGCAGCTCTCTGCGAGGAACACCTCGGAACTCTGGGAGTGAAACCACAGACAGACCGAGGCCGTGGACAGACGCTCCCTGCTCCCACACAGGAGGGGCTGACACCGCGGGGCGCTGTGCGTCCCCCCTGGATCTGCAGACTGATGCCGTGTGGTGGGGACAGACAGGCGGGTTCTGATGTTTACACGGCAGAGGGCAAGCGACCTCAGAGAGGCAGCACAGTGCCCACAGAACGGACACAGGGCCGTCACCACACGTGGCAGGCGTGGCCGGATGGGAACCTGGAGGAGCTGTGGGGGGAGTTCTTGCACGTGCATCTGCGTGAAAGCCCCATGGGAAAAAGCCCGCCCTGGTCCACAGCGGAGGAGTTCTGTGGCCACGACAGCACCGCCTTCACTTCACATCCCACGCTGAGGAAGGCGCCAGCCTCTTCTTGCAGGGTGTCTGCACAGCGGCTGCCCACCCCTGACTGCAACCTTTCCTTTTTCCAGACAGGCCCTTCCGGTGACAGGATACTGGGAGGAAACGTGAGTGCCACAACGAAGCGACACCAGGCACCTGAAAAGGCCACACCCCATGCGGTTCCCACTCTGGGACATTCTGGGAAGGGCAAAGCTGTGGAGCCGGGCGCAGACCAGAGGCTGGGGGACAGGGGCCACGGGCCACACAGGAAGGCCCAAGGGCAGCGCAAGTGCTCCATGTGACTACGAGCGAGCCCGGTGCAGACCTCGGACGTGGTGACAGTGATGTTGCAAGTGCGCCCCACGGGGTGTGACCCGGGCCGGTGGGAACCTCTGCACTCCCTCTCCGTTGAGCTCTGAATCTAAAACTGGGCCTTAGAAAACCCTAGAAAAGCGAGCAAAGCACTGGGGCAGACGTTTCTCCACGAAGATACACAAATGGCCAGCAGCCTGTGAGAAGATGCTCAACATCACTCAGCAGGGAAACGCGAGAGCGAGGCACCACTGCACACCCACGAGGACGGCTGGCACTGAACAAGAAAACTCGCCCTGGCCAGCAGCTCTGCTGGTCAGAGCATCATCCCAGCACGCCAAGGTTGCAGGTTCGACCCCTGGTCCGGGCACAGACCAGAAGGAACCAGTGCATGCGCTGATACATGGGGCAACAAATCGATGTTTCTCTCTCTCCAAAAAATCAGTTGAAAGAAAATGCTGTCAAAGGCGTCGGTGTAACCAGAACCTGTGAGCCGTGCCGGTCTGCTGGGAATCTGAACTGGGCAGCTGCCGTGGGCAATAGTGGGGGGCCCCAGAAACTAGAGAGACGCCCCACACAACCCCGCAACCCCTTCTGCTTTCACACCCAAAAGAGCCGAAGCAGGCGCTCGGCTTGGGCACCGAGGCTCACAGTGGCCACGGTGCACAGGACAGTCCGGGGGGGGTGCTGCCCGTGGCCTCAGCCCTCATGAGGACACTGACCCCAGCTGCGACACGGACAAGCCTCAAGGACATGATGCTCAGTGGCATCGGCCGTCACATACGGACAAATCCTGTGAGACTCACTCATGTGAGGTTCCTGAGTCCCGGGACAGGCGGGGGTGGGAGGGAGCGTCCTCCGCCAGGGGCCAGAAGGGGACGACAGCTGCACAGTGTGAACGCACCTGATGCCACCGACTGGACGCTTGAAAATGGTTAAAACAGTACATTCTAGCCCTGGCTGGAGTGGCTGAGGGGGTTGGGCATCACCCCTCACACCGAAAAGGTTGCGGGTAGATTCCCGGGCAGGGCACAGGCCTGGGTTGTGGTTTGGTCCCAAATGGGCAGGTGTGAGAGGCACCTGACCAGTGTTTCTCACATGGGTGTCTCTCTCCCTTCCTTTCTTCCTCCCTTACCTTTTTAAATACACAAAACCTTTCAGAGAGATAGTTAATTCTACCTTGTTTGTACGTTCCACGAAAACCCAACCCTGACCAAGTTTTCCTTAAAGGAGATGCCTGTACGTCCCACACAGAAGTCTGGCCAAGGAGGGACCTAAGAGAACACGAGACGAGGTGTGGACGGAAACCGTGGGAGCAAGCGGAGGGACAGGTCCGGGTGCCCCAGGGGCTCCACGCAGGGAGGGGTGCGGCCTGGCTGGCGGCTGTGGGGCGGCGCCCGGGGGGCCCCAACCCGGTGCTGCCGAGGTGAGCCGCCTCGTGTTGGAGGCAATCTCGCGTTGCGGTTAGAATGCGCCGATCCAACAGCTCCTCCTCAGAGACACGTGAAAACCTGCACTTAAGTGTGCAGACGGAAGCACGAGGAGCTCCTCAGACACGGTGCGTCACCGCAAAGGCAGCAGACACCACCGAGAGCTCCACCAGAGACGTGCTCGGCTGCTCTCAGGCGTGACTGCTCTCCGACCCACCGAGCGGGAGGCACATGCACACCTAGCACCACAGGCTGGGGAACAAACGGCTGGTTTTCCCAATAAAAGTTCGAAAACAGTAAGAGATCAACTATGAGACACCCCCACAGCATCCGAGCCGGATGGGTGGAGAACCACTGCATTACTGTCTCTGCTTCTGAGCACGTGGGAAACTGTTCCTCGGACTGTGTACCAGGGAGCTGCAGAGCGCCCGCCCGGCACCCGGGCGTGTGGGGCGTGGCACGGCCGTGCACGCCACCCTCCAGCACAGACGGGATGGACAGAGACCACTCTGCCCCTGGTTTCCGTGGGCATGAGGACTCTGCTCTTTCCCCAAGTTTGTTGGTTCCTTTGACTTCACAGTGCCGTCAAAGGTTCTAGACGTATATGGAATCAAATCTGAAAGCATCTTCCTGAGTATGTGGCTACCTCTTGCACGCCCCCTCCCTAGGACCCAGCTGGAAGCCCAGGCACAGGTCCCTGACTAGGAATTGAACTGGTGACCCTTTGGTTCACAGGCCGGCACTCAGTCCACTGAGCCCCACCAGACAGGGCTTCCTGCCTGGTTTCTAATGTGCGTGTCCTCATTGGAAAGGGTCCCCATATCCCCTGCATCTTCCTTCTAGACCACGGGAAGGACAGCGTGCCCCTGGAGGGCTACCTTGATTGCCATGGGTGCCGGGAGAGCAGACGTGCACTGAACCATCCGGTACAGAGAGTGGACACTGAGCCTCACCGACAGTCCCTGAGCCAGGGAGGCCCTCGGCTGCCAGCACTGAACACAGGTGGCCACACTGACCCTCCTGAGTGCAGGACTCGGCCGTCTGAGTGACGGGCAAGACAGCACCACACCGCAGGTCTGCTCGCCTCGGGACAACGCACTTCAGAGCACGAACTTCTCACAACGATGCATTAGCTTTGTCACGAGAGAACAGAAACTGTGAGCGTCACCTGTGGCACTGGCACACGCCACAGACCCTCACCTGGCTCAGCCGCATGTCCATCAGTGTGTTCCGCGCTTGGCCGATCTTCCTCATGTCCAGCTCACCTGTGCCGGGTGTCATCAGCCCAGGTGTCATCCCACCTGGGTACGGCGTGTTCAGCCCCCCAGGGTAGGGTGTGTTGAGGCCCCCGAATTGCTGGGGAGAGAAGGGACATGTTGTTAGAAGAGCCTCCTCTCTCCGGTCCCCTGGACGCACGCAGCTGTGCAGACAGGCTCAGCGGCAACCTGTCCAGCCCCAGCGCTCCTGCAACACCTGTCCACCCGCAACCGGACTGATGAGACCCATCCCCGTGGTCCCGGAACTCACGGTTTGTCGGGGATCCACCGAAGTGTGGTTCTCCCCCGTCTGTAGATGTTTGGCAAAGAAACTGTCGGGAACAGGGGTCAGCTTCTCGTAGCGCGGGTTCCGCTGGCGCTTGTTTCTGGCGTCGCCAACCTCAGGGATGCTCAGCCACTCTTCCTCGGTGACTTCCGCCAACTTCCTCTGGAAACACCCAGCCCCCCGCCAGCCCCCCGCAGAGTCTCAGGGTGCTCCCCCGGCTCCGAGTCAGTCCCAAGCTCAGACAGGACTGCAGCGCGGGGGTGGCTACCTGCTTCACTCAAACGCAAGCTGTCTGTCAGGGCCCAGAGGACGCGGCTTAGAAAATATGCCGTAAACACAGAGTGAAAGCCACGAGGAAAACTCGCCCGTTCGCCCCCCTTTTCGGTCAGAGGAAGAGGCTGTCCGTGCACACAGACCATAATCAAAAACCAAGGCTGGGACCTCCCTCCCCTGCCTGTGTTAACGAGCAGCGCCAGTGAGGCCTCACGGCCCACCCCAGCGGCCCGGCTCTCTGCAGCAGGCCGGCGTCTCTTACTTTGAGATCTGAGAACTGCTGCTGGATTTTGGGGCGCTCCATACGGTATTTCTCTATTTCTTCCTTCTCCCTTTGCTCCCTGGGAAGTGAAACGCGAGCACACATCAGAGATCCTGCATGTCCACCGTGAGACAAAGTCGCTTCATTGTGCCTCCATTAAATCCCCAAAAAGGAAACCACACAGCAGCCCAGTCACATCTGTTCTAAGGGCGTTCTGAGCACTGGAATTCCACACCAACCAATGGGAGCGCGCAGGGACTCACCACAGCACGAGCAGGCCACCTTACTCCGACTCAGACTCTTGCGCTTGAACCTGAGTACAGCGGCCGCCCGTGAAGGCCCCGCCCCTCCACCTGGTGCACACACACGCACAGGAGGTCCGCACCAGCGTCTCGGCCCATGGGGCCGGAGCCAGGGGTCCGGCCCATCGCTGCGTGACTGGGCCCCAGGGTGGGGAGTCCCTGGGCTACCGCTGACCCAGGACCGGTCCAGGCTGGGCCAAACTCTGAGGTTGTGTGTGGGCACAGAGTCACGGGTGCTGTGACAAGCGAGAGCTGCCATGAAAGAGCAGCTAAAACTCCCTCAGGCTGAGGGTCGGACTTTCCTTCGTGCGGCGGGAGGCCTCCTCGGGCGGGACTCTGGAGGTGCGGTGACAACACTGCGCAACTAAAAGAAACCCCTCCAGGAGCCACTGACACGGAGTGACAGCAGGTGTGCCTGTTGGGTGCTCTGGCCACAGACACTGCCCCCCAAGGCCCGCCCCCAGGGGCAGGGAGCAGGGCAGGGGAAAGCCAACCCTGCCAACCCTGCCACACCGTGCTGCGTCTCTTCAAAGAGCCAGCGTCATGGAAAGGCGGCAGGGGCAGTGGAGACCAGGAGCCGTGCAGGGAGCTGACGTGACGGTGGGGGTGAGCAGCAGGGAAGACGGACGGCCCAGCTATCAGGCGACAGAACAGGGGTTCACGCTGCCGAGTGTCCCAGGCGGGAGAAGACTGCCTGGTGCGGAGTGTGCCCCGACCCGAGTGACGTGGGGAGACGCTGTGCAGGTGCAGGAAGCGCTGTGCAGGCCGTGGGCTGCCCCACCCCACGGGACGTTTGCCGCACTGCTCCCCCTGCTGGCCTGGAGTTGTCATAATGAAACCTGAGAGGCCGAGCTCCTTCCTAAAGCCCCTCCACGCGACACCTTTCTGTTAAGTGTCCACCTCACTCAGCTTCCCAACGGATGACTTCCAGGAAGCTGGAGTCAAACCCTCTTCTTTTATTTTTATTTTTACTGAGTCCACTGGGGTGACGCTGGCTCGTGAAGCCGCCCAGGTCTGAGTGAGCAGCTCTATGCCAACTGTGCTTCCTGCTGTGTCCACCACCCCAAGTGAGGCCTCCTTCTATCGCCACTATCGGACCTGAAAACACTACGGGTGCCACACGCGTCACGGGACGTCACAGCGCCATGTGCGTGATGGGCAAAAGGAGGAGGAAAGCGAACCAAAGCATCAGCTGCCACCACCTGGGCTTGCGAGTGCAGGTCGCCCTCTTTCCCACCCTCCTGAGTCTTGTTGCCCCGGTGTTCTGTGCGGACGTCTTCTTTCACACAAACAGCACAAACAGCTTACAAAGATAACTTCCAAATCCCCCAGAACACACCGACTGGCACCACCACGGCCACCCCAAAGATGGGAGCCCTGACTGACAGGTAGTCAGGGCTGCTGCCCAGCGTCCACCCAGCACGGAGGAGACCCGGGGCCTCGAGGCGGCGCGGACACACGTGCTGTTCTGCAGCTTTCCTCCCATGCGGAATGCGCCAGAACAAAACCGGTTTTACAAGCTGGACAAAGACCACGAAGGGCAGGGGCTGCTTTTACCTTCTTTCCTTCCTCCTTTCATCCATCCTTTTATCCAGAGCCGCGTAGATGGCGTCCGCTTCCTCGTCGTCCTTCTCGTAGGGCCCGCTTGAGAAGAGGCTCCCCGCGTAGCCATTGAACTGAGGGTCAAGCACAGGGCAGGCTCAGCTCCTGCTACTACCAATAGGCCCCAGGCACCGCCAGCCACATTGCCTGCTCAGCAGGATTGTTGCATGAGACAAACCCCACTTGAGGAACGAGGGAACTGCTGTCAAGGGTGGGGGTGGGGGGCAGAGGAGCTATCCCCTCCGGGAGAGACTAAGGAGCCAAAGACAACAAGGGGCCTGGACTGGCCCTGGACCAGACCGAGGACGCAGGTGCTGGGTTCACTAACAGCGTCAGGGCTGCCTTCCCGACGGGGACTGTACTCAGGTCACACAGGATGGGGAGAGGCCTGTGCCAGCAACACAGGCATTCTCCATACACCTGTGCACGTTCCCTTCAAACGTGGTCATCTCAGAACAGAATTTTCAAACTCTCTTCCTCCGAGGAAAAACGTCACTGGTTAGAACGCACCAGACAACACTCCAGCGGCCCCACCCCGCCTGGCAGGGTGGGCGGCACCAGTGCAAAGCGAAGCAGGTATCATCACCAGCCCCACTCTAGCTGCCTGGCGCATACGCCGTCCCTCCCCTGGGCACACACGCCCATACCTTCTGGACTCTCCTGAGCTCCGAGGGCCCTTCCTCTGCCTCTGTGCCTCGTGTCCTGAGCCCATACAGCCGGGCTGGCTCCCTTCTACAACCTCAGTAACTTCTTTTATTTTTGTGAGTTTATTTGAGTCAAACTGAAGACACGTGCCAGGGAGCAAGACCTCAAATGCCCCTCTGTAACTTTCAAATTACACTTGCTCTTGTAACTTGAAACATTTTTTCCCCCACGGGCCGAGACAAAACACAGAGCGGGGTTGTGACAGCCACACAAACACCTGTTTGGAAAAGATGACCAGGTGCACATTTCTTCACGTCTGCCCCGCTCCCTTCTCTCACTGGGCTATGGAAACCCCAGGGGTGGCTGCAACAGTAGCTGGACCAGCCTCCCATGCTGCCTGCTGCCTAGAGCCCACGGGCTGAGGGCCGCCCGGCCCCTGCAGACGGGCCAGGCCCCCAATCACCTCGTCATAGTTGGTGTCATTCAGGTCCTCGTCATCATCATCCGCAGCCTGGCTCTTCTTCATCTGGTCCCCCACGGTCCTCTTGCCTGGGGGCGCATGGCGGTCATCCACAGGATCATTGGCGTCCCGGGCTGGCCCAATGTCCGACCGCGTGGTGAAGCCGGTGGCGCTGCAGGAGACCCCCGAGACACCGGTTACCTGGTAACCTAGTCCTGTGTTCTTCCCTCCACACCCATAACCTAATGACACCTTTTCCCAATGTCCCCACAGATGCTAGTGACAGTGAACCACGAATGGCCCTGCTCTCCAGCACTTCCAGCCTCTTCTCTTCAGGAGAACACCTTCTGATCCTCCCTAAGGAGTTACTGAGGCTTACTTTTGCCGCCACATTCCCCAGGGCATCAGACCACCCTCCTTCCAAGTCCCAGCCCCCATCCCCAACAATCTCCTATCCAACCAGGCCCTCAAACCCAACCTGACACCATCCAAGTTCCTCTTCCGCCTGATGGCGACCCAAGTGGACACAGTGGCATCAGCTTGGTCTCCCTTGCCCTCCTTCCCCATCCCATCTCTCACCAACCTCCTGACCCCTCCTGCCCAGGCCATGGCTCCCATCTGCTGGCCAGCAGAGCTGCCCCGGGCCGTCAGCCTCCCCTGCTGCCCCTCCGCTCTGAGGCTCTGCCTCTCCAAGGGCTCCAGAAGCTCCATTCCTGTCACCGCCACCACCTGTCCTGCTCGTGGGCTCCTTGCTACTCCCTAACCCTGCCCGTTCCTGCACCCCTAAACGCAGCTCAAATGCTAGCACCCCACAGAGCGCCCCAACCGCCAAGCCCCACAGTCCTAAATCTACTCCTCATCCTGAAGTTGCTCCTGCGCTCTCCCTGCCACTTCCAGCCCACTGCAGGCCCTCTGAAGACAGTGTCGAATAGGAGACCCACGTGCACCGCATGGCTTCTAACACAAGACCCCCAAGGACAGAAACCCAGTAGTTTCCCTCATCAAGTGAATAACCAAACAAACGGGACGGTAACGACTGCTCGTTTATTCAACAGTTCATGGCAGTCGTCTGGGGGCTGGGACCGCGCCTGACCCACTGGACCTGACGCTTTGAACAAGCAGGGTAAGACCACCGACGGCACGGGAAAGGAGAGAGACCCTTCGAGCTGCCACAGAAAAGAATCAGAGGATTAAGGAAAAGGATCGATCATGCCCCTGGTGGGATGGCCGGGGGGGGGGGGAGCGGGGCGGGGTTCTCCTGGCCTGGGCGGCCGTGATGCTCCAACAGCAGACACCAAACCACCGGCTCCCGCCTAGGCCGCAGTAGTTTCTTCTGCAAACACTGAACTAAACGGCCTGCATCTTGCAGACGCAATGGCCGCAGGCCCTCATCTGTCACATTCGCGTCGGGCAGTTTGGATGGTGTTGTCCGGGACGGCGACCTGCCCTTTCCCCAAGTGCGCGCCGCCGGGCCCGGGCTCGTGAGGGCCCGCTCCGCCTGCCGGGGCCCGGGCCCGCCCGCCCCCACCCCTCACGCGCCCCCCCGCAGGGCTCACCCTCGGCCCAGCCCCGGCACGTAGCCGAGCGGCGCGGGCATGCCCAGGAACGGCTTCTTCTTCTTGTTCATGGCGCCGGCGGCGACGAGGGCTGAGAAGGGAAGAAACGGAGGCCACTGCTGGGGGCGGAGAACCACAGGACCCCCGAACTTCGGTGCAGGAAGAAGTCGCTGGTCCGGCGTCACCCGCGCCCCGGAAGCAGAGCCCGCGGTCCCCACGCAGCCCCGCCTACCTCGGGGTCCCCAGGCGGAAGTTCCGGAAACGCAACTTCCGGCCGCGGCTAAGGGGCGGAGACCCGGCGAGCGCAGAAGCCGCAGCGCCTACTTGTGGCGCGGAGGTCAGGCGAGCGGCTGGAGGGGTCCGGAACGACTGCAACCTGAGCGATCCCTGCGGGACCTCGAAACCGAGCTGGGGCGTCCCCGCTGCCTGCGTGTTTTCGATATTTTTCAGGGACACCTGCTTCTCCCAGCCCCGCTGGCCGCCCTGCCCTAAGGAGTCGCCCCGGCCCGGTCGGGCCCTAACGCCCGAGCGGGGCTGCACTGCCCCCCCGCTGTGTAGAGCTTGTGAGTGGGGGGTGGGGGGGTCGTGACTGTGGGCGCCCCGCCTGCGGGTCTCCCGTGTGAGGACTGCTGCCCTCGTTCTCAGCGCTCAGACGCGCACACAGGCCCCACCCACCCGTCGCGCCCTGAACACTGCAGTGAGGGCAGGAGCTGGAGAGCTGATTGAGGACAATAAACAGATGCAGCAGATGTGTCTGGAGCAAGTCAGCACGTGGTGGGGGCGACCACAGCGCGCGGGCGGGCTCCGTGCGAGCACGCGTACAGGTCATCACTGCTCTGGGTTCGGACCGACAGGCATGCCTGTCCTCTGTGCAGTTCTGCACGCCACGCGCGTCTTTGGTGTGGGACACCCTGGGGCCCCCACGTGAACCTGGGGCAAGCACACAGGCTCCGGGCAGAGCCAGCGCCACTCAGGTCGCCAGTCTGGCCTTCGGCTGGACCAGGCAGCCCCCACGCCCACCCCAGCCCTTCTCCCCGGTGTCCTGGAGCAAACACATCCCTCCTACCTGCTGCAGCCTCCTCCGAGCCTCTCTCTTCCCTGTGCCCAGCCAAGCCCCTTTCAATGCCAAGTCTTGGGCACTGAGTCAGACCTGGGGGCTACCGAGGGGAAGGGACAGACCCTGGCGGTACCCCTGGAGTTCACAGCGTGGTGGGGCTAGAGGGGGTCAAATTGACTTTCGGGAGGAAAGTGCCCCCTGGAGAATGTGTAAATCAAAGGAGCAAATTGAGGTTGGAGAAGAGGGAAGTGGTTGGAAGGGGGTCAGTTTGACCCTTGACCTGGTCCCCAGAGGTCAGAAGGTCCCAGGAGCGGGCAAGGCCCCCCCCACCCAACACACATACACACACACGGAGGAGACTAATGTGTCCTTACTTCCCTGCCCCTGCGGACGCCTGGACCCCTGTCGGCGAACTGTCACTCGTCCTTGGAGCCGTGCCCCGGTGTGCACGGTCGCCCCTCGCCCCCGCAGGCGCCCTTTACAGACGCGGACCAGCGCGCCGCCGACACACCTCCAAGCTCCCGGAGCGCGCCCGGCACTCAGGGCTCAGCGGCAGGTGCCTCGCCGCGCAGACTCGCCGGGCGCGGGGACCGGCTCGGGCGCGGGGCCGGCTGGGGCGGGGCGGTGGCGCGCGCTCCCCGCCGGCCACAAGGGCCGCCCTGCGCCCGGCGAGGGGCGTGTGCGCGGGCCCCATGTTCACGGAGCTGAGGACCAAGCTGAGCCCCCCGCGAGGCCGCCCCGGGGCTGTGCGCGCCGGCTTCGGGGAGCGCCGGGATGTGGATGGTGAGCGGGGCTGGACTGGGGCGCGGGGATATCGCGGGCTGGGGCCTTGGGGACCGGGAGGGACGGGGGGGGCGGGACCTGGCGGACTCCGGGAGGCCGCGGCGGCAGGCAGAGTGGGGGGCGCGCCCTGGCCGAGCCGGGTTCCTGGTGTCTTTGTCCTGCACTGGGGGCAGCGGGTGGCGCGGCCTCAGGCCATGGGGATGAACGCACTCTTGGCTTGGAGGAGGTGACCGACCAGGGCTCACGTCCCCGGGCTGGCACCACCGTGCGGCCACCTTTTTCTTCGCTCGGAAAAAATCCCTCCCCAGCCCTTGCGTTGGGGCCGAGAGGGGGCCCGAAGCCAGAGCCGGCCTCGGCCGCCCCCTCCCCATTTTCTACTAGAATTCTGACGTTGGGGCTGGGAGGAGGGAAGGACGGACGTCTGGAGGGCGATCCCACCACGAGCGCGGGCCGGAAATGGGCGGGACCGGGCTGGCCGGGGACAGGTGCGGCGCTGACGGAGGTGTCTGACTGGTTTGCCCAGAGCAGAGCGCTCTCGCCCAGGGCCAGCTCCGCTGAGCGAGCCGAACGACCCAGGCGCCAGTTCCCTGAAAGGTGCCGGCTTAGAATAAGTCTTTTCCCACGGTACTAGAAGCCACCTCAAGGCGGCGGCCACACTCTGACCTCAGATCTCAAATTGGGAGTCACCCAGGGTCACCTGATAAAGGAGAGTTGGGGGAATGGGGAGGAGGTGCTGAGTTGGATGACTCTCGGGGGTGGAAGGCAGAGTAAGATACGGGTTTCCCCCCCGTCACTGAGACCAGGGCACAGGGCCGGCCCTACCCTCTGTAGGGAGTGGCAGAGAGGGTCTCACTTTCCTGGGGATGGAGGACCTGGCCTGGCTGATCCTGGCTGCTGAGTCAGGGCCTGGATGCCCTAAAGACGGGGGCAAGCCTGGGCCCAGCTTCCAGTCCGTGCCCAGGGGTCTGCTGACTTGTGGGCATCACACAGAGCCTTCCATCACCCAAAACTTGGTGAGTGTGATGAAGTTGGTGTGGGCGGAGAGAGAGCTCCAGGCACCGCAGTGGGTCCTGGAGCACCTGTCCTGAGCAGCCTGTGCGGGCTGGACAGGAACCATTCTGGGCTGGGCCCTGTGGGAGGTGTGGAGCAGGAATCTGGGGTGTCGGCCATCCTGAGTTCAGGCTTCTGTCCATGAGTTACAACCAGTGAGCATAGCTGGGCAGGGCCAAGCCTCAGCTCCAGCCACAGCTTCAGTGACTGGGTTCCATCTATGAGGGTGGGCAGGCAGGGCACCCTGGGGCCTCCCCAGCACACAGGGCCTTGCAGGCAGCACCCGTGTGTGCACCCTGGTTTGGTGAGGCCAGGGCACCCAGCCCAAGGCAAGGGTGAGGTCAGGGCAGGCCCAGGATAACGCCACCCCTGACTGTAAGTTTTGGCTCCCTGGTGGGCACATCCACTCTGTAGTGTAAGCACAGTCCGTCCAGGCCCCTGGAACGTGGGTGTCGGACTCAGGGGAAGGTGTTTATTCTTCCTCTTTGAGCTGAAGACACTTCTTGCTGCTTCCTGCTGCCTGTAGGGGCTCAGGAGCCCCTAGTTGGGAAAGAGGCTCCGTCCTCAACGGAGGGGAGATGGGCTGAGCAGGGAGAGGAGCCTCTGGCCTTGCCCCTGACCACTCTGACAGGGCACCCCTGCTCCACAGCTACTGCCCACTTCAGCTTCTGCCGCACCCTCCTGGAGCACACAGTGTCAGCGGAGAGCATCCCCTGCCACCTGCCTAGGACTCCAGGCACCAGCCTCACCTGGCATGACTCCCGCAGCCAGAGGGCAGCTGGCGGCCGGCCGGTCAAGCTCCTGCAGCAGCCCGGCACTGAGGCTGCCCAGGTACCCAGCCACCATACCCAGCTGGGCCCCTGCCCTCCTCACCCTTCACTGCATCTGCCGCCCTCCCCCTGCAGGGCCGGCCATCCTCCGACCGCTGCGGCCTGTACCACACGAGTCCATCGCTGGGGGGCCTGACGAGGCCTGTGGTCCTGTGGAGCCAGCAGGACGTCTGCAAGTGGCTCAAGAAGCACTGTCCCCACAACTACCTCGTCTACGTGGAGGCCTTCTCCCAGCACGCCATCACCGGTGCCAGGGCGCGGGCGTGGGGCGGGAGGCCCAGGGGAGCCCCTGTCTTCTCTTGCTTCCCGCCCCGACTCTCCTGGCCGGGCCTCTGCAGTCTCCACGTGTTTGCATCTGGCTTCTCCCCACTTGGCCTTTGTCCGTCCGCATTGCTTCCTCTCTCTCCTCGTCTCTCTGAATTGATCTGTGTCTCTGCCTCCCCCCATCTCTCTCTCTCTCCCTCTTTTTCTCTGTGTTAGCCTCTGTGCTCACCCCCCCACTTGGCTCTCTCTCTCTGCTTTGGCTCCTGATGCCCATCAAAGGTTGACCTCAGCTCAACCCCTTTCCCCTCACTCCAGGCCGGGCACTGCTGCGGCTGAACGCGGAGAAGCTGCAGCGCATGGGGCTGGCACAGGAGGCCCAACGGCAGGAGGTGCTGCAGCAGGTGCTGCGCCTGCAGGTGCGCGAGGAGGGGCGGAGCCTGCAGCTGCTCAGCCAAGGTCAGTGAAAACAGCCAGGAGTGCCTGAGAGGCTGGGAGAGGCCTGGGGAGCTGGGCTGCAAGGCCCCCTCGATTGCAAGCTGGGTGGGTGGACCTCGGGAGAGTGGCCGTGGCACCTCATAAGGGCTGTCCTGCTCCCATGGCAGCGTAGATGATGCCTGAGGCCCCGTTCTTCCTCACCCACCCACCCGCAGCTTCCTTTGGACACATGTCCTAGTGCTGCCCGAGGCCGGAGCCCCAGACCCCAGCACTGTGACCGGAGCCCGTGGCAAAGACGAGGCACGGCTCCTCTCAGACCTTCAGGGGTGTCCAGGTCCGAGCCTGGCCCAGTGGACAGTTGGGACCAGGCTTGCCTGCTCCAGCCACCTCTGGCTGTGCACTCCCGGCTGTGCCAGGGGTTGGGCGGGTGGGAGCTCCTGGAGGCTCTGGAAGCGTGGGCCTGCTTCCAGGACCCGAGCTCCAGCCCACCCCTGGTGCTGCCGGTGGCATTTGGGGCAGCCACCTGGAGCCAGAACAGCGTTTGGATGCTCCCCCCAGACTCCCAGGGAGTGTGTATTTATATCCCCTTCACCCCTGTCTTTCGGGCTCCCTGTCCTCTCCCAGGGCCAGAGGTACGTCTGTCCACCCACCCATCCAGTTCCACGCCCTCCCCCTGCCCACCGAGGACTGCCCACAGAGGTGGGGTAAACTGCCCAGCTCCCTTTGCTGAGTGCCCATCCCCCGCCCAGGCCCTGCCTGGCACCTTCCCTTCCTATGTATGGGACCCTCACCACGCCGGCAGCCGTTCACAGAATCGAGGAGAGGCAGGTCCAGGACTGCCAGAGCACCCAAGAACTAATGCTGTGCAGTAGGGACCCAGCACTCAGCACCAGGCTGGGCCGCGTCTTGGCCTTAGGTTTGGGGACCTGCCCTCCTCTCAGGCTCATGGAGGCCACCCTGGGGGCACATCAGTGGCCGGGCACTCCCACTTCCCCTTGCCCAGGAAAGCCCAGGTTCTCACAAGAGATGGGCCTGAGGGCCACACCTGTCCCCAGAGCCCTGCCAGCAGCTGACCACCTCTCCAGGGGCCCGAGGGCCTGAGGCAGGGGCCAGTGCAGCACAGCAGAGGGACAGGGAGGACTGTCCTGCAGTCTCCTCCCCCGTGCTCCCCTGTCTGCCACTCCCTAGTGGGCCCAGAAAACCTCAGGGACGGATGAGACCGAGCCCCAGCCCCTTCTCTGTGCCCTGAGCTGGCCCCAGCACAGGAGGTTGGCTGTTTCGGATCCCGAGTGGAATTTGGAGAACTGGCCTGGTCCCCCCGGTCCCCAGTAAGCCCCGTGGGAAGCCCCATTGTCCTGTCTGGCTGCCCCGAGCGTCCCCCTCCTTGTACCGTCACGATGTCACCCTTTCCAGGGGCCCCTCCCTCCTCTGCCCCTTCTCCCTCCTTTGTCTTGCCCCTGCTCCCACACCGAGCTCCTGTTCTGTCTTCCTTGTTTTGTGTTCACTTTTTATATTCTGATAAAAAAAGACCAGAAATAAACCTGATTCTCAAGTGCCCCAGGGTGGTGTCCGGCTCCAGTCAGCTGGCTTGTAGGGGAGGCAGAGTGGGGAGCCCTCACCCTGAGTCTGGGAGGAAGGGGTGCCAGGCCCAGCTGCCTCCTGCAGAGGCCACCAGGGGGCAGTGGTGCCACACCCTGGCAGGGTGCCTGTTAACCCTAGAAGTGGGGGCCGGGGGTCCAGAAGCAGAGGCTGGGCTGGGACTGCAGGACTGTGCCAACACAGAGTGACAGGCTCCTGGGCTGCCGCACCAAGTGACAACTGGGAGGCTTCACCCAGCAGAAACCAGTCCTCTCCCGGTTCTGCAGGTCGAAGGTCTGAAATCCAGCAGGGCCACCCGCCTGCTCACCGCTCCCTGCCCTGGTGGCACCTGGGCTCATGGACTCACCACTGTGTCCAGGAACGGCGTCATGCTGCCTTCTCTCTCCCTCAGATCTCCCTCTCACAGGACATTTGTCACTGGATTTAGGCCCACCTGGATAATCCAGGATGATCTCATCTCAAGATCCCTAATCACATCCGAAAAGACCCTTTTCCCAAACAGGGTCTCATTCCCACATTCCAGGGATTTGCCGTGGCATCCTTTGGGGACTCCAGTGTCGTGTGCCACCGGGCAGGGTCCTGACACAGGTGTGTTCACAGCAACAGACGCACAAACAGTAGCAGAGAGACACAATGACCCCCCAACACAGACACACGTGACATTGTGTGAGACCGACTTCCAGACACACTGCAGCCGGAACACACGCCTGCTGGATCCAGACAAGCCCCACACCCCATGACCAGCCAGCCCCCTGGAGACTAACGGGTGGACAAGCATCTTCTCACCCAGCACAGGACACACACCCCGACGCTGCCGTCTGCAGAGGGTGCTGCCTGACCCACACCTGCTGGCAGCGACACGCCACAGCCACAGACGGACGTGCAGACTCACACAGGGGGAGCTGACAGCTCTGGGTGTGCTTGGGTCAGAGGGCCTTCCCTCTACCTCCCGGGGTCACACAGGTCTCTCTCTGGCCAACGACGGACCCCCCCACTGAGTGCCCTCACCCGAACCTTGCCTTGGTTTCTAAGGCACCTTGTGGCTGGCCTTGAGAGGGCAGATTTCAAGGGGTCCTGCAAGAAGAGCAGGCCTCAAATGTGCCATCTTTGGTGCCCTGTCCCCAAGCAGTGCCGCGGAGCTTGCTCCAGGGTGGGGGTGGGGCCTGTGTAGTGTGAGGGCCGGGTGGGCAGGGCTTCAGGGAAGGAGGTACACCTCGTAACCGTCCCCAACGGGCCCTCCTTCCCCTCTTCCAGTCATTCCCCAGCAGACCTGATAGTAGCTTCCCGCAGGGGGCCAGGTTCAGGGGCACAGAGGAGCAAAGTGGTGGACAGCCTAGGAATACCCGGTCCCCAAGCGCACGGGCTGGTCCCGTCAATGTTAGTAACCCCAGTGGAGAGCAGTCCTCGCAGGCCAGGAGCCAGCGATCCCCTGAGGGTGGCCATGGGCATAGGTGGCCCAAGGCTGGCTGGCAGAGAGGCCGAGTCCTGCTTTGCAGTCTCAGGGCTCCTATGGCCAGGAGTTCAGGGTCCCAGAGGACGGTGGCCCCCCTTCCCAGGGCCATGACGCAGAGGCATCCGGTGGCTTCAGTCCAAGCGAGCTGGGCTTGGGGCAGGACCCTGCGCCCTTATGGTGCCTCAGTTTACCCCAGTGTCTGAAAATAACGTCTCCCGCCTTCTGGGCGGCACGACCGGCCACTTTGCACTGGAGCCCCGGCAGACGGACCCGTGGGACGCGCAGCCCCGCGGGCCCCGCGGGCCCCGCAGGCCCCGGCCCCCGGCCCCGGCCCTCCCTGCGCGGAGCGGCAGCAGGAATACCGCGAGAGTTCGCCGCCCCCCCCCCCCCCAGTAAAACTGTCAAAGGTGGGAGGGGCGGGAGCGCGCATGTGCGCAGCGCGGCGCGCAGCCTGCGCCGTCCGGACCCCGCGCCCGCACCCCTGTCCGGCCCGTCCTGGCCCCGGCCCCCGCCCCGCCTCCGGCCCGCTGGGCGCCGCAGGTAAGCTCCCGGCCGCGCCCCCGGCTCAGACCCCGGCACGGTCCCCGCGCTGCCCATGCCCCCGACCCCGACCCCGCGCGCAGGTCTGGGGGGCGCCGCGCTGGAGCCCCCGCCTGCCGCTCCCCCGGCGCGCCCGGACAGCCCGCGCCGCGCCCCGCGCCCCGCGCCGGCGCCGCGCTCCTGCCTCCTCCTTCTCCAGAAAAAGTCGCCATTTTGGTTCACTGCCTTCGCCCCCCCTCCCCAGGCGCCCGCGATCGGCCCTTCCGGGGCCAGGCCGGGGCCTCACCCCGGCCGCAGGTGACAGGTGGGTGGCGAGGCCAGCCGCCAGGTGTGCATCCCCGGGCCTGCCTCGCCCGCGCACCCGAACCTGAGCGGGGCCGTGGGGGGGGGGGGGGTGTCAGGGCCCAGCGGCCTTGGCCGTGCTGCGGTCCTGCTGCCTGTGATCAGCGCGGCGCCCACCTCTGCACACTTCTCCCCAGCCCCCGCGAGGGTCCCTTCTCTTCGTCCTTGCTGGGTCCTCCAGGAGGGTGGAAGCCCTTCCTCCTGCTGCGAGAGTCACAGGCCTCGGATGGAAGGAGGGTCTCTGCCTCCCAGGCCAGCCCTGGTTCCAGGCCCCCCAACTTTGAATTCTCCACCAAGCTGCAGAAAGACTGGAAAGTGGGGGTTTCCAGAGGCCCCTGCCCCTCAAGCCACTTGGGGTCACCCCAGGGCAGGAGTGACTGATGTTGGCATTGTCTCCTCTGGAAGTTGCAGCCTGAGTTTGCTTAGACCCTCAGGCTCAGGACCCAGGCACCCTCTCTGCAACAAGCAGTGACTGTCCTGACCTCTGACCTCGGCTTTCCAGGTAGCTCCTGTTGCCCCCGGGCAGCCCTTTCCTGTCCTCTCCCAGTCAGCAGGAAACCACCCGAGAGGGGGGGGTCACCTGCCCACACCCCCTGGGGCCTGGGCATCACTGTGGAGGACCCGGCAGGCCAGAGCTCCGAGTCCCTCCAGTTCTCATGCCCACAGAGCCTCCTTGCTCAGGGGATGGGGTACTTCCTGTGGCTGGTGGCCCTGCGAGGGGGGGATAGAGAGGCTGTGGAGGGTGGAGGTGAGGAGGCCAACCAGGTGGAGGGTGGCCCAGGGACCCCGGCAGAACAAACAGATGGAGCAGGTAGGGTGGCTGTACAGACTCAGGGACCCTTCGCCTGCCCCCTGCCCCAGGAGGGGGACCCGTGCACCTGGGGAGTGGACTTGGGGCCCTCAGTGCTCACGTTGGCCGTCTTCCCTGTCGGTCCTGGGGAGGAGGATTCAGGGTAAGCATCTGAGCAGGGCGGCCTGGCCTTGGGTCTGGCTGGGACTGGGAAGGAAGACGACCCCAGGTGACAGGCCCGCACAGCCTGTGCGCCCACAGCCCCACTGGTGTCATCACTGGCCCCCAGGAGGGATGCCATTGGCCTGCTGCCCAAGCACTCGGCCTCCGCTGGGGCCGCCAGGCCCCTTGCCAGGGGTGAGGTGCACGGCCCTCCACACGCTCGGAGGCTGTGTCTAGGATGGAAGGAGCCCGTCGGACCCATGCGGGTCTCGGGACAGGGCCAGACTCTCCCGAGCTGATAGTGTCTCCTGGGGAGACTTCAGCTGGGCCAGCACCGCCCTGAGCCCCGTCGCTTGCTGGCCCTGGGACCAAGAGCACACAGGCAGGCTCCCCTTCCCAGAGCCAGAGGGCAGGGGTTGGGTGCAAGGACGGCCTCTCAGGTGGGCCTCATGGGGCTGTGCACTTGCCTTGCAGCGATGTCTGACCCCTTCTGTGTGGGAGGCGGCCGCCGGCTCCCCGGATCCAGCAAGAGTGGGCCTGGCAAGGATGGCAGCCGGCATGAGGTCCGGCTTCCTGTGCGGCACGACCCGCCGAAGCTGGGTAAGAGGGTCAGGCTGAGGTCAACTTCAAGCGGTCACAGAAAGCCAGTGCTGGGTGCCAGCCACCTCCTGGACCGCCAGCTCTTGGGTGACCCCCTCAGAGCTTTCCCAGGGTGGGGGTAGCCAGGGACCCTGGATTCTCGTCCTGGGCTGACAACCTTCCCCCCTACATGCCTCAGCCGTGGGGGCGCGAGGCTACCGGCCGCACCGCACCAAGCCCCACACACGCTGTGTGCCGCAGGGTTGCCGGCGGCCCGCGGGGGGCAGACAGTGCCCGGCCAGGCCCCACTCTGCTTTGACCCGGGAAGTCCAGCTGGCGACAGGACAGAAGGGAAGAAAAAGGGGCGCCCGAAAGCCGAGAACCAGGCCCTCCGAGACATTCCCGTGAGCTCCCTGAGGGCTGGGGTGGGGCTCGAGATGGGACCCACCTGCTGAGGCTCCCATCCTGCCTGCCTGCCATCTGCAGTCCAGCACCAAGCACGCATCAGGGCCACCCTGGGCCCCAGGGGTCCGTGGTGTGGCCTGGGGCCCAGGGGACCATGTCCGTGGGGACCCTACAGCAGGTCCAGGTGGCTGCCCAGGGTGGCTCGGATCTCACTGTGGGCCCAGGTCGAAGGGCCTCGCAGTGTGCCTGCCCTGAAGGCCGGGCAGGGCACTGAGCCCGGGGCCTGGGTCAGCAGCCCCGCCTTTCCCATGCCAGCTCTCCCTGATGAACCAGTGGAAAGACGAATTCAAAGCACATTCACGGGTGCAGTGTCCCAACTCAGGGTGCTGGCTGGAGTTCCCCAGCATCTACGGACTCAAATACCATTACCAGCGGTGTCAGGGGGTAAGGGGCCATGGGTCAGGGAGGAGGAGGCCTGCCCTGACTTGGGGTGTGTCTGGGCAGAGCCCCAGGTGGCCCGGCCCACAACTGCCCTCTCCACCCAGGGCGCTATCTCAGAAAGGCTGACCTTCCCCTGCCCCTTCTGTGAGGCCGCCTTCACCTCTAAGACGCAGCTGGAGAAGCACCAGATCTGGAACCACATGGACCGGCCTCTGCCTGCCCCCAAGCCTGGGCCGGTCAGCCGGCCGGTCACCATCAGCCGGCCCGTGGGGGTCAGCAAGCCCATCGGAGTGAGCAAGCCCGTCACTATTGGCAAACCTGTCGGTGTCAGCAAACCCATTGGCATCAGCAAGCCCGTGACGGTCAGCAGGCCTGTGCCGGTCACCAAGTCAGTGACGGTCAGCAGGCCTGTGCCAATCACCAAGGCTATGCCAGTCACTAGACCTGTGCCGGTCACCAAGCCCATACCAATCACCAAGCCCGTGCCAGTCACCAAGTCCGTGCCGGTCACCAAGTCCGTGCCGGTCACCAAGCCTGTGCCGGTCACCAAGCCCATGACTGCAAACAAACCAGTGCCGATGACAAAACTTGTGACGGTCACCAAACCTGTGCCGGTGGCCAAGCCAGTGACGGTCAGTAGGCCCATTGTGGTCAGTAAGCTGGTGACAGTCAGCAGGCCCATCGCCATCAGCAGACACACGCCATCCTGCAAAATGGTGCTGCTGACCAAGTCCGAGAACAAAACTCCTCGAGCCGCAGGGAGGGCCAGTGGGAAGAAAAGGTAGGGGTGCCGTCTGGGTGGGCTGGGGTGCTGGCCGGCACAGGCGGGGGAGATGGCCTGGGGTGCGCCCTCTGGCCCCTCACCTTCTGCTTCCCACAGGGCTGCGGATGGCCTGGACAGCTGCCCCCTCCCACCCAAGCAGGCGAGGCCGGAGAACGGGGAGTGTGGCCCGTCCACTGCCGCCCAGGGCTCGGCCTGCCATCCTGGCGCGGACCTCAGCAGTGGCCCTCTTTCCCTGGGCAGCAGGCCCCTGGGCGGCAAGGAGGCGCCGAGGGCCGTGGGCCCCTTGTCCCCGCCTGAGGAGGGGGCAGAACGCACAAAGCACAGTAAGACGAGGGGGGGGACAGCCAGGGCAGGGGCGGCGGCCAGCCTCCCCACGGTTATTTGACCAGAGTCTTGGCCCCGTCTCCTCTCCCCCGAGTCAGGAAGGAAACAGAAAACACCCAAGAAGTTTACAGGGGAGCAGCCGTCTATCTCAGGAACATTTGGACTCAAAGGTGAGGCCCGGCTGGCCCGGCACCTGCGGGACCAGGCTCGTGCATAGGTGTGTGGTGCCTGTGCCCACACCTGCCCCACCTCGGGTGTGCACACAGGCCTGGCCAAAGCAGAGGACAGATCCCGAGGCTACCGTACCAAGAAGCAGGAGGGGCCGAGTCCTGAGGACATTCGGAAGAAAGTGCCCCCCGCCAGCAACATCAGCAAGGAAGTGCTGGCCCCCGTGGCCCATCCAGCCCCAGGTAGGGGCTACTGTGGCGGGGGAAGGGGGTAGGCCTTGACTGAGGCAGATCCTGGACCACACGGATCAGGAGCTGAGTGTGGACCCTGGGCCCTGCCTGACACCCAGGGTGGCCTGAGCCCGCCACAGCCCCTGAAGCCCCGACCCCACCCCACAGGTGGCCCCGAGGAGCAGTGGCAGCGGGCTCTCCACGAGCGGGGGGAGGCCGTCTGCCCCACCTGCAACGTGGTCACCCGAAAGACCCTTGTGGGGCTCAAGAAGCACATGGAGGTGTGTCAGAAGGTAAGGCTGCCCCCGGGGCTCCATGGGGTGGTGCCCTGGGCGGCTGCTCATGGGTCACCCGTCTGCAGCTGCAGGATGCCCTCAAGTGCCAGCATTGCAGGAAGCAGTTCAAGTCCAAGGCTGGCCTCAACTACCACACTATGGCCGAGCACAGCGCCAAGGTATGCCCAGGCCTAGCTGCCCTGCCCTGGCTTTGACCCCAGGCCCCCTTCCCTACCTTGCCCCACCCTGCCTGCCCAGCCCTGAGCATTGCCTGCCCTCCAACACCCCAGCCCGACGTGGGCCAGGGCTTTGTGGGGGTGGGAGCACTGAGGCCAGGCCTGCCCCCCAGCCCTCTGACACTGAGGCCTCAGAGGGGAGCGAGCAGGAGGAGCGGGAGCGGCTGCGCAAGGTGCTGAAGCAGATGGGGCGGCTGCGCTGCCCCCAGGAGGTCAGTGTGACCCTTCGGGTGTGGGGGCAGCGTGGGCGGCACAGGGCCCCTTGCTGGCTTCTTAATGCCCCCTGGCCCCCAGGGCTGTGGGGCTGCCTTCTCCAGCCTCATGGGCTACCAGTACCACCAGCGGCGCTGCGGGAAGCCGCCCAGCGAGGTGGACAGCCCTTCCTTCCCCTGCTGCCACTGCGGCAAGACATACCGCTCCAAGGCCGGCCATGACTACCATATGCGCTCGGAGCACGCGGCCCCGGTGAGCTGCTGGGCCCCTCTGTCCTCCCGGCACTGAGCACGTGTGTCCTCCCCACGTGTGCCTGCACCTGCTGGTATGGGTCTCCCGTCACTCACCTTGGCCTCTGTGCCCCGCAGCCCCCGGAGGAGCCCCAGGACAAGCCCCCTGAGGCTGAGGACCTATTGGGTGTTGAGCGGACTCCCAGCGGCCGCATCCGCCGCACATCGGCCCAGGTTGCCGTGTTCCACCTGCAAGAGATCGCAGAGGACGAACTGGCCCGAGACTGGACCAAGCGGCGGATGAAAGATGACCTGGTGCCCGAGACGGCGCGGGTGAGGCCTGATTTCTGAGCCTCTGCATGGAGTCCCCTGTGATGACCCTGACCCCTGGGCCCGGGCCATCTGCTGACTTCCCGAGGGCTGGGTCTCCCTGCAGAGGGCACAGCTGAGGGCCTCCATAGGGCAGTGGGGGTGGCTCTGCCCCGGCCCCTCGGGCTCACTCTGGTGCCTGCCTGCTTCCACAGCTCAACTACACACGGCCAGGCCTCCCCACGCTCAACCCCCAGCTGCTGGAGGCGTGGAAGAACGAAGTCAAAGAGAAAGGCCATATCAACTGCCCCAACGACGTGAGCTGGGGCAGGCTGCTGGGTGGGCTTGGGGACACTGGGACTGAGGGAAAGAGGCCCCAGATGTGGCCCTGGGTGGGAGCCAAGTGGCCAGCCTGCCTGTGGTCCCTGGGTCCTGCTAGCAGAAGGCCTCAACCTCAGACCCAGAGGCCCAGCTTGCCCATACCCCAGGGCTCCCAGGCTAGGCCCCCAACTGGCTCGCACAGAGGGGCCCAGTGCCCTTTGGCTGAGGAGGGGGCCCTGCTGGGAGGTCCTCCCCATGGCTGTCTCCTGTCCCAGTGCTGCGAAGCCATCTACTCCAGCGTGTCTGGCCTCAAGGCCCATCTGGCCAGCTGCAGCAAGGTGAGCCCCCAGGCCCTCCACCATGGCCAGCAGTCCGCCCAGGGACCCCCACATGCGGGACATGCGGCCTCGCCCCAGGTGCTCCATGGTCAACCCAGCCCAGGACACTTGGCCATCCCTCAGCCCTAGCCACGGGTCAGTCACTCCCAAGTTGTCCTGACCACGGGGGCTCTTCCTCTGTGGGGTACAGTGAGCACCCTGACCTGGCCAGCTACACTGTGGCTGCTGTACCCTGTGGCCGGGGGTGGGGGCCTGGTCCGACACCTGGGGCCGGGCTGCCCGCGTCTTGCAGGGAGACCACCTGGTGGGGAAGTACTGCTGTCTGCTGTGCCCAAAGGAGTTCGGCTCCGAGAGCGGCGTCAAGTACCACATCCTCAAGGCGCACGCTGAGGTGGGTGGCTGGGGCCTGTGAGTAGGCCAGGTGGGGCGGGCCGGCCCATGGAGGACGCCCGGCCAGGGAGGGGTTGGGGGTGCTGTTTCAGTGAGTGGCCACCATCAAAAGACCGGGCACGTTATCCTCAAGGTGGCTACCAGGGTCCCTGGGAGAGTCAAGATGCTTGGGGCCACCCTCCCGTCCCAGGTTCCCGTCCCAGGTTCCCGTCGCTGCTCTTCTCTCCCCAGAACTGGTTCCGGACTTCAGCAGACCCGCCCCCCAAACAGAGGAGCCAGGACTCTCTGGCACCCAAGAAGGAGGAGAAGAGCGTGGCAGGTGGGAAGAAGCGAGGCCGCAAGCCCAAGGAGCGGCCCCCTGAGGAGCCTGCGCCCAAGATGCCCCCCCGCCAGGATGACTGGCCCCCAGGAGGCAGAGACAAGGGGTCCCGGGGCTCCACTGGCCGGAAGGTGGGAGCTGGGAAGGCGCCTGAGAAGTGAGCATGGTGGCTGGCAGGTGGGTGGGGCCCGGTCCCCACGCTGGCCAAGCCCTCCCTCCTCTGTCTAGGGTGGGGTATCGAGGATGTCCCACCCTCCAGTTCCCCACCCCCACCTCATCTACCCATCTGTCCAGTGAGGCAGCCAGCCCCACCCCTCTCCCTGAAGGTTGCCCCTCCCTCATGCAGGCTGCTACTGGGCCTGTGGAAGTGCAATAGCCTGGAGGGATATGCACGGGCCTGGCTGAGTCCAGGGCCCTGGAGGGGCAGGGCAAGCCTCTGTGGCCTGGGCCTGGTGCCATGGGGGCGATGCACAGCAGCCAGGTGCCTTCTGGCCCCGGCCACGTGAGCCGCGTGCCCCGTCTGTTTCCTCAAGCCCAAGGCTCGGGGGTCCCTGGTTTTGGGCTGATGAGGGTGCCTGAGCAGCCTCGCCTTTCTCCCCGACACTGGAACCCCAGCACCCCCAGCTACCTCCCAGGACAGACCCCGAGTCTGATTGCTGCCATACTGACCTGCCAGTCCGTGCCCCTCGCCCCTCCCCACCTCTGGCTCCTCTGCTTCTGTTCTCTACCTCTCCGGGCCTACCCCCCGCCCCTGCAGGTGTGACTGCTGCTGTGCTCAGGCGCTTGCCCCACTGGCCTGTGTCCATTCTGGTGGGGGCATTGGCCCCCTTGTGGGCTCCCTGCCATCTCCGTGGTGCTCCCTGCTTGGGGCAAGGGAGGACCTCTGGTTTGCCCACAGGCAGGGCTGCAGCAGCTGGGGCCACGTGGAGCATGCTCCAGCTGGGCCAACAGCACTGAGCTGATTGGGGCAGCCTGATAGGTTAGAGACTGGCCAGTCTGGGGCAGGGGCCTGAGCCCAGCTCTGAGGAGTGGCCACTGCAGGAAGCAGCCTTCTGTCTGCCTGGGGCCAGGCTCCTTTGGAAGCCCCTGCCCGCTTTGTACCTGCCCCTTCGTTTCTGGTTGTGTGGTCTTTTCGTAGGAGAGCTGAAGGCCTGAGAGGGGGCTTGGCTAAGGTCACAGTGGGCTGATGGGAGCTGGGGGCTGTCTTGGCTCCCTTTGGGGCCCTGAGGATGGCTAGGTGGCAGGGTTCAGGCTGGAGTCCAGGGCACTTGGAGGAGTAGGCCAACAGCTCTGGCCTCCTCCCTGGGCCCTGCCTCCTGGCTGTGGCCTTGCCTGGGGGTGAGGAAGCTCAGAGCCGCTGGGGTTGGTTGGAGGCTGTTTTCCACGGGGGGGTGGGGGGGCTGAGGGTGCGGCCTTGCTGATCCTGGACGATGTGAATTTTGATATTTGCCTGTGTGCGTGTGTCTCCTGGGTGTGTCGTGGGTGCCAGTCTTGTTCCTGTGACAAGTAACAACCTTTTTTTATTCTGTTTTTTATACAAAAACTTACAACAATCTGACATTTTGGTGCTAAGGGTTTCCTGGTGCCGATGCTGGGTCTGGGGTCCCTGGGGTCCCTCCCCTGCTCAGGGAGGCAGTGCCCACTGGGCACCCCCTGCACCCCAGCTGCCGTTCTCGCCCAGCCCTGGAGAGGAGGGGCACCAAGCTGGGCTCCACTCTTCTGGCCCTACAGTAGGGGGACAGGCCCCAGGGGCTTGGGTGCCAGGGCGCTGTGCTGCTTGTGTGTCCAGAGGCTCTGACCCTGAGCAGCTTGGGCCTGGTGTGTGAGGGAGGGTGCAGAGTGGTGGGCTGCGGCCCACTCACAGCTATGGGCTCACGGGTGGGGATCCGGAGTTGGAGTCAAGGCAGGGCAGCACGGGCTGGGCTACAGGGCAGGAGGGTTTTCTTCCCTGGGTTCTGGGAGCCACTGGGTGCATGGCGGGTGGAGGAGGGGTCAGACAGCCACTTCAGGGGTGGCCTCGGGAGGGGAGGAGAAGTAGGTGCGGACAGGAGCCCCAGGTATGCTTTCTCTGTCTTTGTCACCGCTGACTGGGGGAGGTTGGACCTCAACAGCTCTACTGGGGGGACAGCCGCCCGCCCCGGCCTCTCAGGTACTTGGCCCTTGGGGAGTGGGGGGCTAGACTTTGCTGGGGGGTGTTTCCAGGTCACTCTCCAAATGGTTCACAGATGGTTTCTGGGGTGGGAACCCTACCAGACGTGAGAGGCGGTGGGGTCCTGGATAACTTGATGTTTAGCACTTTAACCCCCTTCTTTGTCTTTAAAGTGGGTGTGGGGCTGCTGCCAAAATGGGCTATTGGGTCGGACCCCATCTCCCCCTTCCTCCCTCCCTCCTTTCTGGTGAGCGGCAGTGGCAGGCTGGTCTGCAGGGCCTTCACTGCCACCTTCAGTGAGAGGGACCCCAGTGGCAGGCTCCGGGGTGTGGTGGGCGTGGTGGGCGTGGACCCTGCCTGAGACCCAAGCCCAGGACACAATGCCAAGTCCCCTTCTGAAGATCTACCTCTGGCCCAGCCCCCCCACCCCCTTGCCCTGAGAACAGGAAGGGGCTGGCTCGAGGGGCTCACACTTTCACACAGGAATAGGATGCACTTTATTTGCTTGTGCAAAGGCAGATGAGGATGTTTCCTGGTGTGACCAGTGGCCCTCCCAGCCATAGCCCCCCTCCCCAACCCCCCACCTTTCCTCTGGTTCAGAAGGGAAAGAACCGGTGCACCCTGACCCATGGAGGTCAGGGCTGTCCCCATGGGTCCTCGTTCTGCCGGCCTCAGGAGGCTTGTCCTGGAGCTGGGAGGGGGGCGGCGGGGGCGGGGGGGGGGGGGGACGTTCAAGGACCAGCCTGCACCTCCAGCCTGACAGCCACGCGTCCTGTACTTTGGGTTTCTTGGTTTGGTTTTTTAAATGCCAGTCTCCGCACATAAGTGCATTCTGAAAGAGAGGCTCCAGCTATCACTTGTAACCACAAATATACATATATATTCTATCTACAAAGTGTTTATTTGCAAGATGTTCTGACGGTAAGCTCGGGTCTGCCCGCGTTGTGACCATCTGTCCCTGGTCCTCGTCCCTGCCCCCAGGCACGAGTGGCACGGGGGTGGGCCATCAACTGTATGTATTAAAAATGACTGTATCAAATAAATGTTTATTGCCTTTTTTCCAAGGGTTGTGTGTGGCTGAGTTTGTGGTAATACAAGGGGTAGGGTCCTTCCCCCGGGCGGACGAAACCCCCACTTTAAGTCTGGGGATGCCCTGCCGCAAGGCTTTGTGGGACCTGTAGTCCTTGCAGCGCGCCGGCGGGCGTACAGTGTACAGCCCCGAACTACAGCTCCCGGCGGCTTGTGCAGTCCACCCCGCCCACTCGCCCAGCGCAGAGGCCTCGGAGCTCCATGGCGGCGCCTCCGGCCTCCGCTGATGCCCCCCGCACACCTTCGGGGCCCCCGATGGCGGGAGACGGGACGGATCGGCCAGTGGCTAAGAGCGAGGCCGCCGGCGAGGACCGGTAGGCGTGGCGACCGAGGGCGGGCCGGGGTCGCCTACGCCCCACGCGGCAGCCGTGGGAGGGGCAGCCCCGGCCCACGAGGACGCTGCAGGGGTGCGGCCAGGCACACTGGTGCCCTGGTTGCGCTGGGCGGTCCCCGGCGGACCCGGGGCCGAGCGAACGAGCGCGTTCCGCACCCCGAGGTTGGCTTTGGTTTCCGTCCCTAGTGGACTGGGCCGCGGTGTGTGCCCGCCTGAGGCTCCGAGGCGGGTAGCTTGTGCTGGAGTCCGCCCCCGCCCCACCGAGAGGTCAGGGGGCGCGATTCTAGGGGTGGTACATGGACCCCTCTGTCGCACCTGGAGGGGGGTACCCTCCAGGCTTCGGTGGCGGCTTTGCAAGAGGGGACGTTGTGGGGGTACAGTTGGGGAGGAGCTGCCTGTCACCCTGGCAGTAGAGACAAGTGGTCGAGAGGAAACGGGCTCAGCTCCATGCCTCGGGAACCAGCGCCGCCAGTGGCAGACCGAGGAGGCCGGGTCCTCGCTTTCCGGGTCTGAGCTGTCCCCAGGGGAAGTCAGGGATGGCCCGGCCTGGGCTCTAAAGGAAACCATGGTCCCAGTCCGGGCCCCTGGTCCCCGGACGGTCGGTACCTGGACGACCTGAGTGCGGCCGGGAGAGGAAGGAAGGGTGCCGTGTAGTGCTCCCCGGCAGGAGGAGGCTGCCTTGGCTCTGAAGGAGCAACTTGTGTCCTGGGCTGACACCCTCCCAATGAGCAGATACTGGGAGCCTGGCACAGGGAACAGGGCCTAATAGGCCCTGAGTCAGTAACACCTGCTGATCCCAAAGAGCCTTTGATTTAGCCTGGAATCAGACAGGCCAGGCAAGTCCCTGGAGACACAGGTGGCCAGCAGCCACCACCCGGGCCCTGCCCTGCCCTGCACACAGAGGAGGTGGCCGGACCTGCGGGCCCAGTGGACGGCAGGACTCTGCTCTGGAGACTGAGGGGTCTGCCCCGCCACTCCTCTGCTCACCACTGTCCCCCAGTGCTTATGCCAAGGACTCCCCTGCACTGTCCCTAAGCGGGCTCCAGTGGAGGCCAGGTATCCCTGCATGCCTCAGGCTATCTCCGGGTTGGGTCCAGTGGAGTCAGGGCTGAAGCTGTGGGATACAGGGGGGCTGGCCCAGAGCAGCCAGAAGGAGGGGTCATGCCAGTGGGTGGGGTTCCCATGTCTGTACCTGCCCTGAGACAGCCACCCTGAAACCTCTGTCCCTGAGCTGGTCTGGGACATCGGCTGCCTGGCCCAGATGAACCAGCTCCTACCTCCTGCCAACACCTCCCTCCCACTTCCCCCACCCTTGCAAACAGCAGACTTCCCTAACCCCACACAGGTTGTCAGGCAGGTGTAGAGGCCCTGGGGCTGCTAGCCCCAGCTCTGCAGTCCTGCCCAAGGCAGGTCCAGGTCCCTAAAGTGGCTCTGCCCTTGCCCATCTGCCCAGGCCAGGGGGGCAGGGCAACCAAGAGGGGGGCTCCCATGGGCAAAGACCAACAGGTCAGTCCTGCCACCAGGTGCCTCTGGTGGGCTGCAGATACACACCTCTGTTACCTGGGCAGCCAGGAGAGAGGCCCCCTGCCGACCTGTGAACCTCACGTGGCCGTCTCTCTCCCCTGAGGCTCTGTCAGCCCTAGTGCTGAGTCAGGAAGAGAGCTGACAGGCTGACGTTTGGTGGACTGATCACAGAGAGTCTGGGGCCCGTGGATGGACACCCCTTCACAGACTTGCGGATGGATCCTTTAGCTGGCCACTCTTTCTGAGCCTCTCTTCCTCCTGCTGCCAGGTTGGGGAGTGGCTGTGCACCGTCCCCCCTCCCCCAAACCCAGGACTGAGCACTGGGTGGCCTTGGGGGACATGCTGGAGCTTGGCTGTGGAGGGGCGGGGCCAGCAGCTATTCTCAGCTGCTCTGGAGGGTAGAGTTTCAGGTTTGTTTATGCCTCTAGGAGGCACCTTGGGGACAGGGGCGGGATACCCTGCTCAGCCCCGAGTTCAGCTCGGCCCAGACACATCTCAGATTCCCGTGGCGCTGGGGGCAGCTGGCTCTGCAGCCCCAGGCAGGCCAGGGGTCTGTAGCTCTCTGCAGGGTGTTGGGGGGGGTGCACGGGGGTCACAGCAAGCCCTAGGCGGCAGTGCACCATTGCGCCAGCCGTGCACCAGAGGGCTGTTCACACCCACGGCTGGCCTGCTCTCCAGCAGGGTCAGTGCTATTAATATCGGCAAGTGCACAGCCCCCAGCCGGGGTGATCCGCTTATGCCTATGACCTCGGTGTCGGGGGCTGGCGGTGAGCGCTGTGACCAGGGCCTGGCAGGGCCTCCCAGCAGCTGACTCCCTGCTTCCCAGGGGGCAGCCCCTCACGGAGGGGCAGTTTGGGTGCCTGCTGAGCTGCCGTGGGGGGCCACTGTGGGCCTAAGGCCTTGCACTGGTGCCCCCTGCAAACACCTCGGACCCCCACCCCTGTGCCCCAGTCATGAGCAGCCCCCCAGCTTACCCTGGCATCAGGATCTCGGGCTGCTGGGCCCTTGAAGGCAGGTGAGTGGCTGGCCTGTTGTCGTGGCTGTGGTGGAGAGACCCACCTTCTCTGGGAGAAGGGGGATTCCCACCGCTGTGCATAATGGGTGTCAGGAAACATCCAGGCCAGGCAGGTGCTGGGGGTGGGGGCAGACCTACCACCCACAGGCCCTGGTTTTGCCAGGGGAGGGGTGGGAGGGAGTGCTGTTCACCGTAGGAGTCTGTCGCTGGGGACCCAATCCTGTGCCTGAAATTACTTGCCATTGTAGCCGGAGCCCCTGGTCCACCTGGGAGCAGGGAAGTGAGGTCTCCTGTGCAGTTTCTCACCTGGAAGCTGGTCCCACTTGTGACAAGGGAGCAAGGCTCACCTGGAGGGTGTGGGGAGAGGCCGTGTCCCAGCTCCCAGAGAGACGGGCTTGGGCTTTGGAGGAGGCCTCAGGGCTGGGCTTGGCTGCCCACCCAGCCTAACACCTCTCAGGCCCCTGTGAGCCGAGGTGGGTGGACGTCTAGTGCAGTTGCCCCAACCCACTCCCCCCTTCCCTAGGAAGCTGTCCACCCCAGGCGTTAGCAGCGCCCGCCCTCAGTTGTCCTTGATGGTGACCGTCATTTCCTCAGGGAACCAGGCACTGTCACAGGAGGGACCCGAAGGCTCCCACCAGAGGGGCCTGCCGCCTGGGATGAGAAGTGGGGGACCGGGAGCGATGTGAGCTGTAGTTCTCAGCTCTGGGGGGCCATGTGGGCCTGGCAGGCCCCTGGCAAACAGTGACCTTGTGGGGCTTCCTCACTGAGAGCAGGTTCAGAGAGGAGGGGCCTCCATGGCCCTCGGTGCTCTCCTGCTGCTGGGGCGGCTCCTCCTGCCGTTGCCGGGGTGTGCGGCTGGGCTGCCCCCGGGCAGGTGTCCAGGGGTGCTGCTGGCGCTGTCCTCTGACCGGGACCTACGGATACCATCCGCCTCCTCATGCTGAGGGGGCATGCCGGCGGTGCCCAGGGCGGCTGGTCCACGTCGGGCCCAGTGACCCACATGCTCATGGTCGGCGGCAGCGCCGCATCCTGTCCCCAGCCCACCTGACCACCTGCACACCTCTGTGCCTGGTGTTGGCGCTCGGCCCCACTGGGAACATCAGCACTGGCTCTGAGCAGAATGTGGAGGGTAATTGCTGTCCCTGTAGAGACACCACCAAGGCACACAAACTGGCTAATTACTGCTGCCACCGACACCCCCCCACCCCGCCACTGCTGCCCTGGTGACTTCTCTGTCCCCCAGAACAGTGCTGTGTGCGTCCTGTCAAATACGCCAGCTGGCTTTCTTACAGCTCACACATGTGCAGACATGGCCATCTGTGCCCTGGGAGCTTCCCGTGTGATTTGTCATGTGTTAGGCCTCAGCTGACTCCCTCCACACCCTCCCCACACACGCATGTGGGCTGCAGTGGCGATGGCTGGGCAGCCAGCCTCAGAGGCTGATGCAGCCTGGCCTGGCTGCTGAGAGCAGGGGGCAGGTGCCCGTGAGGCACTCCAGCCAGACAAACCCCTCATCCCTAACCTCCGCCCAGCACGGTCCCAGCGCGTCGGCTTCCAGCCTACTCTCACACACGCACCCCACTCTCGCACGCTTTCCTGAAGGGCGTGCAGGTGGCCACGCCTGCTGGCTGGTTTCTGCACAAACACTTTAGCGTTCACTTCCCCCACCAACCTACGTCGAGGACACCAACTGTGTCCGAGTCTGCCTCAGCCCTTTCCTGACAGGGTGCCGAGCAGGCCCTGAGCCATTCAGGGTCCCCCTGAGGGGGCCACCCTGTTCGGCTTCGGGCTTCAGGCCAGTAGTCGCAGACCCTCTGGGGTGCTAGTAACAAAAAGGTCAGCAGGTTGGCCCCCACAAGCCTGGTGGCAGCCAGGCCACGTGCTGCTTCACTTTCCCAGACCAAGTGTCCACCCTGCAGGCTGCAGGGCCTCCCAGCCCAGGGTCCCCTCCTGTGTCCATCCATGTCACTGCCCTTGGTGTGGGCGATACTTCCTTCGTGGTTTGCTGTGCCTGGGAATGCATGTGAACAGTGACCGAGGCTGCAGTCCCTGTGGGTGGGGGGTGGCAGGCGGGTTTGGTGTGCCGCCTGCAGGGGGTGTGTCACAGGCACAGCCGGCCGAGGCGAGCATGTCCCTCCCCACCCCCCAGCAGCAACGCTGAGGCCTTGGACCGGCTGCTCCCACCCGTGGGCTCCGGGCGCTCACCCCGGAAACGCACCACCAGCCAGTGCAAGTCAGAGCCGCCGCTGCTGCGCACCAGCAAGCGCACCATCTACACGGCGGGGCGGCCGCCCTGGTACAACGAGCATGGCGCGCAGTCCAAGGAGGCCTTCGCCATCGGTGAGCCGGCTGCCCCGCCTGCCACCCCCTCATCCCCATGGGCCCTGCCCCCGGGGTCCTGGTGTGAGCCCACTGGCCCACTGCCCGCAGGCCTGGGTGGCGGCAGCGCCTCTGGGAAGACCACCGTGGCCAGGATGATCATTGAGGCCCTGGACGTGCCCTGGGTGGTCCTACTGTCCATGGACTCCTTCTACAAGGTAAGGGGCCTGTGCCCGCGGCCGCCGTCCCAAGCCCGCAGCCCGCCCCCCCTCGGTGGCCCCAGTGGCACCCAGCCTGCCTGCCCCGCAGGTGCTCACCCGGCAGCAGCAGGAGCAGGCCGCCCTCAACAATTACAACTTCGACCACCCCGATGCCTTCGACTTCGACCTCATTGTGTCTACCCTGCAGAAGCTGAAGCAGGGCAAGAGCGTCAAAGTGCCCGTCTACGACTTCACCACCCACAGCCGCAAGAAAGACTGGGTAGGCCTGGCGGGCGCGCGCGCAGGTGGCGGGGGCCACAGGCGGGCGCGGGCACAAGCACAGGCCCCTCCCTCCGCAGAAGACGCTCTACGGGGCCAACGTCATCATCTTCGAGGGCATCATGGCCTTTGCTGACAAGGCGCTGCTGGAGGTGAGGACGGGCTTGGGCTGCCTCCCACAGGCCTGGCTGTAGACTGGCCGCCTCCTGGCAGGCCCTGGTCACAGCCCTGCCCCCGAGGTATGTGGCCACCTGTCCCAGTAGGTGGTGCCTTGAGAGCATGCCTTCTCCCTGGAGGGGTGGGGGATGTAGGGTTGAGCAGACCAGGCAGGGCTTTCCCCCCCCCCACGCCCCCAAAAACACTGATATCCCCTCAGTGGCCATACCGCCCAAGTCCTCTGTCCCCATCTGCACACCCCACGGCTGTCCCCCGGGGTCCACATGGTTGCTAAGGTCACTGTGACCTTGGGGTGAGGGTGGTCCACGGTGGCCCCTTGTGCTGCCCCTGCTGAGGCCTGTCTCCTGGCCGCTTTGTGCTTTCTGTTCCTGTGGAAGCTCTGAGGCTCAGGCCCTGGGAACCCATGGCCCCTGCACCCCCGTTCATGGTCCCTTCAGGGGCCACCTGCCATGTGCTGAGTGTGAGGACAGACCCCAGACTCACCAAGCCCAGGCCTGGGGGTGAGCGTGTCCGTGAGGGAGGCTGCCCGGGAAGCAGGCCGGCAGCAGCCCCCCGTCACCAGACCCGGGCCTGGACCGGCCATGCTCAGTGGCTCACTCTGCTGCAGCTCCTAGACATGAAGATCTTCGTGGACACGGACTCCGACATCCGCCTCGTACGGCGGCTTCGCCGGGACATCAGCGAGCGCGGCCGCGACATCACGGGCGTCATCAAGCAGTACAACAAGTTTGTCAAGCCGGCCTTCGACCAGTACATCCAGCCCACCATGCGCCTGGCAGACATCGTGGTGCCCCGAGGTGCGCCTGCCCTGGGGGCTGGGTGAGGATGTGGCGCGGCCACCCTCCAGCAGGCGTCATCCCCCTGCCCTTCCTCCCAGGGAGCGGGAACACAGTGGCCATTGACCTGATTGTCCAGCATGTGCACAGCCAGCTGGAAGAGGTGAGCCAGCCTCCCCGTGCCCACCCCACGCCTGCCCCTGCGGCCCCCACATGCTTCCTGTTCCCTGCGCAGTCCGCAGGGCCCCAGGAAGGGGGCTCGGGTGCCCCCTGGTGGTCCAGGCCTGAGCTGCGCCTCCCGCCCTGTGGGGGGACGGTTGGGTTTCCGGGCCAGGCCCCCCTCTGGAGCACCCACGGCGGGGTCCCGGCCTGAGGCCACACGTTCTGGGCTGGAAGCCTGAGGGGCTGCCTACCCGCGGTCGGCTGGCACCGCCCCTCTGCCCCCCACCGTGGCTGGCAGTCACCGAGGACCGTCCCTTCGTGGGGCTGTGACGCGTCCATTCCTGGGTGGGTGGCCGGGCAGGGCACACGGCAGCGACGGGCTATGCTGTCCAGTGGCTGCGAGGGGCGAACTGCCCTCAGTGACGCGCCTCCCTGTCCCCTTGTCCCCCGTGATGCTGCCGCAGCGTGAGCTCAGCGTCAGGTAAGACGCCCCACGCCTGTCCGCACAGACGGCGCGTAGCCGGCACGCGCGGTGCTGGGGGCCGCGGTTCTCCTCCCTGAGGCAGCCCTGCTCCCGACACAGAAGGGGGCCCAGGCCCCACGCTGCTTCTGCCTCCCCTTTCGGGCGGGTGAGGGAACAAAGGCACAGGAGGAGGTGAAAGAACTGGCCTGCGGTCGCCCCGAGCCGTGACCTGGGAGGCTTCGGGCCACTCTGGAGTCTGGCTTCTTCCCGGCCCCAGAGGCACGGCCTCCCTGCGCCAGCACTGCCTGCCCGCCAGGCCAGGGGCCACGGGGTCCAGGCCTCCTGCAGCCTGAGCGCTGGGGGAGCACCTCGTCGGATGGGGGGACCGGTGTGGACAGCGCTGGGGTGGTGCCCACCCGCCCCACCCTCTGGCCCCCGCTCCCCAGGGCAGAGCTCACACAGGGCCCGGGGCTGCATCCAGGTCCTGCCCCTCGGGGTGGGCAGCATGGGGGGCTGACTGCGGCCTGGGCTTTCTGTGGCGTTGGGCTGTGTGCCTGGCAGGGCCCCCAGTGCTCACCCGGAGCACCCCCTCAGGGCCGTCGCCAGCCTCTGCTCTGAGAAAAACGTTTCCAGGCTTCACACTAGAGAAACCCCCTAAACGCGGCTGCCTGCATTTTCCCTTTCTCTGGTCAGCCCAGGAAGTGGGGACTGGGGCCGCACCGCCTCCGCGGCCCCAGGAAGTGTCGCGGGGGCGGGCGAGGACGTCTCTGCACGCTCGCTCTCCCGGGGTCTTCCTGCCGCCTGGCCCCTCCCACCGCCTCGCACCTCTGCTGCTCCCCGGCTGAGCGGCCCTCTCTGTTCTCTTCCTTCTCTGTAAACCCTGGGGTGTCCTGCCCTGTCCCCTCCCCGACCCGCTCATCACCTCTCCGCCTGGCGAGCAGAGGAAGCTGCGCTGGGATATGTGAGGACCGAGTGCGCTGGTTGTGGTGCCGGCTGCGCTGTGCTGGGGCTGTGGCCGCTGCCGCCCACCCCGCCTCCCGCCCTTTTCCCTCCGGGTACGGGGCAGCTTCGGCAGCTTTTTCCCTCTCCTGAGGGGCCGCACGTCACCTGGGGGGCAGGGGCAGGGCTGCCCCAGCTGAGCTGTCCCCGGGGGTAGAGGGGTCCTGAGCCCCCCTCGCTCTGCCTGGCCCCGCCTCTGCGGCTCTTCCGCAGCTCGCTTCCCGCCTAATGGTCAGCTGCTCCACCTTCCTTCCACTGTGCTCTTTAACCTTTGCCTAGCTCTTGAGGGGGTGGGGGTATGGGGCTCCCCACCTTCGGAGGGGCCACAGGGAGGCGGCAGCTCCCACCCAGAACTTCCCCCTCACAGTGTGTGGAGCGAGAGGGGGCTCGGGGCGAGACCCTCCTCCAGTCCCGCCCGCTGTGTCCCCAGGGCCGCGCTGGCCTCCGCGCACCAGTGCCACCCGCTGCCGCAGACGCTGAGTGTCCTCAAGAGCACGCCGCAGGTGCGGGGCATGCACACCATCATCAGGTGAGCCCGTGGGCAGGGGGGGCGGGGCGGGGCCAGGTGGCCCCTGTTGCTAAAGCGCCCCCATCCCTCCTGTAACTGGGCTGCAGGGACAAGGAGACCAGCCGGGACGAGTTCATCTTCTACTCCAAGAGGTTGATGCGGCTGCTCATCGAGCATGCGCTGTCCTTCCTGCCCTTCCAGGTGCGGGGCTGGCAGGCGAGGGGCGGGGTAGGGTGGCCCCTCGTGCTCACCAGCGCCCCCAACTGCTTGGCCGCAGGACTGCGTGGTGCAGACCCCACAGGGGAAGGACTACGCGGGCAAGTGCTACGCGGGGAAGCAGGTAGGGCGTGGGCGTGCCTGGGGCGCCCGGGGGTGGGGGGGCAAGGGCAGGATGCAGCTCAGCCCGCCCCCTGCCCCCTCAGATCACAGGAGTGTCCATCCTGCGGGCGGGTGAAACCATGGAGCCAGCGCTGCGGGCCGTGTGCAAGGACGTGCGCATCGGCACCATCCTTATCCAGACCAACCAGCTCACGGGGGAGCCGGAGGTGTGGGGGTTGTGCAGGGGGTGGGAGCCGTTGGTGCGACCCTGGGCTGCGGGTGGTGCTGACGTGGTGCTGACGTGGCGCTGACGCTCGGCCGCCCGCAGCTCCACTACCTGCGGCTGCCCAAGGACATCAGCGACGACCACGTGATCCTCATGGATTGCACCGTGTCCACGGGCGCCGCGGCCATGATGGCAGTGCGCGTGCTCCTGGTGAGTGGCCCCAGGGGCTGCTGGGTGGGGCAGGGGCTGGAGTCTCCATTGCGTCCCTGGGCCCTTCCGGCAGGACCACGACGTGCCGGAGGACAAGATCTTCCTGCTGTCGCTGCTCATGGCAGAGATGGGCGTGCACTCGGTGGCCTACGCGTTTCCCCGCGTGAGGATCATCACCACAGCGGTGGACAAGCGCGTCAATGACCTGTTCCGCATTATCCCGGGCATCGGTGCGGCTGCCAGGGCCAGCGGCGGGTCTCAACGGGGCAGGGCAGGCTGAGCCAGGCCCCCTCTACAAGGGCCTGCTTCTTTCTCCAGGAAACTTCGGGGATCGCTACTTCGGGACAGATGCTGTCCCCGATGGCAGCGACGAGGAGGAAGCGGCATCCATGGGCTAGCCCGCCGCCCAGTCCTTCCCACCTGCGTCCCCATCCGCCCTCCTGGCCCATGCTTACAAAGGACAGACGTTGTTCTAACTTAAAGATGTCACTGGTATAGCTTATTCTATACATTTTACAAAATAAAGTTTTAGGAAAAACCAAGTTCTGACTGACAAGATGGGGGCTTGGGAGTGACCCCAGGGTGGCCAGCTGTCAGGCTGCTTCAGTCCCCAAGCTGCCAGGCCCCCGTGCAGAGCCAGAGTCCAGGTGCCTGGCCACGGCTGCGTCCAGGTCAGGCTGCCTCCTTCCCCACAGGATAGGCTACCCGCTCAGGCTGGGCGCCCAGTTCAGGAGAGGGCAGAGTGGGGCCAGGCGGGGAAGCCCTGGCCCTGCTACATGGGTCCCTTGGCGGCCACCTGGCCTGGGCCTCCCTCCACAGGCCAGCCCCACCCCCACCTGTTCCTACCCTGAGGGGGTGGCGGAAGTGGGCATGTGGGCCGCCATAGGAGGGAGTGGTGAGTGGTGTCGCCATTGGCGGGAGTCCCAGATGCAGGAGAGGTGGCCAGGGTCTCCATGGGCCCGCCATACCCTTCAAGTCCTGAAACCCACATCCAGCCTGCCTTCACTGCTCCTGGGCCCTGGGGTGGAGGCCAGCTTCTCCGGCCCCTTAAGGCCAGTCCAGGCAGGCCTACCTGGGGAGGGGGGGTGACCACACAGGCAGCCATCTGGGCTGCTGCAGGGGCAGTGTCAGGCATCCCATTCACCCCTCCACTCCTTCCAGCCCTGCTCTGGCCTCTTTCCTGTCCTCCTGATCTCCTTGGTTCCCCCGCCCCCCACAAAGGCCTTGTCATGGAAAAGCTTGACGTGGGGCGGGGACAGGAAGTCGCTGGGTGGGGGCCAGGCCAAGGCGGGCAGATAAAAGCAGAAGGCTGGTCCCAGGGGTGGCCAGGCCCCAGGGACGAGAACCAACGCCTGGCTGTCAACAGAGGCTGCTCCCAGGGTGGTGAGTGCCTCCCCCCACCGCCCTGGGTCTCTGGGCCCCCTCCTTCATGCACTGATCCTCCTGCTACTGCAGGGAGCCTGGCAGCTGCAGCAGGCCCACCACTGTCTCAGGAGTAGCGGCTGGCTTGTGAGGCGGGGAAGATGCCATTCTGTCCAGCCAGCCCCGCCCTCCCAGGTGAGGATTGGGGTGACCAGTTCAAGAGTAGCTGGGCAGGGGTAGGTCATTCCTGGAAGGGGCCCCCGAAGTCCAGCCAGGGTCTGACCAGCTCCCAGAAAGGAAACCCCACATGCCTGTGCCCACACCATCACGCACGTCAGCAGCGCGGAGCCACACATGCACGTGTGTGCCCTCAGGAGGAGAGGGCCCCACTGCCCCCACCCTGGGAGGACAGCCACCTCCAGCGGCGGTCTCCTCCTCCCAAGCAGCCCAGGGAAGCCAGGCCACAGGCAAGGGGACCTCTTGGGCCCGTTTCCTGCTGGGCCCTGTGAGGTGGTGGAAGTGGGTCACCTTCCAAACAGCCATGGGGGGAGGGGAGCGGGTGGTCTCTGGGGACCAGTGGGAGGAGGGCACGTCCTGTGGCCCCTGGGAACCTCCCAGCCCCAGGATCCAAGATCCAAGACTGTCTTGGGAACAGCTGCTGGACACGTCAGGAGGGTCTAGCGTGAGCGGAAGACTCGGGGGTGACCTCGGGGATGGGCAAACCCAGCCAGGAGACCCTCGGATGCACCAACTAGGGGTTGGGAGCCAGGTGGCCCTGGAGCTGGGTGTCTGGGCCCTCTCACCTTGAGGAGGGAGTAGGGGACTGCAGATCCTGGGAGGGGACCATTGGCTGGGAGCCACCAAGCAGCCAGCCCCTGCCCTTGTCCAGAAGCTCCTGGGACTTGTGGGGTGAGGCTCCCTGAGGAGAAACCTGCCTGCTGGGGGCGCCGCTGCTGCACTGGGCCGTGCCTCCAGGACTGCCCGACCTGAGAATGGTGTCTGCAGGGTCAATCTCAGGTTCGTCAGCCCATGAGGTGCCGCCCCCGCCCCTTCCCCGTCCCCGGCGGCTGCTGCCACAGCATGAGGACGCCTGGGGCACCCCTTCAGGGCTGGTGGGGAGCACGGCCCAACATTAGAGGCACAGAGGGTCTACACACTGAATGGGGCAGGTCACGTGTGCCCACGTGTCTGGAGAGCTGGTAGGGCCTCGTGGAGCCTCAGCGGGTACCTCTGGAGTCAGAAGCATCCTGCATGGTGCCGGGACTCCCAGGCCCCAGGCCTGATACGGCACCAAGAGCCTCAGGGAGAGTCCCTCGGCCAGCCCCAAGGCTGGGGGCGTCAGATGCTCTGAGGTCCGGCTGAGGGGAGGGAGGCTGGGAGTGGCAGGAGGGGAGGGTGCACAGGGTTGTGAGAGGCAGAGGGCGGCAGCAGGCCTGGCTCTGCCTGGGTGAGAAGGGCAAGAATGTAGCAGTTCGCACGTGGCCTTGGGGGGCCCATTCTGTGACTGTTACAAAATGGGGCCCAAGGAGGGACTGGGCTGGGAGCAGTGGCCACTTCAGGGCTGACACTCCAGGCAAGGGTCCCTTGGCACCTCTGCTCACCTATGGGCTTCCAGCTGGGGGCCAAGAACCACCCCGTGCCGCGTGACGAGGCTTCGGGCTGGCTCTGGCTCTGACCAGCCCAATCTCCATGCACCCCAGTCCCAGCTGGCTTAAGTGTCGGCCATCAAGATGGCTGGAGGACCGCGTATCCACACAGAGAGGGACCTTGGTCCCTGTGTTGGGGCATCAGATACACCCGAAGACTGAAGTTTTGGGGATTCTGCAGCTGAACTGGGGTGCCCAGCAGGGTTTGTTTCCTGGTGGGACCAGCAGGTCCTTCTGAAGCAGGGGCTCTACTCCTTGGGGACTTGGAGTTGGGCAGGGAGGGGGCAGCCCCCAAACAAGGACCTGATGGCAGTCGTGGGGTCTCCCTGCGGTGAGCCAGGTGATCCTGGCTGGGGGCTGAGCATGCTGCTGCGTGTGCTGGTGGGGGGCGTCTAGGTTTGGGGCAAAGCTGCTCACAAGTGCACTCAGGCAGATGATACGGGTGACCCTCCCCCATGCCCTGAGGAGCCAAGCTGCCCTGGTCCCCATCTCCTGCTGTGGTTACTGAGCAAGAGCAAGTCCTCACGTGGCCTTGGCGCTCTGGGTCCCAGGGCCCTGCCTGTCCCCGCCGCGGAGACCCATGTGTGTGATCGACACTCGCAGGCTGTCCCCTCCACCTCCTGGAATAAATTATTTCAAATGGTGACGCCGCTGATTGGTACAGCCCGCCAGAAGTCCGACCCGGACCTGGGGGCGGATTTAGGCGACTCCTTGGTCCTGTCCCGGCCAAAGGCATCCCCAGGGGCCCCTCACCGCGGGGTCAGGTCGGCCGGGCACTCACCACAGTGGGTGGAGCCAGCGGACGTAGAACCCTCCGCCAGGTCCTGGGGAGGGAGGTGAGGTGGGGCTTCCGGCCGGCGAAGGCCGTGACACCTGCTTGCGGGCTCGAGGTGACCTGGTTTGCCTGTAGTGCTCCTGGGCCGGAGGGTTGAGGGGCGGACACACAAGGTTCCCCTGCCGACAGCAGCGACTGCAACCCCCGCCAGGAGCACAGGGTCTCTGGAGGGCGGAGGAGTGGGTTACTTGCTATTCCTGGTAAGAGTCCCATAGGGAAAATTGAAAATACCGAGATAATCAAGGAAGAGTCACAGTAAGGAAACGTCTGAGGACGCAAGGCCACCGGGGGTGGGTAGGAGCGGCCAGTGGCCACGGGCAGTTGAGGCCACTGGAGCCAGGAATGCAGCCAGTGCCACGCCCCACTTTGGTGAACCACCAAGTATGGTGCCCACGGGCCAGACCCCCGGGCGCCGGGGGCTCACCTGCCAGCGGACAGCCTAGTGGTGAAAATACAGACTAGACCTGATGCGGCCACGGGGATGGAGTACAGAGTACCACCTGCACCGTGCGGACACTGACTCAGTGGCCTGGGCACAGCGCACGCAGCTGGCGGTGGTGCATGAGGTTTGCGGGCGCACAGCCTGGCGCGGAGGGCCCAAAACCGAGGACGGGAGCCACCGAAATGCCGGTGGCCGCAGCCGGGAGGGGCGGGGTGTCTGAGCTGGTTTTCAGTCACTTTTCCTATAATGGAAAACCTAGGCCAAACTTCCTATTTCTTTTGTCGGAATGGTTTGTTTCAAGGTGTTTTGCTGAATTACTTGGCATTTTTACAGCAGCTCCCAGTTTTTCAGAACGCTTCGGCCTGGCCCTGAGCCAAGACCGAGAGCGCAGAGGAAGACCCAGTGCCCCAGCCCACAACCCACAGGCCTCCTGGGCCAGGGCAGCCTCCCCCACCCAGTGCAGAAGGGCTCATGTGGCCGGGCCTGAAGCCCCAGCACACCCCCTGGGAGGCAGAGCCAGAGGAGGATGCTTGTCTCAGGGTGAGTGAACTGCAGGCACGAAGGTGGTTGGTGTCTGGGCCAGACCCCCAGTCCAGGGACACTTCCTCCTGCCCTTGGGCCCGTGACCGCTGCATGACCAGGTGGGAGGACCTGAGTCTTCGCTCAACCGATGACCCCGCGGGGCAGGCCTCTGAATGGCCAGGACAAAGGAGAACAGGATGGGGCCGCCCACAGCCCACACACAGCACCAGCCAACAGTGAGCTCTGCCCACCAGCCTCCTCACTGTCCAGATGCCAGCGGCCACTTGTCCAGGTAGACCATCACTCACGGCCTCAGGACAGAGGAGGTGCTGCTGTTTCTGTAGCATGTGGGGCAGGGACAGTGCCCGGACATGTCCCCAACGGCCACAGAGCCCAGTCCAGTGGCCCCAGACTCCCAGCACTCATAGCTCCCGGCCCGCTTCCTTCCGGCCTCAGTGTTCAGAAAACAGAGGAGAGGGAGGTTCATCCACACCTGGACCTGGCAGGTGGCAGTGACTTCTGAGCCCCCGGGGGACTGAGCAGGGGCCCCCAAGTCGGCTGGCCCCTCAGCACAAACAAACCCCAGCAGGGCTCTGCAGAGCCTCGTAAGAAAGACACCCTCCGGTCTGCAGTGAGAACATTTATTTTACAATCGTTACACCTTCACTTCCGGGCAACACCCAGATGCAGGGGACGGAGCTCACCTCGGGCAGCCCTGGGCCCCGAGCCAGGCCCTCATTGCGTATGCAGGGGCTGGGCCTCCGCGCACTTGTTAAAGCAACACATCGAGCTGCCCCTTGGCGTGCAGCATGACCCCACCCTCCAGGGGGACGGCCTGGCCCTGCGCTGCCCACCACCCCGTGGTCCCGACACCAACGGCTCAGAATGCTCGGTCAGAATCTCTCCGGTGCTCAGAGTCTCCACGAGGAAAGGGCTCCCACGGCCTCCCAGATGTCATGCAAGGACACGCACCTGTGGGTTAAGCGCCCTGCCCTGTGGAGGCCAACAGCGGCCACCCTGGCAGTCCAGGTGCCACACCGACGCCCACAAACTCCAGGTGCGGGGTCGTGTCAGTGGTCTCTTCTGGGCCCCCAGCAGAGGGGCTGGGGGGCCCTCCGCCCACCCGACACACCAAGAAACAGGCCACTTTGGAGCCGCCTTTATTGTACCTGCCACTTTGCCACTCAACAGCAGCCATCACGAGGGCTGCGTGACACACACACACACACACACACACATATGTACACATGGCCACACCCCCACTGCCCATGCCTGTGGCACAGTTGATGCCAACCGCGCTGGGAAGGGCTGTAAAAAGGTGGCTTTCGCCAATTCCACAGGAGGAGGTCACACCCGAAACAACAGCACATGGGCAGCCCTGTGTCACACAGCTCACAGCTCAGAGCTGAGAGAGATGAGGTCAGTCACTGTCTTCACACCTGCTGCCACCAGGCCCCTGGAAGGACAAGCTGGAGCCTGGGAAGGACAACCCCCTCCCCTCATCTCACCCGCCCCTCTTGAGAGCCTGGTGCCGGGGAGGCGGAGGGTCTCCCGACTGCTGGTGGGCCGCCCGCAGGCCCCAGCATGCCCAGCACAGACCACCCATGTTGCAATATCCAGAATAGCCTGGCAGGGCTGACCCCCAAGCGGGAGCCGGGCGATGAAGCCCCACTGCCAGTCAAGGGCCCCACAGGGCGGGCTGCGCAAACCAATCAGCTGGGAAGGCTCCCGCTCCGAGCAGCAACATCTAAAGCAGTTTGAAATGAGAACAAAGCCAAGAAGGAGACAAGACAAGACCACACCACTGGGCGGAACAGAGCCTACCCACCAGCAGCTGCCAGCAGATGCCTGCCAGGCCACGGGCTATGCTGCCAGACCCCTTAGGTGCCCCCTGCTCCGGCAGTCTGTCTGGACAGCCACGCCTTTGGCAAAACAGACCCCACCATGCCCGGGCCACACACACCGGCTGCCAGCAGACACCAGCACTGGCCCCACATGGCTGCCGCTCCAGGTGGCCCTTGGGTGGGGCGCAGGGTCACCCCCACTCGGTGCATAACAGGGGGCCTCTCCAGCCTCAACCACTCTGCTCACCCGGGAAACAGACCACGAGAAACAGGGAAATACAGGGACCCGAACACAGCGCTGCCCCAGGAGGCTCCGCCTGGCACAGGCAGCCCGCCCCACCCCCTTGCTGGGCCTGTCAGCCACTTCCAAGTCCACAGATGCCCACCTGGAGCCCGTGCCCCTAGCCCCAGGGAGCTTCCTGTCTCCAGGGGAAGGTCAGCAACCTGCAGACTCCTAGCAGGGCCTCACTGGGACGTGTGCGGCAGCCTAACTGGGTGGAGCCTGGCCCCCAGCAACAGCATGGCCGCTGCACAGGAGGCTCTCTGCCTGATGCGCAAGATCTCGACCAGGTACTTGGTCACTCTGAGGAGGAACAGCTCAATTCCCAAGTGACTTCCAGGGGACTCCGCAGGACGACGCGGCCTATCCTCACCTCCTCCCTCGCGGGGGGGGGGGGGGGGGGGGTTTCCAACAATGAGTCTCTTCCTTGAGAGAGAGGCCTGGTGTCAGCAAGCAGCTCTGCGCCAGCGCCGCAGTGCAGTGCTGCCCTCTCACCGCGTCTTCCTGACCATCCAACGAGCAAAACCGCCCAAGCAGGCTGAGCAGCCCTGGCCCGGCCTGCAGGAGCACGGGTGGGGTGGGCTGTGGCACTGGGCATTCTGCCGGAGCAGCCAGGCCCCCGAACACAAGCTCCAGCCTGACACTGCCGTGCCTTCCAGCCACGTCCCAGCCCACCGAGTCTGCTGTGTGGCCCACGGGAGAGAACAGCGGCTTCAGGAACACGTTCTGGCCGACATGGGGAACCGCACACCCGGCCTCCCGAGCCCGCCTTCCACTCTCCTGGCAGTTCGTGGCACACAGCAGTAGCTACTAGGTTTGTTCTGCAAGAACCAGGCCTGCACAGGCCACGCTCCTCTGTCCCCACAGCAAGGGGGCCACCCGCAGAGTCTGGGACACAGACAAAGACCAACCTCCAGCAGCTCCCAGGAGGTGCCACCCGAGACAGTAGTGGGGGGCTGACAGACAGAGGCCTCAGGGCTCCCAGGCCAGAGCAGGTCTTTGGTCCAGTGAGACCCTCCCCAGGGCCCTGGCATCTGTGGCTCTGGCAGGGGAGCAGCGGGGGAAGGGGGAGCGGGGGAAGGGGGAGCGGGGCTCTGGAAGCAGAGAGCGGGATAGGCAGCCAGGCACCGCCGGAGCCTGGACCCAGACCCACTACGACTAGTGGGGCTGCGGTGGTGCTCACACGTCCACGGGTGGCCAGAGGCACGGGGCCCAAGGGAGCACGGAAGGCGATGCAGGGAAGGGAGAGGGGAGACCGCCCAGACGTGGCCGCCAGCCCTGCTCGTGGGCTGAGGGACACACTCATGGCTCGGGGGGCTCGAGCCACACACAGGCAGAGAAGGTGGTCTCAGGGCCAGAGGCCCCGTGCAGTCCGCACAGCACACACGCCCTTGGGAAAAGCCCCACCCCAAGGCCACGCCCACGAGGTGGACAGAACCTGCACACACTGTCCTTGCCACTGACACCACGGGGTATGACAGCGCCCAGAGGACACTTTCAGCTCCTTGCCCACAGGCCAGCCCAGAGGCCCCGCCTGTGGCTGCCCTGCTGGACCAGACTCACAGCCCTGCAGCAGCACCCGTCCCGGCTGTACCCAGAGCACCGGGGACACCACACCGCGTGGCCAACTCCCTGCTGCAGCCCCAGGCAGCGCCACCCCCCGGGCCACAAGGCCACCCCGTAGCGCGTCCACGACACAGACAGACACGGAGCAGAAGCGTGTGCTGGGGAGGGGGCAGGGGGCAGCGGCCGCAGCGACGCTGCTGGAAAGACTGCATGCTACGAACTCCCCCTATCAGGGGCAGGCGGGCGGGCAGACACAGAGGTGGGAGGGGCCCCCTCCCTGCGGCCAGAGTGGCCCCCTCCCCACCTCCTTGACTACAGTTCATGATTCTGGGATCGAAGTGGCCGGTGCTGGCTGGTCCGCCAATCACAGCTTCTCCGCACTTAATTGAACCCGTCGGTGTGGTAGCTGGGGTGGGAGTCGGCCGTGAGCTGGGTAGTCTCTGTGGCGGATGCTGGCTGTATGACAATCGGTGTGTCTGTGGCCTCTGAAAAGCAACCACACGCACGCTCATCGCATGCGGGCGGCGCAGCCTCCACGCACACACCCTGGGGTGGCGCAGCCCCGTCACCAGGCCTCCCTGCCGGGTCAGGTGTGGCAGGACCAGCGCTCGGAGGGGGGAGGCTGTCTGCCGACCTCCCCCCCAACACGACTTCCTCATCTGCCCGCCCGCTTGGCCCCCGGCACTACGGCTACCGCACGGGCGGGCGGGGACAGCCCCTGCGTCTGCTTTTACCTCCGAGTCCACGTCCCCAGCGGGCCCGGCCGCCACACACACATCCCGGCACCGTGTCAGTGCCCGCCTGTTTGACAAGACAGGTTGGCGCAGTTGAGGGCCTGCTCCGGCGCCGCCCCCCGCATGCAGGCCGGGCCCTGGGCACACTCACCCCGCTCATCGGACTGCAGCTGCGCCTCCAGGTCCTCGGGGGACACGTAGAACTCGGTCTCCTCGCCCTCGGGCGCCTTGGGCTTGCACTTCCCACAGCAGCAATTGAAGCAGCAGCACAGGCAGCAGCAGCAGTAGCAGCAGGTGAGGAGCCCGCAGACAGCGAACAGGGCCTGGGGGTGAGGGCAGCTGGCTGGGTGCTCCGGCCGGGGACCTGCTCTGGGTACCCCCACCGCACGCCCCCGTGTCCCATTGCCCGCTGCAGCTCCTCTGCATCAGCCTGACCAGTGCAAGGGGACAGCCCAGGGAGCCAGGAGACACAGAGCACCCAGGTGCATCGGGGAAACGATTTACAAAGGCAGGACCATGCGCCCAAGGCCGCAGCTGTGCCCTCCCCCTTCCCTGCCACAGGGGCTCTGAATAAACGCAGGAGGGCGTTAAAAATACAAGTGAGATTTCCCACGAGTCTTCCCAAAGGCCAAAGTGCACACGGCCCAGGACGGTGGCATCCTCACGCCGGGAGCACAGGGCGACTAGGGACAGGCAGGCGACTCTGCGCACACTCACTCGAGAGGGGAAGAGTGGAGGCACGGCCTGCCAGCACCGCACGTGCGTCTCACGAGGACCCGCCCCAGCAGCCCCACGCCCCTCACCTTGGCCCACCAACTGGACAGCACGAAGTAGGTGTTCACGTTCTCCTCCCCGAACTGCTCCGCCACGTAGAGCCCCAGAGAGCCGTACTTGTCGTAGATGTTCCGCTTGGTGGCGTCAGTGAGGATGGCGTGCGCGTTGTTGATCTCCTTGAACTTGTCTGCGGCCTCAGGGTTGTCGGGGTTCTTGTCGGGGTGGTACTTCAAGGCCAGCTTCCTGCGAACGAGCCCATGTGCCGCCTCCTGTGTCATGCCCACCCACGTCTGCTAGATCTCCTCCTCCCCCGTCAGGGCCCAGAGAAGCCTCTGTGGCCCACCCTGCTCTGACCTCTAGTGGCCGAGCGGCAAACTGCATGCGGGAGGCTGCCGCAGGGCGAGGGGGCAAGGGGGCAGGCGGGCAGGCGGTCAGTGGTGGGCACCCCTGCTGAGCGGGTCGGACCAGCTTCCCCGCACTTCCCGCAGCACCGTCTACCTCAGGCAGACAGCCTGTAAACACACGGGGCAACGACTCTGAGCTCGGAGGGACCACACCACACACAGCGATGCTAACCCCTGATCGGCCAGGAAGACGCAAAAACACAGGAGGCTCTGGCCCGGCAGGGCGGTCTCATACCGATAGGACTTTTTAATGTCGTCTGAGGTTGCGTTCTTGTCCAGCCCGAGCACATGGTACAGCGATTCCCCGGAGGTAGACAGTGCGCGCTGGCGCTGGTCAGCCATGGTCGACAAGTCTACGAGGAGAAGGCAAAGGAGACTCAGCACGACACAGACAGAAGATACGCGGCTCTCCTCAACCGCAGCACCACAGTGCGGGCGGCTCCCACCCGTGCGTGCAGAGCGCTATGGAACCCACGCTGCGGTGCCGCTGCCCCACGTGCACTGTACCAATCAGGTGACTGGCTGTAACCCCAGAGCGGCCGCGAAGTAGAAAGTGCCGAGAGGTATAGCTGAAAAGCTGAAAGAAAAATGAAGAGATGGTCAGATGAATAAAAACGAAAGACCCAACTCTACGCTGTCTGCAAGAGACACACCTTCAAAACTGACTCTCAGAACTTGTGAATGAAGAATTGCGGGGAGAAAGAGCCAACTCCACGGCCACGAAATCTTAACACTACAGCCTTCCTCAGAAACTGACAGGACAACAAAGACACACACAAGGAAGACCGCCACACACCTCCTGTGACCCGACACGCGCATGATGCTGACATCCACAAGAAACGTGCGCTTTAAAGACCACCAAGATGCACCGCCTAACCCTAACTTTCAATAAATTCAAGAGGCTTAAAATCACATACAATGTATTCCCTGATCTTCAAAGAATCCAATTAGAAACCAAACTCAAGACATCTAGGAAAACCTCAAGTACTAAACAGCACACTTTTAAAAAAAAGTATGACTTGAGAAAGGGTGAGAGAGAGGCGCCCAGCTGTCGCTCCGCTCACGGATGCCACCCATCAGCTGATTGCTGTGTGCCCTGTCTGGGGGTCGACTGCAGCCTTGGCGCACAGGGACGAGGCTCCAACCGAGACCCCTGGCCAGGGCCCCAACCAACACACTTCTAAGGGACGTGTAGCTCAAAAAAGAAATCACAAGGGAAGTTAGGAAGTATTTTATGTGAAAAATAACAAAATACGACATATTAATCAAGATCTAAGGTGTCACTTCATCATGCTAGAAAAGAGCAGGGCAAACCCCACAGAAATGGAAGGCAAAAATAGTAAGGAGCAGGACTCGACGCACGGGAGAGGAAGTGGACGCAGAGAATCGCAGCGCCCACAAACAGGCGGCCGGGCTGCCGAAGGCACGGCATCCGCGTGAGGCAGACGGGGCCAGACAACAAGCGACAGCAGAGGGTCACGGACGCCTGGAGCCAGGAAACTAGATGGAACAGACAGAGACCGTGGGGAGTACAGGGCACTGACGCTCACCCAGGACGAAGCAGAAAACGCAAGCAGCCTCCAGCCTTGAACCCGGAGTCCAACCCGGATCAGAGAGCCTCACCCTGCGGAAGCTCCAGGCCCAGACGGTGGCCCCACTCGACCGTCAAGGGAGGGGCGACACCAACCCTGACAGACCCGTTCCAGGAGGCCCATATGGCCCTGACACCCCAGGCTGACAAAGACACCCCAGACGCAGAGCCACTGCAAGGCTTTGCAGACGGCTCGGTTGTTTACGTGGAAAATCCTAAGGAATCGACCAAAAACGGAAGACAAATAAGCGAACTTAGCGAGGTCACAGGATGGAAGTGCACTGTGCAGAACTCCCAACCTGGACCTCACAGCAGGGCGAACGCCCTCACGGCGGCGGCCCAACCCTTGTCGCAGCTGTCTGTTCCCTGGTTCCCATTAGGGAAGGTTCGGGAGAACTGTTTTCCTGAGGAATCCCAGATCAGACAGCTCTTGGGCTGGGAGCTGTGCACCCTCCAAGCCACACGGCGAGATCTCGCACCGTCCAGTCCCGTCCCACCCAGGGCCTGAGTGTCCCTGTGTCCAGTGCATCCTCATCCTCACTGTCTGTGCTCCCCGCCCATCAGTGTCCTGGGGACTAGGTCAGCCGTCACGTGTCACTGAGCTCGTGTTCAAGTCACTCTCGTTCTACTTGACAATGACCCGAAGCCATTCCCACAGCCTTCGCTGCTGTGGGTGGCCGGCCACACACTCTGCTCTGGTCCCAGTCTCCGTGGTCAGTCTTCTACTGTGCCTGCTCGCTGTGGCAGACTCTGCCGCGGATGTGAGCCTGTAGAAGAAACACAGCATCTATCGGGGTCAGTGCCACCTGTGGCTGCAGCATTCACTGGGGGTCTGGGATTGTGTCCCCTGCAAGTAAGGGGGGACAGCTACCTACATGAATTTCTGAATTCCATTTGCAGCAGCATCCAGAGCCATAAAATTATGCAACAAAAGACCTCCAAGACCTCTACACTGAAACCCACACACTGCCAAGAGAAACAAAAGAAGATCTAAAAGAGTAAGAGCCCTGGCTGGTGGGGCTCAGTAGACTGAGCACTGGCCTGTGAACCAGAGGGTCGCCGGTTCGATTCCCAGTCAGGGCACAGGCCCGGGTTGCGGGCCAGGTCCCCAGTAGTGGGCACATGAGAGGTGACCACACAGTGATGTTTCTCTCCCTCTCGTCTTCCCTTCAGAAACATCAATGTGTGGTTGCCTCTCACGCGCTCACTACTGGGGACCTGGCCCGCAACCCAGGCCTGTGCCCTGACTGGGAATCGAACCGATGACCCTATGGTTTACAGGCGCTCATTCAACCCAGAGCTACACCAGCCAAGGCACAAAACCTTTTTCTAAAAAAGAGTAAGAGAGATTTACCAAGATTCATGGTTTAGAAGGCTCATATTGTTCAGATATCGACTCTCCAAATGAACCTATAGACTCAATATAATCTTAACCCTCTGCTAGAAATTGACAAACTGACTCTGAAACGTGCGCGGGAAGGCAGTGGGCCGAGACCGGCCACAGCAGCATCAACAGAAGAGCCTCGCTGGAGGGCTCTGGGCACTGGGTCCAGGACATGCCCCATACCAGAGCCGAGCAGTGAGGAGGTGCACTTGGACGCCCGCACACAGGGCCAGCCTCGGAGACGGGGGAGTACTCACGTCACATCTACCTGAGAGGTAACTGGCACCCGCAGTGCACAGAAAACCTTACACAGCTCAGCTATTACAACAAAACCCCGATTTACAAAAATACATGAAAGATCAGAACGTGTTGAGACACAGACTGATGGACACAGTCTGTGAAAAGATGCGGCACACCACTGGCCATTAGGAACGAGACCTGGGACACATCTGCTAGGACGACTCGTGTCAGGGAGCTGGGCCGCGCCTAGTACTGGCAAGGGTGTGACGCCCACGAGTGCTCACCACTGCCACCGTCTTGAGGTGCCTGAAGGCAGCCCGCCCTCACCACACGGCCCCGCACACCCAATGCAAGGCGCAGTGCTCACCAACAGGAGCACACACTTGTGCTGGAAGACCGAGTGTGTCCGTGTCACCGAGGTCCGTGACAGCCAGCCTCTGGGAACAGTGCAGATGCCCGTCACTGAGCGAGTGGACAAACTCAAGAGGTTTGTCCCCACACTGGGACATGCTCAGAATCGGGGCTCAAGCTACTGCTGCCCACCAGTCCACAGCCGACTCAAGGGGTGCACAGGGACCTCCAGCACGGGCATGCGGCCTGGCCTGGATAGAGGGAGAGGGGATGGCCAAGGGCTCAGGGAAGCTTGGGAGGATGGGCACACGCCCACCCAGGACCAGGCACCCCAGCCCAGGGGAGGTACCCAAGAGAAGAGAGGGTGCGGTCACACTGAAACCTGTGCAGGGGTGCTCACAGCAAACGGGCCCCGGGAACCAGTCCCGAGTGCTGCACCCAAAGGGGCCGCTCACTGCCGCCGTGAGCGCACACAGCACACAGGCCTCCGGGCCACACCAAGTGGCGGCAACTGGCCGCAGCGGGTCCCTGCAGTGCTGCGTGCGTTCAGGATCTTGTCCCTGAAGGCGGAGCTGCAAACCACACAGGTGAGAACCTAGAGGAGTAACATGCCCGCACACGGGTCGAAGAAGAGCCAGGAGGCCATCGGGAGGCAGGCTGGCAGGCTGTGACGACTGCAGCACCCGGCTGTGATGTTACAGCAGTTGCCTAGGACGTTACCTCCGGTGGAAACCAGGCATGGTGCCTGTGCTATTTCCTACGACACACGTCTGTAACGATCTCAATTAAAACTACAATTAACAGCCCTGGCTGGTGGGGCTCAGTAGACTGAGCGCCGGCCTGTGAACCAAGGGGTTGCCAGTTCGATTCTCAGGCAGGGCACATGCCTGGGTTGTGGGCCGGATCCCCAGTAGGGGGCAAGTGAGAGACAACCACACACTGATGTTTCTCTCCCTCTTTCTACCCCCCTTCCCCTCTCTCTAAAAATAAATGAATAAAATTAATTACAACTAACAGCGAATTGCTGGGCCAGTTAAAGGCTCCTCGGCCACCAGGCCACTGCAGCCCAGCGGAAGCACAAGTAACACAGTGCCTCGCTGTCCAAACTGGGAGGAGCCACGCTGCCCCCCGCTCCTGGGGCAGCAAACAGCACCCCTCGGCCTCTGCGGGAGCGGCTTTCTGGGTGAAGCTTCGGGGACACCTGAGAAAGGCGGCTTCGCTGTCTCAGGAAATCTGTCCAGCAGGAATTGAAAAGCAAAGAACTCAGCCAACTGAAGAGAAAGTCACCCCAAAGCGAGAGGACACCAACACAAGCTCAAGAGCCAAGGCAGCGGCCCCAGGGGGACCAATGGCATGTGACTGACTTTCCCACGCACAACCGCACTCCCGTGTGACCAGCCCTATGGAGTCGGGGGCGGGGCCTCCTGCCAAGCCCCAAGCCACTCAGACACCAGGAACTCCTGGGAAGCACAGCCGTCCAGGCCCAGAACCAGAGCCCCCAGGCCCACCGGCTGCAGTGCTGTCTGCAGCAACGCAGCCTGGAGTGCTGCCCGGCTCTGAGGCAGGAAGTAGCTGCCACGACAGGGTCCCGCCAGTGTGGCACAGTTGGAGTCAGAAGGCAGCAGATGCCGCCCAGGCACGGAGCCATGGCGTCTGCACCCCACACTGCCCTCGCACGCGCTGCACAAGCGGGTGTTCCGGCCAGAGAGCAGCCACCGCCAGGCATCTGAGTTTCCTGTTCAGCCGAACGGTCTTGCAACCAGACTTTAACCCACAAATGCAAGGATCCTTCCTCCTTCCATGTCCAGGGGATGCTGGCAAAGGGGAGGCCAGGTGGAGGGCAGGAAGTTTGGGGAGGTTTTTTAATCATTAAAATCAACCCTTGAAAACTTCATGCTTTAGTTTCCCAATGTTCTATAATGAACAGATATACCTTCGTGATTAGAAAAAATAAACATTTTCCCAATACAGGAGAAAAAGTTCATCTGAAAACATTATCCTACAGCCCTGGCCAGTGGACTGAGAGCCAGCCTGTGAACCAAATGGTCACGGGTTGATTCCCAGTCAGGGCACATGCCTGTGTTGTGGGCCAGGTCCCAGTAGGGGGTGCAGGAGAGGCAACCACACATTGGTGTTTCTCTCCCTCTCCCTCCCTTCCCCTCTCTCTAAAAATGTCAGTCTTAAAAAGAAGAGTAACATCCATGTCAAACCTGCTGACTGTGCCCCGTTGCCCTCCTTCTCCCCAGCACCTGGCTCCACAGGCGCAGAGCCGAGGGCCACGCAAGTCCTTGGGGGAAACCCAAGTGTCCTGTGCCCGCAGCCTCGAGGTCCAGTAACATCCCCACTTTGCTGAGTTGGTGACTGGTCCTCAGCTGAATCCACCCTTTCCGACCTCTTTGTGATTATCTTCCTTGGGCTGTCTGAAGAAGCACCCACCGTCCTGTCTGACCTCACCCAGCTTAAGTAGGTTTCAAGGACACTTCCAAGACCAGGTGAAGACCTGGCCGCACCGCATGGCTCGCTCCCAGTCCTCGGCCCAGGAGGGCCTGGCCAGTCCTCAGGCTGGCTCTGCTTTAGGGATCTCACGTCTGTGTCCTGGGGCGGCTGCTGCCAGCTGGACCCACACAGGCGTCTGGGGAGTGGCAGGCTCTCGGGAACACTCCACTGGCCCTCCGTGCGACCTCCCATGGTGCTGCCAGGGGGGCTGAGGCTCAGCTCTGCTCCTAGCACCCCGCACTTGGGTGCCGCCCAGACAGCACACTGCCACCGGCTCCAAGCACTGCCTCCACCATCCACCAGGCCTGACAGACCAGATCCCCTCCCGAGCAGAGGCTCCCTCACCCCCTGGCCCCTCCTACCCAGACCCCTGGGCAGCCCCGCAGAGCCTGCTGTCTTCTGCAGCGCATCCTTGAGCATCTGCCTGGACCACTTGTTTGTCCAACAAACATTCGTGAAGCGTCTGCCACCCTGCCCTCAGAACTGGGGGTCTTGCAGTGAACGACGCAAGCAGAAAACACCACCCCGTCCTGCAGGCTGAGCCTGTGCTCCCGAGACGGGAGGGGGGCCGGGGAAGGGACGCACTCCCACACCCGTGTCTTCAGGGAACGCGCTGCACCGAATCCGACCTGCTACTGGGAAAAGACCATGTGCCAACCCGGGAAGTGCAGGGTTGGAAATATCTCCAAAGGAGGCCCACTTTTGTTCCCCGTATCTGATTATGTAAAGCTCACGCAAGGAAAGGAGTACATGCCGCATCTGTCGTGACGCCCAGCGACAACAGCCTCCATGATCCCACCCTCCAAGTTACAACCAGGAGCATCCCCGAAACCCTGACGCTTCCCGCGGCCTCCGAGTCTGGACCGCCGCTGAGTGCCCTTGCCTTACACAGCTGCCGCTCACACTCCTCCCCGGACACTGTTCGGTCTTACTTGCTGAGGCTGAGAAAACGGCCTGACACTGCGCACCCTCCTGCGCGCTGCTCCCCATGCAGCTCGGCCTGCTGTGACACTCCTGTGCACTGCTGGCCAGCACCGCATCCCCTCCCCTCTGAGTGGCCAGTGACCACCAGCTATGCTTCCCTCTCCTGCAGAAGGGGACGCTGCTGCCACCTGCTCTGACCGTCTGGGGCAGTTGCCGAGGAGCGAGTTTCCAGAGGGCAGGGCCAGGCCCCGAGGCCCGAGGCCCAGTTGGCTCCAGTGGCAGTGCGGAGGCACACCGCTCCCACAGAGCAAACAGAGGCAGGAGGAGGCCCTCAGGTCTCTCCTCCTTCGGGAAGCTCACGTTAAAACTGCCACGAGACACCAGCACACACCTGCAAGAAGAGCTTTGAAAAATGAGTGGCAACATCGCGAGCTGGTGGGGGGAGCTATGTCTAGAACTTGTACCGCTGGGGGAGCGCAGTGTGGGGTGGCCACCTTGGACATGGTAGGGTTCCTTAGAGACCCCGAGACCCCAGCACTGGTCCAGGAGGAAGGGAAATGCCATTCACATGGAAACGGGCTGGGGACATGGGTCACCACCTCTCTGAGAAACACCACGCGTGACCTTGTCAAAAGTCACAAATCGGAGCAGCGACACGATGGGAGACGACACAGGACACAGGCCCCAGCCATCCCCATGCAGCCCAGAGACCGCCGAGATGCTGCGGAGGGCGAAGCCGGTCCTGACTCTGCGGTCCAGACCAGTTTCTGGCAGGGGGGTCTGGGAGCCCTCTCCCGAGCACTCGCTGAAGCACGCAGAGTGCAGAGACGACTCGCATGGGCTGGCACCTGATGGCGTCCCCGGGACCCACCTTCCCAGTCGGCTGTGTCCACTGCAGTCCACAGAGCGGCATCAGCCAGTGACTCCAGAACTAAAGGACTGAAACCTGGTCCTTCCTGGCAGGCGGCTCGGCAGGAGCAGCCGTGGGGCGCGTAGCCGCCTGGGGAACTCCAGGGCCCCTGCAGCTACCCGCTGCGGTTCTGCCTGTTCCGGACCCCGGACCCGCCCTTATAGGACCAGAATGGCACCTGGCCACTGGGACCAGCACCCCGGACAGGCTCCTGAGGACAGGTGCTCGGGGCGCCCTGTGGGTGGCACCTGGCGGCCACTGAGAGGCTGTCCATCTGTCCAGGACACCAATCCCTTTACTGGCTTCAAAAGCCTCAAAGACCTTAGTCCACAGTTCTCCCCACTCACAAGAGTGCCACCCGATGAGTGTGAGCTGACACTTGTGTCACGGTGAAAAACAAAACCAGCCACACAGCCTTTCTGGGATCGCGTGCCAGCAGCACCCTCACAGCTCCTCAGCATCTTTGCGAGGAGTGCACAGTGTCCTCGTGACATCATGACCTCACCCATTTTCTTCATTTTTGTTCGGTAAGTTCTCAGTCTCAAGGTCGAAAGGAAATCTTCCCACACTGCCTTCTAAAGGCTTGTAATCACAGGCAGACCACTCCATCTGGAATGAAGGTGGACATGAGACAGCCCAGCGCCCTGGTCCCACGGGCCCCACGCACCTCCAGCTCACTTCGGACGCTGACCACTGACCATGAACAGCTCAATTTGAACTGCTTGGGGCCCACGTGTACGCGGGCCTCAACAGACCCACGCAGTTCAAGCCCACGCTGCCCCGGCTGACCCCGTAGCGGGGAGCCCTCGTACGCAGCCAGCTGACTGCAGTAGGAAGGCTTCTCCTATGCATAGGGCCGGCATCCCCACCCCCACCTTGCTCTGGGGTCAAAGGTACTGTGTTCCATCCTTAGCACCTTCATTCGAAACCTCTGGAATCCCCTGAGGTGGTCTCAAACTTCTACAAAGCCCACCAGCCCTCTGGCATTCCCGTGCACGTCATCAGCGCTGCTAACACGCCTGCCAACACAGGCATCCACACTGAGGACCAGGGGGTTCTCAAAGCCATGGAGAGCTGGGCCCCAGGAGCCACCGCTCCTCGGCACAGGGACTCGGCCCCGTGCCCAGGCTTTACAGCCCTCGGTCTGGGGGAGCCGGTCAGCAGGGGCAGGGCCACCCCGCGGGTCTGCACAGCCTCTGGGGGTGCTGCCGCTGCAGCCTCCCGGCCACTGGGGGCCATCCAGGCATGTGGCTGGGCCGGCAGGAGGAAGAAAAAGTACTGGGAGCCGGGCCCCTGGGGCTATAATAAACAGTTTCCGCAAGTGAAAGTAAGGTTCAGCAATACACTCACAGTAAGCAAGTTCAAGGTTATGGTCACAAAATACGATCTCAATGTCTCTGCCTCAACGGTGTGAAGGTAAAGGTCGAACGAGACTCAGAGGAGGAGAAGGGGAGGAAGGGCCAAGTCACGTCACGTCACACAGAGGCCATGGCGAGCACCTGAGGACGGCAGAGGGCGGCAGTTATGCGGGGACAGGACAAAGGTGACCCACGAGGTGACAAGTCAGGAAACAGTGGCACATGACCCACAGCGGCCACCAGCAAAGCCCTCTAGGGAGAAAGCTGCTGCTGGGCCTCGAGCAGCCTGGACCCAACCCATGTCCCAGGACCACAGAGCCTTCATTTAAAGTCCACAACGACCAAGTGAGTGGAGGGCCAAAGGGCAGGGAAGAAGCAGGTGGGCCCTCCGCTCTCCAAAAGCAGTGAAAAATGTCCTTAGGATTAAAGACAAAGGAGATGTTGACTGATTTGGTGAGTTTAAGAAAGCCCACTTAAACTAAACGTTTAATTTTATTTATAGCTAAATTGTTATTTCAGTTGAGGTTTCATCACTCTTTCTTTTAGCAACATGTAACTGAATTCTCAGTTGACGAAGCAACGTTTACTGCAACCGGAAGAAACCGCAGCTCTTAGCACCAGGCCCTGCAGCTGGACGGGCATCAAAGTGCTACGGGCGGGCGGCAGCCCCTGTGGGTGAGGTGGGAGAGACTCGCCGACAGCACAGGAGCTCGGTCGGCAACACCCAGCAGAGTGACCCGGTCTGTGCTCTCTGACCCAGAGTCTGTCACCAGTCATCTCAGACACTCCGGTCCAGTACAGGAACATCACACAGGGCGGCCGGCCTATCTGAAAACCAGCATTTGCTATGCTGCCCACCCTCCACAACGAAGCAGGGGTGCGAGCCGGGCGGTGGCCCTCCGCAGAGCGGGCAGCTGCCAACCCCTGCTGACGGGGCATCTGCAGAGCCCGAGGTCTCGGGCCCCAGCCCCTGCACTCGGCACTCGGTCCTTGAATCCATGCCAGGGTCAGTGTAAGACAGGAGTTTTTGGTTCCACTGGTATCCCAATGATACCTTTCCCTGCCACGGGCCAGGAGAGGCTCCAAGAAAGGGACCCTCCCTCTGGAGGGAGCCAGGGCGGGGCACAGCTGATTGTCCACATTCCGATCCTCTGACTCCCAGAACTTCAACTTTATAACCAGCTGGCTCCGAGTGTCTGGGACACAGCAGGGGAGACACCAGTGACCGCACATTTCATCCTGGAAGCCACCATGGCTGCTGGGGACACACCAGCAGTGCAGGGAAGTTGAAAGGACCACGAAATTACAAATAGCCCTCGATGACGAACAACGTTCATGCACACACATCCAAGGAAGCATCCCTACCACTCACCAGGGACCAAGTTACTTAAAAACAGCATGGGGTAACAGACAGAACCAAGTCTTAACAGCCATTTCTGCAGACACACGCTCGGCCACTTTGGAAGGAGGTGAGCTGTGCACGCACACGGGTGCCCTCACGGGGAACCAGGGAACCGCCACACCCAGGTCGCCCGGCACTTCCCTCTCCAGAGTGAGGCACAGGTTCTGCAATTTCAGTGCTAACTCCCAATATGTTTGCAAAACTCTTAGAATTTAAAACAATTTCATTTGCTGAAGACCTGAGTCTATTCTGTGCCGGTACCAAGAACTAAGGCAGAACTCAGGCAAATGAAATGAGTCCGAAGAGTAAGGACAGACAGAATCTGAACGGAAGGCTGGGTAATCTAATCCTGGAATCCTCTGAGTGGCGGAGCAGCTAATCCCCCCAGGGAGGTCAGTGCCCCAGCGGCCTGGGGCCAGGGCAGGTGGTCAGACACCACTGTCAGGGCTTTTCAGCATCTTGGTTCCTTGTTTTCAGGAAGCAACTGGCAAGGAGTCTTCCCTCCCACCACCTCCCGCACTTCCCCCACCCCAACAGCAGGCAGGGCAGGTGTCCATTCTCATCTGATTCTGCTCACGTCTGGGCTCCTGTCGAAGGTGCTGATCCCCACGGAGGCCGCGCCGGTCTCCAGCCTTGGTGCTGGTGGCAGCGCTACTGACAGGGTGGGGGAGGGCGCAGGGGCGGTGTCTGAAAGTGCTACAGGGTCATGAGAACACAGGGGCCTGCAAAGGGCCGGGGCTCCACAGACAGACTGTTCCCCTAGCCCCTGAGGCTGCTGGCCCAGCAGCCACCTGTCCCGAGCTGCCCCACACCTGCGCAGACCACTGTAGGGAGAGTCCGGGAACCCCAAGGCCACTGCATCTGTGGGAGTCCTGCTCGTCTTGGCCTGACTTCGACAGCAAACTCCCACTTTAGATAAATTCTCCTACATCATGACTCCCAGCCTCACTGCACTTGTGTCCGTCCACGCAGTGAACTCCCGCGCCTGGGACAGTGCGAGCCTCGCACGCCTGGGCTCTAGAGGCGTGCCATGAGTGGCTGGCGGTGGGACTCTGCAGGGCGCAGAACAGGAAGGAGCCCGGTCTGAGAGTGTGCAAGGCGCCAGGGTGCAGGGCACGCCCGCCCGAGCACCGCGACCCTGCTCTCTGCACGTGAGGAGGACTCAAGGGCAGCACTGGCTGAGACACGCAGCCCCTCCACCCCCGCACACTAACAGAGTGGCCTCAGAAACACCACCCAGCCCCTGAGAGTCAGTGTGTGTGTGTGGGGGGCCCCGCCTCCAGAGCCCCTCGGCCTGGACACAGGCCAGTTGTCTCAGCACCTCAGCAGCGTATCAGGATCAGCTCAATCCACAAAGCTCCTCTAACTGCCACCCTGCTCACCCCGTTTGACCCACAGATGTCACAGAGTATGAAGACTAGCTGTGGGTTTTGGGGTTTTTTTTGGGGGGGGGGTTGGTAACCAAAGACAAAATTTCTAAACACATTATCAAAGGCAGATCTGACTTTAAAATCTATTAATTTTGAAAGAATTATAGAAGTTGCAACAAGGTGCCCAGAGCAGTCCCCAGCACCTCCCTAACCTGCCTCGTTGCTGGCCCAAAGGGCAGGGTTTTGCCATCGAACTCCCTCATAGCCCAGGACCCCCGGCTCGGTCCACACCCACGAAGACTGCCCAGCGACAAGGCCATCGTGTCGGCCACACAGCTGTCAGTCCCCAGGCTCACACTTTCATTCATTCAGTGAGTATTTCCTGGGTATGCACCGCCACCAGCAACCACTGTCTGCACCACATGGTCTCCCTGGGGACCCAGCGCACAGTGAGGCATTAAGTGTGACAGACACTGCACAGTTGCTGCAAGAACTGTAGCCTTGTGGGGAGCCAGGGAGCCAGGGAGGCCCTGGCCTCGGGAAGCTGAGTGTGCTGGGCAGACTTGCGCCCAGGGTACAGGACCCTGCTCTGAGACCAGCAAGGAGGCCAATGGGGCTGCTGGGGGCTGACAGCTCATGGAGGGAGGGGTGGGGCAGCCTGATGGGCATCCTCTCCAAGGGTTCCCACCCAGAGGCCACACAGGCTCCCCCACAGGGTCCCTCAGCAAGGCTCAGTCTCCTCCACATGCCCGAGAGGCTGCTCTCCACACAGCCCCCATGCTCAGGACAAGGGGACCTGTAACACACCTCTCCCTCAGAGTCCAGCACCAGTCACCATGCCATCTACAGTGACCGAGGGGGGACAGAGCCATCTGCATCGCCCAAGCAGATTGGCCCAGCAGGTCGGAGCTGCCCTACAGTCCTTGGCATGGCCACCAGCCGCCCAGAGCCCTGACCCAGGTGGGAGGAGAACCACACGCGCTGGGTCAAGAAGTTTCTGGAAGCCCAGAAATCCTGGCTCTTCCTTTCACCTCCCATGGGACACATCACTCAGTTCCAAAACTCACCGAAACCTCTAACAAGAGAGAAGAAGCAAGTAAATGAACATAAAACCTCAACGCAGCCACAACAGATGGGGCAATTTTTTATTTAATGTTGTTTTCGAGACAGTTTTTAAACACGCAACTAAGTGACGACGGAGGTGTCTGCTAATTCAGACCCGGCACCGCTTAGGCTATGACCAGCTGGTTAACAAGTCCCCGATCAAACCTAAACCCAAAGATAGAAATAAAACCATGCTTTTGCTTCCTTTCTCTATATAAAACAATTGAGCGAATTCTGAGAAACCCTCTCTTAGGCAATGAAACAGGGAGTCCTTAATCCAAACCTAACACACAAGTTAGAATCGAAACAGACACTACCACTCAGGAAGGAAGACCCTCCCGTCGGTCACGGGAACAGTGGGGGGTGGGGGAGGCCGCGTGCCCGCCTCAACCTGGCAGGACCGGGATGGACGAGGAAGCCCGAGACCCCCGGGTGCGGCTCCACCCGTGTGCGGGGGCCCGCCCGCCGCACCCTGGAGGGCCAACCCAACAGAGGCATGCGTGGGGCCGGGGATGTGCGGTAGGCGCACCTTTCCGCCCGCCAGGGGGTTGCCTCGCCACAGGGGCCTCTCCCAGCAGCGGCGTCCACGGCCCGCAGCCGCCGCTGCCGGCCACAGCAAAGCTCCGCCCCCGCCCACCCCGCTTCCCGGCCCCGAGGGAGGGTCGTCGCCATTTCCGGCTGCGGCGCACCGCCCCCCCCAGTCCCGAGGCCTCCCGCACCCCGAGGACCCCCTCGCCACGAGACCCTCGCACACCGCGCGGATCCCTCGCCCCGAGGCGTCCAGCACATACTGCCACCCCCTCGCCCCGCCCCAGCCTGACGGGAGGCCCACTGGGCCCTCCGCGAGCTCAGAGCTCACCTGTCCGCGCGCCCGCCTGCCCGCCCGCCGGCTCTGCGACTCCGCTGCGCTACGCTGGAGGGCAGCCGGCTGACGCGCTCCTCAGCCGGGGCAGCGCCTCGGAGACCCCCCCGGGAGAAGTGGCGGCCGCGGTAGCGGGGGCAGCGGCAGAGGGCGCGGGAGCAGAACCGGCAGAAGCGGCAGGGGCACGCAAGCTCGTGCACGCTCACGCACGCACCGGCACTGGCACGAGCGCGGCCCCGGAAGGACGTGGGCCCTGCTGGTTTGTAGCTGTGGGTGGGGCAAACTGCGCGTGCGCCCAGAGTGCTGGGAAGAGGCACCGCCCACTCGGGGCGGGGGTCCCAAGTGACAGCCAGTGGGCGGGTCTGCGTGGCTGTGGGCAGAGCCGGAAGCGCGGGCCTCCAGGCCTTACCTCGGTTGTTCTCCGGTGGGCCCGCGCTGCGGCGAGCCCTCTGGGAGAGGTGCGGGGACTTCTCCTGAGCTGAGTTTGCTGAGCACTTTACCTAAGATGGAAAAAACGTAACTGTTCTCGTCAAAGAACAGGAGACAAAAAGGGTCGGAGATGAGCTGGAGGCCGACCACGCTCCCCAGCAGCAGTGGGACTGACGTTTGCTCACCGCCGGAACTTCCTTCCTTCCTCATCAGCCACCCAAGTGCCCCTGCCAGGGTCCAGCCGACCTCCCAGGACCTCCCACACACGATGACGCGGGAAGGCAGGAGAGCAGCTTCCACTCACGTCCCTCTCTGCCCCGGTGGGGCCCCTGCTCATCTCACGAACCCGAGGGAGGGGAGACCTGCTCGCCACCCTTCGCTACCTAGAGTCCCTGTGAGTGTAGCAGTCCCACAGTTTATGGCCTGCCAACAAGCTCTGCCCCATCTACCTCTGCCCGCTTCTTCCACATCTTTGCCATCACGCTGTTCCCTTGAACGGTCTGGTCTGTCCCAGGCTCAGGGCCTGTAAGGGGCAGAGCTCAGGACGTCTCCTGGCAGTCATTACCTCGTGCAACGTCAAGCAGGCAGCAAGAAAAGGCAGGTTGATAGCTATGTCTCTTGATTCAAGAAGATGAGAGGTTTGGGGTCAGAATCATAGGAGAAAGGAGAAAACAAAACGGACCTGGTACCAGTTTCAGATTTCACTGGGTTGGGAGCAGCAAGAATGAATGAACCAGGCCTCACTGAGTTCCTCCCTCCCTGACCTGGCAGTTCCAATGCAGTTCTGCCAGAAACCCATTTTTTCCTAGAAACCCATTCCCTGGATACAGAAAAAGGCATATGCACTAGGCTGCTCTTGATGGTGTTATTCGAACAGTGAAAAGGGAAATGGGCCTACTGCACAAGGACACCCAAAGGGTACAGTAATAGAGGACAGACAGAAAGTCTACATGGTAACAAATGCTTGTAATACCTCTGGAGAGTAAAATGAGCAAGATGCATTCTATATAAAAAGCACATTACTACAAAGACACAAGCCAATCTGTTCAGAGAAAGTCACAGGAAGGACACCTGTCAGATGTGGATAGCAGCAGGTACAGTCAGGTCCTGAACCTCTGACCAGGTTAGGCGGACAGTGCTGTTCCACCTGAGGCTCCGGGAAAGCAGGGTGCCCTTCAAAGCCAGCCCAGCAGTGCCCTGTCTCCACCACTCCCCACCGTCTCCCAAAGCTCCCCCCACACACACACCAGTTTATCTAGGGAAACACTGAGTCCTACCCAAAACACGGAAGTGCAAGGCCCTTGAGTGTGGGGCCCACGTCTCTCCACTCTCAGTACCAGCTCACTCTGGTACTGTCACACACAGGTTCTTTCCATCCATGGGAGGTCACCACCCATCCCTGCTGTTACATCTGGGCCGAGCTTGGCTCTCTGACCCCAAAGGAGAGCGATGCTCCCAGAGAGGGGGTCTCCTGCTGTAAACCCAGGACGTTGGGAACGGGTACGTGTGAATCCACAGGCAGCAAGAGATGGAGGCGCTGGGGCACGGGCCTTAGGTGTGGGTGCAGGTAGCACTTCTGGACATGGCAGTGACACTTTGGAGCAGAGAAGGGAATGAGAATCCACATTCCTATTTGCTTTCGCATTAAGATGCCCTGGATTCAAGACGCCCTGACTGCTGTGGCTCAGTGGGGCAAGTGCAGAGGGTCTCCAGTTCAATTCCCAATAAGGGCACATAATTGGATCTCCAGTAGGGGACGCAGAAGAGGCAATCACACTGATGTTTCCCTCTTTCCCTCCTTTACACTTTCTAAAAATAATGAAAATCTCCCCCTAGAAACCCCCAAATATTCAATTAACGAGTAGCAGTCACAGCAGCTGGGTGGGGGGCAGTAGAGACAGGTGGGGAACACACAGGTGTCTGCACATGCCTTGTCATCACTGAATCCTGTACACAGAGTACCTTGAAAACTTAACAGAAGGAAATTAAAAAGTAATGTTAAATAAAAAGGAAAATCAAACCAAGCCCCTGTTGGAGGAAGGCCCGCCACGCAGCTGCTCGCTGACCGGACACTGCCCCTGGAGCCTGCCCTCCCCTCAGTGGTGTCTGGGCCTTGAGTCCACCTCTGTGCGGTTCACCACCCTCTTCCTGGACGGTGTCACATGTTCACGTGGCTCCAGCGCTCTGCAGGGTCCTGAGGACGGGTGCACAGCCCCTGCCCGCACAGCCCAAGGGACATGTGGCTGCCTCGCTCTGCACCGTTACAACAGCAACCTGACGCTCAGGGTCATTGGGCAGCTCTCATCCCAGGCCACACCCTTCCGTGGGGCAAATCCTGGCTGCTTGCTCAACGCCCACAGTGCAGCCCTGCCCCAGCCTGTAACCTGGCTCCTCCCCAGGACAGCACACAGGTTGATCACCTTTATGTTCTTTCCAGCGCTGTTTTCTTCACAGCATCGAAGATTTGCAACTCGTGTTTGAGATGGCCCACTTCCTCCCTGCCTCTCCCCAGGGCACAGGCCTACAACAGAAATCTTGCTCGGTGTGTGCTACTCTTCCCTCACCTTCCTGAAGGAAGCACCACACACCACACCAGATGGAGCGCATGTTCCCCCAAAGGAATGCTTTATTGACAAATTGCCCATGATTTACTTTAAGGAAAAGACAAATCAGCTAGTAGCCCTGCATCCTGCCTCCTACCACACCCCATCTGAGATTCTAACTGCAGAAAGAACGTGAGCGTGGACAGCAGTCCACCAGGGTGCACAGGTCACACACAGGTGAGGTCTGTGCCCGGGAAAGCCAGTAAGGCACAAGCTGCCCTTCCAAACACACCTGACACCTGGGACACTGGGTGAGAGGCTGCTGGGGTGTGGCAGCTTCAAAATGGGAAGAGATCTTCGTAGCTCCTGAGAGAAGGCAACAGCGGAAGTCCAGCAGACCCCACACCCAGCCCTACCCCACTGGGCCCCCGCACTTCCCCGTGCTCCAGGCGTGCAGCAAACAGGCAGGTGGAGCCCCCGACAGTGCTATGCCGCAGGGCCTGCTGAGGCCTGGCTCCTGTGAGGGTAGCATGGTGGCACTGGGGCGTGACTCTCCCCCCACCCCATGCCCACCCCAGAGGCCCAGGAGCCTGCACCAGCAGGAGCTGCCCGGGCATGGAGAAGAGCAAGGAGTGAGCGAGCCCGGCATGCTAGGGTGGAGCGTGTTAACAAGGGGGCCACGGGCAGAGGCAGGTGGATGTGGAATTCTGTCTGGTATGCAGAGCCCACCGAAACACTCTTGTTCTTTGTGTATAAACATTATAAACAATACAGCATAAGGTGATATAAGGCTTGTACTTCAGCTGGAGTCCAAATAATATTCTCTAACTACGAGGCTAAAGCTGCTTGGCGTAGTTTTAAATTTTGAAAAACGCAATTCATTTAAAAAATAAAAATTTGCTTTAGTTAAAGCTGGGCCGTTAGTGTAACAACCAGGCAGCTGCTGACAGCAGCGTCTTTGCGGAGGGTTTCAGAAGGCAGACGAGCTCCTCGTTCAGCCTCTGGAAGGGCGACCGTAGGCCGGACAGGGCTTCTGGACACCGGCGCAGGAAAGGCTGAGTTCACATGCCACCGGCTGCGTGATCCCGGCCTCTCTTCCCTGGCGGAAGTGTGCCAATGAACTAACAAGGCTGGCGTAAGATGTGCGGCTCTGTCCCCACCCCGCCCACCTCCTGGCCCCAGGAGGATGGCATGGTGAGCTGCTGCAGCTAACGACTTTAGTGAGAAGCATCTGTGTACAGGACTGTCCCTCACACATGTGGTAGCACGACTGTCCTCAAAGCTGCTCCACGCGTCCTCTGCAACCGCTGCTGCTCCACCACACAGAGGGGCCGCCGTGAAGAGGGGTGCTGTGCTGGTTCCGTGGCTGCAGAGCTGCTTCAGGCTTAGAAGGGCGTGTGACCGGGCATGGGCTGGTCGCCACTCCCAGCCGGGGAGGGAAGGCCGTCACTGCCATTCTCTCTGCCACCCACCACCTTGGACTACAGACGGAAAGAGGCCAGAAGGACAAACATGAGGCAGGACATACAGTGCCCAGCAGACCCCAGGCCCCTGCTAGGAGCTCGTGCTGTTCACACCTCTGCACGAGCTTATGGAGCATGAGCGCCGCTGAGCCACAGAAAAGAACGGACCACTGACACGGGTCACAGGCTGGGCCTGCTGCCCGGGACTCCACAGTGACAAGCACTCATCCCAAAAAGCCACACTCGCTGTACGGCTCCACCTGTGACTTACCTGGGTTACCAAGCTGTGGGTCTGGAGAGGAGGTCAGTGGGTGTTGGGGAGGGGCACCATGAGGGATCTGTGGGGCGGCCTGCTCTCTACCTGACTGTGTCAGAGTCACACTGGGGCGTTGCTGCAGGGTCCCCTCTAGGGAAACTAGAGGAGGCCCAGGGCTCTCTGTGGTGTTAGCTCCTGTAACTGCATGCAAATCTACGGTGACCGACCAGGTCCACCCAAGTGACAGGCCCCCACGAAGACAAGCAAATGATCCAGGCAGTCACCTTTATGGTCCCAACTCGGTCTTCGAGTGACTTGAAGGTGGCAGAGTTCCTTTAAAGAGAGAGAAAGCAGAGGTCAGTGTGAGGAGCGCCAGGCCTCGAGATTAGGGTCGTCCACCACAAAGAGCCCTGACAGCACCGAGGTCCTGCTGCAGAAAGAAGACTCGCCAAAAGAAGGGGTGGGGGCACCCCTTCCACGGAAGCCAGCCAAGGTCATTCCAGAGGTGTCACCAGGTGAGAGCCAGGTCAGCCACACTTGCCAGCCACAGGGACACGACCTGCCAGCTACCCTGGTGAGACCCAGGCTTTGCATCGGGCAGCTGCTGGCCCCTCGCCTGGGCAGTGGGTGGACACAGGCACGTTCCTGCTACACCCTCGACACACCTGTGCTGGGGTCAGGGAAAGCCAAGTGTGTACTCCACATGCATGTTTCAGGATGAAGCCAAAGGAACCCCGCGGCCTCCCGGGACCAGAGAGTGGTGAGGAGGTGGGAGGAGTGTGCACACAGCCCCAGTTCCACCGGCACCCTCCTATGCAACCACGGCCCCCAGGCCCTGCAGGCCACACACCCAGGCAGGGACTCCCAGCCAGCTCTGTGGTGTGGCAGCTGCTAGTGCTTTCATGAGGACGGGCTCCTCGGGGGGAACTGGCCACAGAGCAGACGGAACCGTCTCCACGAAAGGCCTGGAGGCAGCTGCAGCCTCTGGGCGCCAGGTGTGTATGGGGGCCTCTCCACCCACTCCGACCCTGCAGGAAGTTCTGGAAGGTTCCCGATGGAGCGCAGAGGTCTCTGAGCCTAGCCCCCACTAGCTCTGTGGCCTAGGAGGGGTCTTTCCCAATCCTCATCTGACAGGAGCTGGCCACCAGGGAAAGGCGGGCCTCGTTCAGGGTGGTGGGAAGCCACCTGCTCCCACCCACCCCCTCCCTCCTCTGGGAGCCACGGGGCGCAAGCGTACGTTACCTCATGGCCGGCATACTTATTGAGTGGCGGATGGAGTAGCTGCTGCTTGGAAGCGTGGCAAAAGCAGAGAAGGAAGCAAGAGTTAAGGCAAGGACAGACTGGCCTTCACGGGGCTTTGCGGCGGGGCAGCAGGACCCCGACCCCAGCACCATGGGTATAAACATAAAGGAGCCTCAGAAGGCCCCTCACCGGGTGGAAGGCCCCTCACTCAGCCCAAGGCCCTTCTCCCTCCAGAGTGGCCCCGGAGTGTGACGCTGCGGAGGGAGACCAACCACCTGGGCATCAGAGAAGCTTCTGGAACATGTGGTGGCCAGGTGTCCTTACTTGACTTCACAGTGAGTTAAATGACTTTGGCAAAAGAGGAACCTCCAGGCCAAATGAGTAAAAAGCACTTAAAATCAGAGACAGTTCTGGATTCGGCCTCCAGACCTCCGAGCCAGGAGTGTGAGCCTGGAGAACCAGAACCGCTTGAACGAGAGTCCCACACCCCAGATGGGTCCTGTTGGGGCCCTGGGGCAGCGAGAGTCTCAGGTCCCCAAGGGAGAGACTCAGCCTGGAGGGACAGCCCGGCTTCACAGAAAGAAGATGCAGGAGCAGGGTGGCCCAGGGTCTGCATGACTGACCCCACAAACAGGGCTCTTGCAGGTAGTCCCCTCAGGGAAGCGCTTGGACAGACAGGCTCCAGGGCTGGTCGGGGTGGGACAGGAACAGCACCCAGGCAGGTACACGTCACTGTCAGGGAGATGACCCCGCACGGGTCACGAGGCCGGAGACAACCCACAGGGACCCCAGCTCGAGAAGCCTCCCCGGGGCCTCAGACAAGGCCGTGCTGGCCCTGCCGTGCTGGAAAGGGGCCACAATGGGCAGTTCCCAGCTCCTCAGCACCTTCACCCAGCACGGCCTTCCCCAGGCTGGCAGTCCCGTGCCCTGAGGCAGAGGGGCCACCCACATGCATGCCCAGTCTTACCTAAAGGAGTGAGGGAACGGACGGGCCCTGGCCAGTGGCAGCAGACGGAGAAAAGAAACGAGGGTTAGGTAGAGGCCAGAGCCCGCCCAACCCCTCCACTCAGCCCGCACGGCACACGGTGGCCACGTGCACAGCCCCACAGCTCTGCTCCACCGGCTGGACCAAGCACAGGGACCCACGCTTCCACACACCCCTTTGCAGGCTGCAGGTAAGAAGCCCCAAAGGGTGGGGCAGCGCCAAGACGAGGGATGCGCCTGGTGGGCTCCACCACCTGGAACCAGAGCCGGCTACAATGGGCCAACACACTGTGTGCAGACACACACACTGCGTGTGCACACGGGCAACAGGAGACGGGCACCCTCAGACCTAAGCCCTTTGCGCTCCAGCTCCACCACCACGGATGGCAGAAGCCACCCAGAAACGAGCACGTGTCTGAGGACAGTGCAGGGGAGGGACATGGCCACCTCCTCACTGCCCAGCCCAGCTTGCTGCCTCTAACACTCCGGAGGCCGCCCCAACGTGGGCATCATGGGAAGCGACACTCGCCCACTCACAGGGCCTGGTGTGTGCTCACCACTCGGTGAGCAGCAGGGCCAAACCCAGCCCCTCTCCCACCCTCACCTCACGCCCACAGGCACAAAAAGCTTCTCAGCCCAGGCCAGGCCTCCAGCTCGGGGCTGCTGTCCTGAGGTCCCGCCCCCAGATGCCTCAATGCCTGTTAGGGCTGCCAGCCCAAAACATCCGCCTACACCTCCCCAAACCCGACCTCCATTCAGGAGGTGAGTGCACAACCTGAACTCGAAACTGGGGAAGGTAACGGGCCTCAGCTTCAACCAGCTGAGACCGACCGCATGTGGAGACAATGGGCCATATCTAGGACCCTGAGAGGTTGGAGTTCACAGCACCCCTGGAAGACAAAGAGTCCCCAGGGCGAGAAACACCGGAAAACTGTCACCTCTCCTGGCTCCTTGAGCACGGCCTGGCTGCCCCTGCAAATGGCCCATGCGCACAGAGCGCAGGTGCAAAAGGCACGCAGGTAGGGGCAGTGAGGCCGGGTACGCGCTCAGCGCTGTCCCAGTGCCGCTGTGATGGGAAACCAGCTCACCACCAGCCGTGCCGCCAGTCTCTGAGCAGAGATGGACACATGGGGCCTCCCAAGGCGGCGGGCCGTACAGACTGCCCCTCAGGGGGAGTGATGGCATGTCCCCGTCAGACACCTGGTGTCACACCAGCACTTGAGGAAGGGATGGGCACAACCTGACACGTTGCTTGCTCTAGAGGTGCCAGGGCAGCTGGCCAGCCTCGGCAGACCCTGGAAGCGAGGCCAGGCAGCCAGCGATGTCACCCGTCTGTCACCAGACTCACTGCAGCACAGCTCAGGGGGCCAAAACGGGTGTCCCAGTTCGCAGTGGCAGCGGCCTCCCATCTAACATCACACGAGACATGTCATGGGAAGACACCCAGGCAAGCACTGGCCAAGCAGGGGGACACCTGCAGGAGGACCCACCACAGACCCTCCTGGCTGGCAGTGCAGAAGGTCCCCGTGGGCCCACATCACAGCTGCGCTGGGCAAGGCCTGCATTTATGGGGCGACCCACAGAGACCCCCAGCCACACAGGAGCTCGGCCAGAGCCCCAGGGGTGCGAGGGCGCAGAGGGAACACACAGTCCGCCTACCGACTGCTCAGCTCCTTTACCAGTTTGCGGGTTCTCAAACACTGAGTCAGGGAGAGAGCCCCATCAAACACACAGAGGAAAGGTGAGCTGGGCACTGGCATAAGCCACCTTGCACTGGGCGGCACGGTCCCTCGGGTGTTAGTGTTTGCCTTCATCTCTGGCTGTGGGTGGGGAAACGCCAAACCCAAGCAGGGCAGGGGTGAGGGGTCAGATGCGGCAGCCCCCAGCACACCAAGCCCATGGGCCACGCCACCCGGCGGTTCTCTCAGGGGGCGGTGATGCTGCACAGAGGCATTTCCTGATGCATGGAAGGAAAGGGCGTGGCCCCAAGGGTGGGGCCCGACCTGCACCCCGCACTGCCACTCACTGATGTGTGTCTCCTCCCGGCCAAGGACACAGCTGAGGGTAGGTGCTGCCCCGCAGCCCAGTGAGCACCTGAGCCACACGGCATTCCCTGGCCCCAGGCCATGCTCAAGAGCTACCTCTGATGGCCGTGAGGGTCTGGTCAGCCTAGCACATTCAGCTGGGGCGCCCAGCATGCGACCTGGGCCAGGCACAGCCCCCAAAGAAACCCCAAGCCTGTCCAAGGCAGGTCCCGGTGGCCAGCCTGCCCTTATGCCTGTCCACCCGGACGCCGACCTCCAGGACAGAGTCACTCTCTCCCCACAGAACTTCGAGGAGCACCCCCGCCCTCCCAGGTCCCAGCACTGGATGTTTGCAGAGGCCCCAGGGACCGCCCTCCCCCCGGCGTCACAGAGACACCTGCAAACAAGGGTCCCCAACCAGCTGGTGGGGCTGCTGGGGAGCTCCCAGGGCTCCTGCAGGACCTCCACGACAGGGGTGTCCAACCTTTTGGCGTCTGTGGGCCACACACTGAACACACGGACACTGGCGACAACTGATGAGCAAAAGCAAGGCCTATGCGTAGTCTCCGTGACACTGCCACCACTGCGAAGTCAAGAGCCTCACGTGACCACCCTAGACCACCCTAAGCACGCAGTGGCCCTCTGGGCAATGTTTTGAATCGCCAAGCAGGCCCCAGGGGTGTGACCACCAATGCAGGAAATGTGCCCTCTCTGCTGTCTTCATTATAAAAGAGGGGCCACGTCAAGCGAGTGGGTGTGCGACACGGGACCTGAGAGACGGGCGCACCAGTGTCTGGTTCGACAGAAGTGGCTGCCCAGTCCCAGTGAGTTCTAAGGTGCTCTTCCCATGTTTTGGTTCTAATTTTACTCTTGATGTGTTTATCCTTGAAAATAGTTGCTCGCAAGTGCAGGTGCTGCCAAACAGCGATGGGATGGCATGAGCAAGGTGCGACCGTGAGGCATGGGCATGTGTCTCTGGGAAGACAGGACTCGTCCAAATTCTTCTTCAGGTTGGAGGTCAGGTTGCAGCTCTGCCCGTTCCATCTGAAAACCAGCCGGCACCGTTTGTGTCGACTGGAAACGGAATCGCAAACATAGCAACATATGGATTTTCCCCAGAAAGCTTGAAATCTGTTTTCCAAATCTCGCATCAAATCGAAAAGCAAGGCTGCATGGTTTTTGCTGTGTTTAGCCAATGAGTTGAAACGCATAAAGCCGCCTGCCCTCATTTGAGCTTGCCCGGACTTCAGTTTCATTTGGAGCATTGTTCTGGTTAGAAACATGGTATCAATAAGCTGGTTCTCACCTGGAAGACGCATGTGTAACTCATTTAAATGAGTGGTTAAATCCACCAAAAATGCTAACTCTGTAAGCCAGTCTTCATCGTCAAGTTCCAGCACAAATTTGTGTTTCGATACCATAAACGACTTGGTAACGTGTCACAAGTCTTAACGTCTTTTCACCATCTGGCCTGGACTCAGCCACCTTACTTCCAAAAAGTGAACGCCGTCGCCCTAGTCGGCATCAGTGCTTGGAAGGAATCCTGAGGCCGGCGCTGATTCAGTCCCTCGGCTCTTGCAAAATTCAGTCTTGATGATGATCGCGTGACGTTATCCATTTTTAAAGATTTTGGCATGAATTTCCTCGAGTGCGACGCGGTGACACTCCGTGAAACGTCAGTTTGGGCGGCAGCGGCACCGTCTCCTACCACCTGTACCAGCCCCCCTCGCACCCACACTGCCGGGGGCGCCAGCAGTAGCCCCCATACCCGGCGTGCTGACCACGGACAGAGAACATCGCTTTGATGCATCTCTTACTGCTTCACGTGCATCTCTGGACTCAGTTGTGCCTTTGAGTGGCACCGAGACTCACTTCTTCAGTGACATCATATCCGTCATCAACACCTCTGAGGAAAATGGCAAGCGAGCCGCGTCTGTGGCGTCGGTGCAAACACCCGTCGCCAAAGCACAGAACTGAAAACCCGCAGCTTCACCCTCCAAACATCTTCCCACAGATTCTCCAGTTTCTGCAACTCGCCCGGCTACAGTCTGGTGAAACTAATTGGGGTCAGAAACATTCCCCTTCTTTTCAGGGCAGATTATGTTGGCCACGCTCCCTTCGCGGTGCTGCGTAAAGTCGCCATCAGTACATGCTTCCGTTTTTTTTGCTATTAAACATGCTTCCACGTAACCAGCTTTTACAGTGGAATACGCCCGAGTTGTAACTTTCTGAAAAACGTTTTGTTGAGAAAACAGACTTCTCTTCAGTTCTCCTATTTTGTCCTTACAACACAAACTTTCATACGCATTGAATTGGCAGCACGTTTTTGCATAAAACGCCTTTTCAAATCATAGTCTTTGAAAACGTGCACAAATTCCCTGCAAACGAAGCAGAGTGCCTTACTATCCGCCTCGACAAAAAAGCATCCTCTGTCCACTTCTCATTGAACGATATTCCTTCGTCTGTAACTTTTCTTCTAAGATGTCATAAAAGCCGTGTTGGGATTGAAAAAATAACAGGTAAGGGGCTCTATTACGAAAGGCACTTCTACTATGAAAATTAACTGACAGGAGGGCGGAAAGCAGGGTCTGGGAAGGCGCCGTCGAGGTGAGGAAGCACCTGCTACAGTCGGGCCAGAGTGCTGACTCTACCCTGACGGGAGTGGCCCAGGGCCACAGCGGCAGGCGGAGACACTTGAAGGTCGCTGCCTCACAGGGTCACCACAAGCACAGGCCACGTCTGACGGCGTCTGTGCCACGCCTGCGCTGGGAAGAGGACACGCTGGAGGCCGCACACGGCCGTGACACTGAAGGCACGCATGTGTGCAAATAGTGAGCACATGCGTGTGCTTGTTTTGCCTGATGCTGCAACACCTGACCACACACACAAGATGTCCTAGCGCTATAAGTAAACTCACGCTTTTGTGTCGGGCCACGTTCAGAGCCACCCTGGGCCGCAGCTGGACACCCCTGCTCTAGAGACCAGAAACCCCGAAAACCTCACCTGCCTGGCCCAGGCTTCAGGGCAGAGGGGCAGCGGCCGGGGGTAGGGCCTTACCGCATGTCCCCGAGCTTCCGGCTGATGGCAGAGCCCATGGTGGACAGGGCAGCTGAAGTCTTCTGTCCTGCCTGAGAGAGCGTTTCCTGAGTCTTCTTGTAGCTGGAAGAAGAAACACAGTTAAGCCAACCAAGCCCCAGGGGCATCCACCACCCACATCCACAGCCAAGGACCAAAGCGTCCGGACAGCACAGAGTGGCAAGGCGGCGGGGCGGGAGCCCTGCCTGAGCCCCAGGGACGCCCTGGGAGGAAGCAGCACCACAGGCCGTGGCCTCCAGGCCTGCAGCAGCCCTGAGTTGTTTCATTTTGTATCAAAAAAAAATTTTTTTTTTATTTCTAGAGAGAAGGGAAGGGAAGGGAAGGAGAAAGAGAGGGAGAGAAACACCAACGTATGGTCGCCTCTCACGTACTGGGGACCTAGCCTGCAACCCAGGCCCGTCACTGACTGGGAGTCAGATGGTGACCCTCCCAGCCACTGCCCTCAGGAAGGTTCCCCCACTGTCACCTGTGAGGCAGCCCCCGCGGCCCAGGCAGCAGCGGCTGTCTCAGGCTGCGGGCCCCTGCAGCTCGCCACCTGCCGCGCCGTCTCACTACGTCCGCTCAGAACTGTGGGAACCCCCACCTCGTGCCACCATTCTCAGTTCCAGGGCTACTCCTGGTTCACAGCGAGGACGTGCCAGGCCAGTCCCGAGAGCTCACACCCAGGGCCCTCGGCCCTGTCCAGCTGCAGCCTCGAGCATGTCCCTGCAGCTCGAACCCAGGAGCTCCCTTCTGGCCAGCCTGGGGCTGCAGGACAATGGCTTGAGACGGCTGGGCTCTCGGGATGCCAGCCGACACAGGGCCTGCCAGCGTGCCCTGGGCACAGGTGACCACGGAGTCAGAGGGCACTGTCAGTGGGTCTCCTGAGCCCCTCCCACCGTCCACTCTGCACAGCTGCCTGCCGGAGGCCCCTGAGCGCGCCCACTGCTCTCTCCTTCGGGCCTGCCTGAGCTGGCCCTCTGACCCTACAGCATCTCTGCCTGGAGCTGCCACCCTCACCACAGCCTGTCTCAGGGCCCGGCCAGACTGCGGCATTCGGGGCAGGTGCCCACAGCGCAGCCTGCCGAGGAAGGCCACTGCACCTTCTCCGGGGGACTTGCAGAACCTGCCACGCCCACCCCCAGACCTAGGCTGAGGAAATGCTTTCGATTCAAAGGGAGTTAATAACGTCACCTGCAAGGAACAGCCTCTGTGCACCTGCAGACACGCACCAGGTGCGAGAGCAGCAAGGACGCACAACATCTCCTCTCAGAAACAGAACTCGCGACCTACCTCCAAGCCCACCTTCCCTGGGATGACGAGCCTGGGAGACCACGGTGACATGCTGGATGTGCTGCAGTGAGCCGGGCGGAGACAGAGGGTTTAGGGACAGAGCCGCATGGAGCCTCCACTTGTGCCCACACGGCCAGGCTGGGACTTGGGTCAGAGAGGCTGTGCGGCAACCCGCACTGGCAGTCTGCAGTGACAAGCAGGGGCACCCGGGGTGGCATGGAACCCACAGGAGGCTGCGTCCCCGCCCTCCGCAGGCCTCTGCATCTTTGGGGTGTTTGGACACGTGCCACCAGCGACTTCTCCAGGAGCCTCACAGTGAGGCCACTAAAGGGGCCGAGCCACCATGCTGGAGCGCTGGGCTGGGCTGCCCAGCTGGCACAGCTTTGGGCATCACCTCCACCTTGTGTGAAAGTGCCGGAATAGAGCCCTGAGAGACACCTGTCTCCTCTGGGGCACCTGTGGAGGTACTTCCTCCTGCACCTTCATCCAGGGCTGCCCCACCCCCCCATGAGGGTAGGCACATGGCCCCAGTCTGGCAGCTAGAGATCCTCCCTCCTGAGCACAGCGAGACCCAGTGAGAGCTACACTGGGCCACCTGGTTGCTGGGCACCTGCTGCACCATAGAGAAGGAACTGAGAACAAAGTCACTGCAGGGAGGGCAGAAGGTCCCCGGCCCTCGATGGGCGCCCTGGTGGGGGAGGGCCTGGAGCAGGGCCTTCTCAATGGGCAAGGCCTCCCCTGCGCGCGGCGGACGCTCTGCGGAGCTTCCTGTCCCTGCCACCTCTGCACCCAACACAGGGGCCTCTTGAGTCACCTGCTGCCACAGGGCCCCAGTGGCCGCTCCGAGGGCGGCGCTCGCTAAGAGGGCCCTGAAGAAAGAGCCCACGGGGCGACCATTTCACCATCAGCAGCGCAGCTGCACTCGGGCACCACTGCTGAGTCCAAGGGGCAGTGGGCCAGGAGGAGCCGCACCAGCAGCATCGAAGTGCCCCCAGCACAGCTCCACGTGCCCCACACCAGGACCTGTAGCCCCGTGGGCAGGGAGATGCGCTCAGCCCGCTGCACCCACCCCTCCAGGCACTCTGCCAGCTGTCCTGCAGCAGGACCCCGGGGGCTCCTTCCCCCAGAGGCGGCATGCCGCCCGGGCCGTGCCACCCTCCTCCTGGGCAGTCACCAGAGAGAAGCCTCCAGCCTGGGAGCATCACTCCAACAACTTTCTCATAACGGAAAGGGGGGAGACCTAGGGGTGTCATCCACTGCCCGGCAAAGCACAAGGATGGGCCAGGCCCAGAGCCGCGGCTACTCCCAGAGGGCTCGTTCACACCACACTGTTCTGGGACAGCAAGCAGCTGGTCTCACCGAACACCACCACCGTCTCCTTAGGCCGTTTTCAGATGAAGTCTGCACTGTGACCTGCCTGGTGACAGCCACCGCATCAACCTGAAAGTACCGCCTAACACAGTCCCGAAGGCACAGCACAGCACAGCCGTACTCTTCCTACACCCACTGCCACGACCAGCCATGTGTCAGACACAGACAGCATCAACCACGAACCGCCAGGGTTCCCTGGCGCACGGCTCGCCACCCTGGGGTCCCAGGCACCTTCGGGAGAAGCTGGGCAGCAGCCGTTCCCTTCCCATCCAACACAACAGAACTTCTTAACAAGACAGGAGAACCTGAGAAGGCAACAGTTTTTAAACACCGCCCTACGTGGTCCCAAGAACTAGAATCAGAGTGTAGCACAGAGAACTGGGCTTCTACCACCTCGCCAAAGGAGCCCAGACAACAGGCCGCAGCTGCTCTCGGCCGGAGCTCCAGCAGGCCTGGGCTGCCCTGGGCCTCCTGCACTCCGCTGGCTCCGTGCAGCCGGCAGCTGGGTGCCATGCAGACCACTCCGTCGGGACCCCATAGCACAACCCGCACCCCCAGTTCAAGGAACCCCTCAGTACCAGGGCAGTTCTGGAGCCCCAACAGCTGCAGCAGGGTCTGCAGGGGAAGGAAGCAGGGCCAAAAACCCCCAGACACCACCGTCCACACTAGTCAGGAGGCACTCCACCATCGGCCCACTGTGGACACCGAGGAGCATCTACAAGGCAGACGCGCTGCCCAGGCCCAACCTGAGCCCTCTTTAAGGGTCACGTGCCAGGCAGAGAGATGAGCTTGGTGTGGTCGGGGGCTGGACCCCCTTTGGGGACCGAGCCCTGGCTCTGGGGTGTGAGGCACAGTTTCATCTGTATTTGGGAGGGAAAAGTAGACATGAAAGACAAGAGCCCGAAAACACCGCACTGGGTTTGCCCCGAGTGCATGCACCCGGCTGGCGCCGGCCAGGCAGGTCGGGAGGAGAGGAGGAAGAGTGAGACAGGCGCCAACAGCAAAGACACTCACAGGTCCGACTGGGTCACTCTCTCATTCCACTCTCCGAGTATCTCAGTAGTCCTCACATAGCTACAAGGGAAAGTCGGTGGTGAGTCACAGGGAAAGTGTTTCACCGGTCTCAAACTACAGGTTATGGCTGCAGGTGCACCGCGTCGCAGACTGCCCGAGAGCAGGGTCTGCAGCTTCTAACGGGTGCCTGCTGGGCAGGCCCAGGGGAGGTGGCGGCAGAACAGACCAGCTTCCCCACCACGCCCAGCAGTGCCTGGGTCCGTCCATGTAAGATGGTCCTTGGGAACACAGGGCTATGAAGGGCAGGAGGTGAACAGCCTATGGCCCCAAAACACTTCTGTGACGGTCTCCCTTTGAGACTCAAAACTATGATTTCATTGAGAGAAATGTACTTTTCACAGGTGAGGTTTACGAAATGGCATGAACCTGCCTTTCTGTGGGGACCTGGCCTATTCAGTAGGGGCAGCACTCCCCGCCCCCACCTCAAGAGAACACAGGTCGGCAGGCGCGGAGCTACACTCCCCAAGTTCGGAGGGAGAGCTGAGTCACGCTGGGCTCAGCAGGCCTGGGGTTGTGACCACACCGCACTCTGAAGGGCTCATGTCCACTTGAGCAAACACTGAGCTATGGGGACCACAGGAGAGCTGGTCTCATCCAGGACCTAACGAGACTTCTCTCAAATCCAGACCCCGAAACGCACCCATGGCCACTTCCACTTGGACAGCCTCCAGTGCATGCTGCAGGGTCTGGGACACGGGGCCCCGCCCCGCCCCCAGGGCCCCACCACGGAGCGGGCACCTACGCGGGAGAGCCCTGCATGTCGTGCCAGCTGCGAGTCAGGTTCTGCTTCAGGCCCTCCAGGGCTGACAGGCCCAGCTTCCGCCTCAGCTCTCCACAGTGCCTTTCCTTGGCTGCCAGCACCTGGCGCAGAGTGATGATCTCCTCTTCCACCTGCACGAGCATGTGGGGGACACGGTCAGCTGCCCTGTCACAGGAAGTGACTGACACCCCGACACGCTGCCACGAGAGGGCGCTCAGTCACACAGCTCATCCAGGGACGGCACAGCCGGTGGTTCTCAGTGGCACCGGCACCCAGGCCGAGTGGTCCCAACAGGGCTGCCCACCTTCATGCCTATGTGCAGCAGACTCAACAAGGCCTGCCAAGGCTCTGCCCTGGGACTGGGCACAGCGGTCAGGGGAGCGATGCCCCTTCTCCTCGGGCCGGGCCTGAGCTTGGACACAGAGGCTGGAGCACCTGGCCACCAGCCCCGCCTGTAGCCTCTATGCAGCAGGAAGGACGCAGAGCTGACAGACGGACAGGTGGCCAGAGACCCAGGGGACAGAGAAACACCCTCAGGACATCTGCATCCCGGAGGCCAGCCGCAGGCCTTGGCAAAAGCCAAGCGTGATGCACTTTTGTGTTCAGGGGAGTCTGAGCGGCTGACAGGGAGAGCCCCGAACCACCTCGGGTCCTGAGAGGAGAGAGTGATGCTAGAAGGGCGCACTCGTGAGGCCTCACGACCTCGGAGTTGTGTGTGGTGTGCAGTGCCCATGTGAGCGGCTGCTCTTAAAAACAAAAAAACAAAACAAAACAAAACAAAAAAACACACCCCTTTCTTTAGGAAGTGCTCATCTGGACTAACGGTCTGAAAACAGCTTGGAGCTGTGTGTGCATCCCTAGACTCTGTCGTGGAGAGTATGGGGTTGGCCAAAAAGTTCATTTGTTTTTCCTACACAATGGCTCTGGTAGTGCTTTGCTGTCTTCAGTTCATTCGAACAATTTTGTTAGGTGTAGTGACAGCTGTCCTATCAGCATGTGCTTTAAAGACTTATTTTTAGAGCTATGAGAAGGGAGAGAGAAAGAGAGAGAGACAACCAGCAACATATGAAAGACAGTGAGTGATACACTGGCCAGTTGCCTCTCACACCCCCCAAACAGGGGCATGGCCCGCAACCCAGGCATGTGCCCTGAGAATCGAACCAGCGACCTTCGGGTCTGACGCTCAAACCACTGAGCCACATCAGCCAGGGCTCAGCATGCTTTAAAAAAAAAAGGAAAAAAAGAAACTTATCAAAATTGGTGGATTTTTGTACAGCCATTTTAATATTGAAAATGGAAGAAGATACATAGCATTTCTGGTGTGTTACGCTTTATTATTTCAAGAAAAAGGTAAAAATGCAACTGAAATGCAAGAAAAGATTTGTACAGATTTGTGCAGTGTCTGGAGAACGTGCTGTGCTGTGACTGATTGAACGTGTCCAAAGTAGTTTGCGAAGTTTCCTGGTTCTTTTGACATTTTGGCCAAAAGACTCTTTGCGGTGGGGCTGTCTCATGCACTGGAAGACGTTTGGCAGCACCCCTGGCCTCTACCCTCTACAAGCCAACAGCACAAGACAGCCAACATACTCAAAGTATCCAAATCAAAAGCCCTTGGAGTGCTGGTCTGGAGGCCCATGCACCCGAGGTGAAGGGCGAAGACTGCATGCCCTCGGACTCCTCGCTGCTCCTCTCCTAACAGCTGTTCAATTCAGAAAAGCCACCGCATGCTTTCCCAGGGTCCGACCTGGTCCTGGGGCTGAAGGCCATCTGTCCAGACCACGGACTGCACCCAGGGGTGTTACGACCAGGCATGCCCCTGCAGACACAGGGGAGGCCTCCGACAAGCAGGGGCCTGACTGGACATGGGGTCGGACACTAACAAGTCCCTGTCCCCAGACTCTGGACTCTCAGCTAAGTCGCTACCGGGCTCTGCATCACACGGTAAAACACACTCTTGGCAGTTGGTCGGAATAAAAATTACACTTGGAGGCTTTTGTTCTTAACCCCTATTTCCTCTTAGGGGACTCCCTTTAAAAAGCTCACGTAAAGCACTTTTTACAAAAGTATTTTTGAAAAAAATTAAAACCCGGGGCCGTCAGATTTATGGGGTTTGAAAACGTGAGGCATTCACTCCAACAGAGCAAGCTCCCACTGGGTGGCACCTGCATTGTGCTGTCTCCTTGGGGACGCACTCCTCACGGAGGGCCCACGAGGTGCCAGGTGCAAAGTCAGGGCTGCAAAGAGCCATTTCTTCGGGGCTGCAGGGACGGCCTCCACATTCTGCAGAGCCACACCAGCCACGGCCCCTTGTCAGCCTGGGAAGGCCTCGACTCTCGGTCACCCCAGGCCCCCCAGCCCAGACACAGCACCTTTGAGAGCTCGGCCCTGAGCTCCTCCTCCTCCGCTTCCGTCAGACCCTCAGCAGCAGGCGTCTGGGTGGCCCCCGCCGCATCAACAGGGACGTCCATCATGGCGTCAGGCAGCAGACCTTTGTTAGGAGAATTCAGGTTGATATCTGCCAGAGACAAAATGAGTCCAGAAAGCGCATCAAGGAAGGAGTTGTAGAGGAGCCCAGGGGCAGAGGGGAAGGACAGGGGGAAAGGACAGGCGGCAGGACACTGACAAAGCCTCTTCTCTGGAAGCTTCTGTGAAGATGGTCGGGACCACTTACTGGGGGCAGCACATCCACACCACCCCAGGAGCTGCTTCAGGGCCTAGAATGCTGGCTTCCCCGAGAGAACAAGTCTCCTGAGCCAGGAAAACTTTGCTGCGAGGCACCGTGAGAGCCAAGGAGCCTAATACGGTTGTGAACACGGGCACCGCTTTCCATGCAGCTAACCTGCCAGAGCCCACGCTATGATTACACAGAAGGAGCATGCGCTGAACACGCCACCCTGCGAGGACCCGAGGCACGCCTGCACCCGCCCCGGCTACGCCCAGGCCAGGTCCGGGTTCCCAGTCACTGTGCTCCTTCCCTTGGAGTGAACCTCCCTGTGCAGGTCTACGAGCCACCGCACAAGGACATAGGGCAGCCTCAGGCCTTTCCTGCCGGCCTTAGCACTTTCACACCATCAGCAGTGAAGATGCAGCCTTTGTATGGTGTCTGGCACCTTCAAAAGTAGGTTAAGTAAGAAGCATGAGGGCTAGAGAGAAGGAAAGAGTTTTTAACTGCAGGCATGTTTGGCTACTGCCTGCTAAGTATAGATGGAAAGCACTTAAAACCAATGATGCTCCACTTAGCTGGCTGTCTCGTTCCCTTCACTCCTCACCCACTCGCTCCAGCTGGGCACTCCCTTGGTGCTCCACTGAGGTTTACAAAGAGAAGCACGTCCACTTTGAAATCAACTGATTCTGGTTTTTAACTGGGATCAACCTACATGATTTTACTTCATCACCTGTATCCACTACGTTAAACCTGCTAAAATCCAGTAAATGCCTTGAAATCTTTAAAAATAAACAAGGGCTCCCGGACAGTGTCTGGCTAGAAAGCTAAGGCTGGACCCCATTGAAGTCGCCCCCAGGCAGAAACGGGGCACTTGCCGAGCATGCCGGGCGTTGTGTGGTACCAGCCTCACCACATAGTACAGGCAGGAAAGGGTCTTACCAAAGGACCCCCAGAGAATGAGCACAGGGTGGGCCCTGGCTCCCAAACCTTGCATAATCATCTGAAGTTGGGAGCAACATGAGGACCAATCTCCAAGAGCTGTTCTGAAAGCGGAAAAAGGTCATTTGAGAAGTAAGCTTAATACAGTGTCTGGCACACAGTCGGTGCTCAGTGAAATGTTCTCGGATAGTCTCACGATCAGAATCCAGTGCTTGTGATGCTTAACTAACTAGGGACACAAACCGAGCAGTGAAAAGCCTCCTGAATGTCTCAAGGCCCCCGCAGGAGCTTTTGCCGGTCAACTCCTTTGTAAGTAGTCATAAAAAGTAGGAAAACCTACAGAATATTATCAGAACCCAGGAATTCTAATGTTTAACTAATATGCTGGTAAGAGCACCCTGAAATTATCCAGTGTAGTTATGTCAACACAGAAATTTAGCGGCCCCCTCCCCCCCAGCCCCAGAGCCTCGTAAAGGGAGACAGACTCTTTATCACCTTCCCAAGATTTGCATATCCTGGGCCCGCGCCACCCCCACCCCCAGCAGCCATCTCAGACTGGTTTTGGTATCTGTCTGGAAACCGGCCGGTACGTTGGGTGTGTCCCTAACTCAAGGCGCCCTCTCGTTCCGGAGACGACCTCGGAATGGGCTGCGCTCCGAGCAGCGTTGCCACCCAAGGGGCGCCGCGCTGAACGCGAGCACGGTTTCACCTCCCCAACTCCCCCGTCCCCCGTCCCCCGGGAGCCGCGCACACCTCGGACCAAGTCCAGAGGGAGCGTCTCTGAGAGCCCAGCGCTGGCACGGCGGGCGGGGGCCTAACGAGAGGTGCCGGCAGTGAGGAAGTCCAAAGCTCTAGAGCCCGGGGGGAGGGTGGTGACGGGGACCCAGTCCTCCCGGAGATCCAAGCTGGGAGCGGAAGACGCACGCCGCGACCGCCTGGGAGCCGAGAGGGGCCGCGGGGTGAGGGGGAGCAGAGCAGGGAACCGAGAGTCCGAGACGCGACCCGGAGAGGGGCGGAGCGTGGGCCCGCCGAGCCCGCAGCTTACCTTGGCCAGCAGAGTCCATGTTCAGACGGCGGCCCGGCCACAGCTGGACTTGGGGCCGGAGTCGCGGGTACAGAAGCCGAGCGGGCAGACTCGGGCGACGCTCGCCGGGCACACACCAGCCAGCGGAACTGCTTCAGCCGCCGTGGCATTACGTAATCAGCAACGCGACGGCCCACTTCCGCTTTGACGCGCGCTCCGCCTTCGTCCCGCCCCCAAAAGCGCTGTCCAATAAGAGAGTTGCTTGGCC